>NC_138508.1:46316603-46787844 GCF_964252035.2 Podarcis erhardii | reverse complement strand
GTCATGTTGTTGTTGTTGTTTTACTAAAAAGTCTCCACAAGGAATTGGTCGATATCCTAAGTGACCTTTCGTTATGTGTGTTTCATTTTCACCTTTTGTCTAACTTGTTTAACTGACTGGTGGGTACACAAAATTAATCTTCTGGCCTTTTATGTACCAAAGTCTCATTAGATACTGTGACCCTGATATCTAACAATATTTTTTTTGCAACAGTTAAAAGGTTAAAGGGTCTGTGATTAGAAATGACAGGTTTGGAGATCAGTAAATCAATACTAGGCTTTGAGTTGACCACAGTGATAGCTTTATGTACAAAGGTCAAAGCATTTAAAAGGTTCAGAAAATGGTAATGAAAACTCTTCTTTCAACTCCTTTATATTCTCTTTTTTCCAGAGAACACCTGCATACCACAGTAGATTTAGTCAATAGAATAATTAAAATCATGATTAGAGAAGTATGATGGAAAAGATGGAGAAGGTAAATATTCGGTGGTAAATTGAAATAAATTTGACTGTTTCCAACAAGACATTTGTTTGAACATGGTAACAGTTCCAATCATACCAAGCCTGCACATGTGATATTAAAGAACTCAAATGTGAATCTGCTCATCGTCTAACAAAACACAAAACTTGTCTCTAAGATCAATATCTGTACCTGCGGACTGGAAAATGGCCAACATAATACCAATTTTTAAAAAGGGATCCAGGGGAGATTATCTTAACATCTCTTGCAGGAAAACTGGTGGAAAGCATTGTTAAAGATAGAACTAACAAACATAGAGAATCATAGAATCATAGTTGGAAGGGATGACGAGGTTCATCCAGTCCAACTCCCTGCAATGCAGGAATTCTTTTGTCCAACATGGGACTTGAATTCACAACTGAGATTCTTCTATTGACAGAAGAATAAGTCTTGCTGAGGAAGAATCAGCCTCGTTTCTGCAACTATACATCCTAACTTTTTATATTTAAAGTTCTCAAGGGTGTCATTAACAGTGGCAGAGCTTCATGCTCCGGCACCAGGGGGCAGAGAGCAGGCGGGGGCAGAGCATGCCACCCACAGGGGCATGACACGAGTCCTGGGGGCGGGGCGTGCCACCTGTGGGGGCGGAGCGCACAGGGGGGCAGCCACGATGGAACCCACCAAGATCGTGCTGCCGGGGGCGGTGCGCTCCCCCCGCACTCCTCTTCCTCCGCCAGTGGTCATTAAGCACATAGATAAGGGGATACAATGTGAAGATATTGTGTACTTTTACTTTTTAAAAGTTTCTGATTTCGTTGATCAGTAACTGGTTAAAGAACAGGAAGCAAAGAGTAGGGAGGGGGAATGTTAAATGCAGTTCAATGTAAGCCTGTGTAACATGATGCATGCTGGAAGAAAAAATCTGTAACTTCACCTAAACACGAAAGGGATAAAAACTGGCAGTCACTGGCTAGGAAAGAGATTTTGGGGTCATGGTGGATAACTAGATGAAGATGTAAACCCAGGATCTGGCAGCTGTGAAAAAGGTGACTTTCATGTTAGGAACCATTAGGAAAAGGATTGAAAATAAAACTGCAAAAATAATTCTGCTGTAATACAAATGTAAAGTGTGACTGTACTTGGAATACTGTTCACAGTTCAGATAGTCATGCCACAAAAAGAATACCCAACATGCTACTGGGTTTTCGGTTCCACTTTTATATATTGTTGTGATTTTACTGCTTTATTGTTTGTTTGTTTTTATCCTTTGAATTTGTAGTCCACGTTCAGATGGATTGTAATAGCTAGCATATAAGTGCTTTCATGAATAAAAATAAGTTAAATATAACATAGCTGGGTAAGGTTCTTTTAGAAAAAGAATATGTTTAATAAATTCATAACTTTTTAAGCATATTTTTTTGGCAAGGTCACCTTCACCTTGTCGCACCATGTTACTTTATTAAACAAGGAATACTAATAAAAGGGCTTTTCCTACTTTATTGACATCATGTGCAAAATAACTAAAAATGGAAAAAGAAAATTTTAAATAGATAGGCACCATTCGCTTTTTGAAAAACCCTACCTTCCTGTGGTTTTCCAAAAGCATTCCAAAGAGGTTACTTACATTGCTTTGAAATGGTGAGTTATGGGAAGGCCATAGCTTGAGACTAGCAGCTGAGACAGCAACAGAGATGAAAGTTATTTAGTTCTGTGATTCAAGGGGAAACACAGCTGCTACAGCTGGCCTTCTCAGATCTCAACACTTACTACAATGATCTAGAAGGCGATAATGTGTTCTGTCTCAGTTTGAAAAATGCATTCATAAAAATAGTCTCTAAAAGGGACAAAAAATCTATTAATCACACTTCAGACTGAGTTTTGAGCACTGAAGCAGGGCTAGGTTTACCCAAAGGGTATCTGATACATTTTGCGAGCTATCTATTATCTTTGGTCAAACATTTCAATCTAATTTGAACTCTTCCTTTCACATGTGCTCTTATGGAGACAAGACTTGTTTACTATATATGCTTTGTATGCCAAAATAAATAGGTCACGATGAAATTGATAAATTTAAAATTAGACTCAATAAATGCCAATAGGATAGCAACTGAAACAAGAATGTTTTGGAAATCAAAACAGTTTGGCACAAGGAAGATACAATCACTTTACAATGGCTTCTGAAAACCCTTGTATTATAAGACTCAGACAACTGGCTGGATATTTTTCTCACATTTATTTGTCTATTAACTGAAAAATAGTATATTTTCTTGGAAATATGACATTCTGTATAGAAACTGTAACACTTACTTAAAATAGCTTAAGACAAAGACTGATCTACTTTTAGGTTAGCTAATGGAGCTTGCCTCAGGCAATGGATTTGGGGATATAATTTAAATGGTAGCAAATGCTCAATTATACATGTAGTCATATTTTAAACAATTTTGGGGTGCTGTTTTCTGCCTTGGGGAATAAAATGTATTGTTATGTTTCTTTATGAGCCTCTTATAAGTCACAAAATACAAAATAAGTAAGTGAATTACACATTTATCATCAATTTAACAAGAGGGGAGTTTATAGATTATTATTTATTCATTTCTATGTTCAGTGTTAGTCTGTGAAGTAGCATTTATATAGGCACATGTGGAAAGAAAAAAACCCAAGCTTTCAACAAATGGAAGCAAGCCTGCATGCACATGTATCTGCATATTAAACAAAGGCCATAGAGATCATGAATCTGCACACAAACCAGAGTATTAGGGTAAATTGAGCTGACACTGCACACATACAGATATTTAAGTTATTTTCCATTCCAAGGTATTGAAGTTACATCATGCACTTAAGATCTTTGAACTGTACTTAGTGACTGTCATTGTTGATCTTTAGGTCTAAGCTTCTTGCTCCAGGAAATCTTGGAAAAGAGTAATAGTTTTAGCTCTCTAGTTTTATATAGGTTATACAGTCTGCCAAATATATAAATAAAGGCTATTCCATACAAGTAACTCTGTCCCCCCCCCCTTTTTTTTTACTTCAAGGTGTTCTAGTTCAAAGAAGAAAAGAAGGAAGGGAGAATTGATGGCCATGGGTTACAATGGGTATAATATAATGGGTTTTAAAAGATTTTATATCCCGAAAACAGATTTCTTTTATTACTAAGAATATCAATCTTTTTTAAAAAATGACAACCACCATTATATAAGTAACTGGTATAATGTAGTCTGAATTCACACAGTGTTAAACAACTAATTCAACAGACTTTATGGACACAGGTTTTCTTCTAAAAAGAAAGTGGCTAGAAGCAAAAAGCTACTAATAAGGTGGTTAGTGCTCTGTTTGTTAAAGCTAAATTGGGCAGCTGTAACCCCTGTAAATAGCTACAAGCATTCAGATTCAGCAAAATGAAACTTTCCTCTAACTTTTTAGACAGTAATGTAATCTGTTATTGTAAACATTATAAGCTGTTAATCAAAACATAAATGTCAAGATGATTTTAAACTGACATCAGGTAAAGTCCAGTCAACAAATGCAGTAATCTCTTTCCTTTAATCTACACAATGAACACCCCATGACAAAGATTCTCTCGTGTTTTGTTTTTGTGGGATGTTTTATCTCTAATAAAGAGACACATTAAAGTTGCTTTTTGGCAAGTCAGTAATGGCTATCAGTGTAAACAACAACATTTTCAAATTTTATGACACACCAAAGACATATTGTACATATTTTAATAATCTTTGATCAGACCTGCAAACAACCACTTGCCTGGTCACCTGTGGAAAGTACGAATTACCTGTTTACAAGAAGGTGAGTTCCTGTTATCCCATAGCTGGCCCTGGAAGAAATGCAGTGGTGCCTCACAAGACGAAATTAATTCGTTCCGCAAGTTTTTTCTTCTTGCGAGTTTTTCGTCTTGCGAAGCACGGTTTCCCATAGGAATGCATTGAAAATCAATCAATGCGTTCCTATGGAGACCGTCCGGGGACAGAGGGGAAGCGCCGCGCGCCTTCCCCTCTGTCCCCGGACCTGTTTAAAGCAAGGGGCGGCGGGAGAAGATTGCTTCTCCCCGTTGCCTGCCCCGCAATCTCCGGGGACAGAGGGGAAGACGCGCTGCGCTTCCCCGCTATCCCCAGAGCTTGCGGGGCAAGCTTTGTTTTGCGAAGCAAGCCCATAGGGAGATGAGTCTTGCGAAGCGGCTAAGAAAACGAAAAACTCCTTCGTCTAGCGAGATTTTCATCTTCCGAGGCGTTCGTCTTGCGGGGCACCACTGTGTTTCCCTTCCCGTTCTCTAGGATGTCCCCTCCACATCACAAGCTTGTGTTAAATATGGCTATCCTTCCACTATGGCACACTACATATAGTAGATCTATATTACTGCCAAGAAGACAGAAGAAATACCCACACCAACTGTCTAGAACATTGCCCAGTTAATGTAAAGCTGTACTCTGAAAGCTGAGTACCAGAATCTTTCTTCCTATCAGACCTAGAATGGAGTGGCTGAGTTTTCTCCAACTAAATACCTATTGTAAACAGAAATATGTTTCATACATCACAAAGTAATTGTATTTTCAAAGTTATATGTATCAAAACCAGAAAGTAAAACTTATTGTAAAAATGCATTCAGAAGTATCTCCTTAAGGTAATTAAAAGACAACTCATATACTTGTAATTAATCTTTTAACTCTTTCTGTGGAGACAGTTAAAAATTTTCTATGATTATGCTAGTCTATAATTCTATAGCTAATTATTCTGCTTTGACTGGTGTGTGTATGAGAGAGAAGGGTGACAGGAAAGCACACACTCACTGAAAATATTTGCATCCAGCAGGATTCAGATAATTAGCTCTTGGAATAGTAACGCTAAACAATTCACCTAGATGAAAATGGCACCTTAAAATATACCAACATTTTAAAGGCAACTTGAAAATAAGACTCTCTTGAAGCAATTAAAACATGTTATATGATAATCAACAAATGACTCAATCTCCCCGCCCCTGGAAAGCCAAATAACATCCCTGCACTGTTCCTTAAACCATTGAAATCAAAAGAAAACTGCTTCCCCGTTCCTTGAACAATGAGCATGCCTTGCTTCAGCAAAAGCAAATTTGGGAGCTCACTTTAAGCTCCTGATAGTTCCTTTGGAACCCTTCCCTTCCCATGGCTCCCCAAAATGGTCTCACTGTCTAAATGGGGAGGCCTGGCAGGCCGAGTGTGGCCTATAGACTGGAGGCTCTCCACATCTGTGTTAGCAGTGAATCATTATAAGATTTATCTGTGTTAGTTTCCTTATATTTCACTTGCAGTCCTCTGCATGGATCCACGGACCTGTTCACCATGGTGAACATGGTTCCATGACTTGCAGTTTTCACTTGGAGTTGGAGACAACGAGGAAGCAGACCCTCTCGATGATAGCACCCACCCTCTGAAATGTCATCCTTCAGATAACTTGCAACACAGATACTGTTATGACCTTTAAGTACCTCTTAAAAAATGTATTTTTAACACCAAGTTTCCTGGACTCTGACTTTTAAATGTTCAATTCTCTGTTTTATATACAGCTCAGGTTTCTATGTGATACATATTTAACTTTTGGGGGTTTTTTTTTTTTTTTTTAGCTTTCAGGAAAACATACTGATTGTTTTTATATATTTTTAATGTTATTTTATGCAAACCACTTACAGATGTTTACTAATAAATAAAATTATCTCTCTCCTCTGGCAACTGCCTTCGAAGCTTGGTGTAACAGGTGGAAACTATCACAGAGAAAGGAAGTTTTGAGGAGGGATTTGAAGGAAAAGATTTCCAATTACAAACATCAAAACTAATAAACAGGGGAGGAGCTGCCAAAGCCCAATTACCCTCACAGCAGTTACATCCTTTCACTTACAGAGAAAACAAGGAAACAGCCATACCACTCAATTCTGTGAACTTGAATTGAATATCTGAAGCTCTTGTCTGCAGATAAGACAGGAAGAGCAAGGAAAAACTCTGGAGAAGAAAAATAGCTCTGAAAACTCCTTTGTATTCACTATTGCCTTTGCATGTGAAATCTGACAAGGAGATGTATTTCACTAAATTGAATGGATGTGTGCCAGAGAACTGTGGCTAATCATGGCTCCCCAGCTGGTGTTCACACCGTGTTTCCACATGTTTGGAAATTCCCCTTAACATTTTATATGCAGCAAGCATGAGATCCATAAAAATGTGAATCATCCATAAATCTGAAACGGAACTAGTTGTCTTCTATTGCCACAAGTAGAGAGGATTAGACAACACATCCTTGTAAGCCAATCAAAAGTGGGTAGAGAAAAATATTTATTTTTAAAACAAGTAAATATTTATATGAACAAAACTTAGAATAAATCAAATATACTGAAGTAGGTAAGCAAAAGAAAATATAAAAAAATAACATGCCGGCTGGGATATCCAGACTTCTATGTGTCTGTCAATGCCTACTGTTGAAAGTTTTTTTTAATATGATAAGCAGTTTGGAGGTGGGCTGTTGTTGGGTTTTGACAGCAACAATTCTCCTCTAAATTTATCTTTTTATTGTGATCAATGACCAGTATTAACCATTGTCCTCTACAAGGCTGCTTGACCTACTAATTGGATTCTTGAATGCCTTTGTTGGGTTTTCCCAAGTTGTATGGCTGATGTTGCTGCTAGAATCCTGTTGTCACAGTAGAAGACAAGATTGAATCAGCTGTTCATGCGACTGTCCCCATGCACCTTCTCTCACAATGTATAGCTTGGTTGGCTGCTTAGTTGATATGAGGGGGGGGGAATGAGAGGCACAAATACAAGATGGGTGACACCTGGCTTGAGAGCAGTACATGTAAAAAGGATCTAGGAGTCTTGGTTGACCACAAACTTGACATGAGCCAACAGTGTGACGCGGCAGCTAAAAATACCAATGCAATTCTGGGCTGCATCAATAGGAGTATTGCATCTAGATCAAGGGAAGTAATAGTGCCACTGTATTCTGCTCTGGTCAGACCTCACCTGGAATACTGTGTCCAGTTCTGGGCACCACAGTTCAAGAAGGACACTGACAAACTGGAACGTGTCCAGAGGAGGGCAACCAAAATGGTCAAAGGCCTGGAAACGATGCCTTAAGAAGAACGGCTAAGGGAGCTGGGCATGTTTAGCCTGGAGAAGAGGAGGTTGATATGATAGCCATGTTCAAATATATAAAAGGATGTCACATAGAGGAGGGAGAAAGGTTGTTTTCTGCTGCTCCAGAGAAGCGGACACGGAGCAATGGTTCCAAACTACAAGAAAAAAGATTCCACCTAAACATTAGGAAAAACTTCCCGACAGTAAGAGCTGTTCGACAGTGGAATTTGCTGCCAAGGAGTGTGGTGGAGTCTCCTTCTTTGGAGGTCTTTAAGCAGAGGCTTGACAACCATATGTCAGGAGTGCTCTGATGGTGTTTCCTGCTTGGCAGGGGGTTGGACTCGATGGCCCTTGTGGTCTCTTCCAACTCTATGATTCTATGTGAACAATGAAGCAAGTTGGACTACCCATTAATTTATATCATAGGCACACCTTTAAATATAGTTCTATCACTTTTTATCATTTTTAAAGTATCTTACGGCTTTCTTTTCTGAATAAACTTTCACAAATGCAATATATATGCCTCACAGGTCAAACATTATATTCTATAACAGCCCTAGCAATTATAAAAATAATGCTGACAGCTATATCGGGGGGGGGGGGGGATTAAGAAACAAATGACAGAAACCAACAAGGTTATAAAATATTTGCCAATGTGCTGTCTGTTAAACATTGACTACTGATTTCATGCACCAGTAGCTAAACAGGCTAATTAAGAAGTGTGAATATACAGCTACTTTTAAAGATGCCAGGTTCCTAATGTAGGTCTGCAACAGGTTTTTTCCTAGCCCAGGAGAAATGGCAAGAAGAGAAGCATAAGGTTGAGGTGTTTTTCCAGAAACAATGCATAGTCAATTCACTGTGCTTGAATACACTGCAGTGGAGTACTTGACAATTTAGAGCTTGGAAGTACACATAAGACTATGAACTGGCAGTCATCCATTACCTTTAGTATTATTCTGTTCCCCTTTTCATCACACTGACTGTAAATATTGAATATTAAAATGTATCTAATGATAAAGTTAATTAATATATCAAGTGCTTTTTAGTTTGTACCCTTTGTTATTTAGCTTGTACCTCCTTGGTATCAACCCTTGAAATATGTAGTGAAATCACCTTTTAGTCTCTATTGGATTGGTCAATAACAAAGAGGATGCAGGCCATCAGAGCAGGATTCTGACTAGATACTGCCCTAGATCTACTTTTCTGGTGCAGCAGGAGAGGATGGCACGATTCAGGGACATTTAAACATTTCAATTACAATACATTTTTAAAATTTGCAGAATATGAACATGTATCTTCTCAAAATCAAGCACTGCCAGGATTTGATTCTTTTTGTTTCATGATGTATTTCTTATCAATAAAAAAATTGGTGTGTCGCAAGCAAATTTTTATTCTGAAAGTATGGGGTGGAGAAGAAAAACGGAGAAACACTGCTGTATTCTAATAATAAATGCATTATCTGAGTGTAAATTCTTATGTAGCTAAGATGGCACCACTCACATGGTTTACAGACGTGTGTGCGTGTGCGCGCGCACACACACATTTGGGGCTCCTGGATAATCCCACTACTACATCAATATTACATAGTATCATAAAACCACAGTAGACCCATTCTTAGCAAGCATGGAAGAGCAAGTGAGTTTGAAAAATCTTTTTTTTAACAATCTACTTTCGCTTTGCACTTTGTGTTTCTCTTTATTCTAAGAGCAACTCCCCTACATTTCAGTGATAATTCATGTTTTGTTTCTGTTGACCACATTCAACAAATTTCTTACATTCCTTTTTATGGAATTTGATTTTAACTTCAGGATTTTAACTTCAAGAATTATCCTGATGTAGGATTCTTAAAGGTAAAGGTAAAGGTACCCCTGACCGTTAGGTCCAGTCGTGGAGGAAGCCGGCGTTTGTCTGCAGACAGCTTCCAGGTCATGAGGCCAGCATGACTAAGCCGCTTCTGGTGAACCAGAGCAGTGCACGGAAACGCCATTTACCTTCCCGCAGGAGCAGTACCCATTTATCTACTTGCACTTTGACGTGCGTTTTAACGGCTAGGTGGGCAGGAGCTGGGACCAAACAACAGGAGCTCACCCCGTCCTGGGGATTCGAACCGCGACCTTATGATCAGCAAGCCCTAGGCTCAGTGGTTTAGACCACATCAGTGGTAACTCCCACTGCTGTCAGAAAAAGCTGTTTGTAATTAGATATTTACTGAAGTCATCAAATTGAAACTTAGTTTAAATTTAGGTAGCCTCCTGGAGGCTTGCTAATGAAAGCCAGTTGGAATCAGTCAGGTTGAAGGACTTAAATTAGTTGCTTTGGGAATGTAGAAAATGCCTTTCCAATTATTATTTTTTATTCTTGTCATTTATTAGATTTCTTACGCAACCTTCACCATGAGGGAAAATTATAATTTTAAAATATTAAAACAAAATGTACTACAATCAAGATAATAGGGTGGGTCCTAACATATATGTGTCAGGTGTCAGACTAGGACAGACATTTAAATTATCCTCTTAAAACTTTTGACTTCTTCATCTATCTCTTTCTTTCACATGTGTGTGTGTGCACGCGTGCACACACACACACACCCTATGTGTTAACAATCCATATGAGTTGACATGTCGCTGTGCACATTAAGTATTGTATGACTACTGTGTACTACATGAAGCATATTAAGGAGAGCAGGCAAGTTGCACACAACTCAGCTCTATTACTCCATATATCAGTAGGCACCTGAGGTGGAAGTTCCACTTAAGTAATACATTACTGATAATTATCAGATGATATATCATTGCTAATGAACCAGACTTCACACCCAACTGTTGTTTAAGTAAATCAACAGACTTCACACCCAACTGTTGTTTAAGTAAATCCACATGTCCCACATGTGATCATCTACAAATATTTCAAATACTATTGATAACATGATTAGATACAGCATAGCATTACTCAAAAGTAATACTGGAAACAGGGCTCCTGAGGCAAAGGACAAGATGGCAGCCCATCTCATTCCACAAGCAAAAGCCAACCATCCTGGCAGTTGAATCTTATTTCAACACTGGTCACGGGACATAATCCTCTGCTACACCTGGAGAACAACAGACTAATTAGAGGGCACACAAGCCTTCCCCTCCAACACATCACTGACCTCACTCTTCCTAAAGCTAGGACCAGCCCTGACTGGAGAAATGCTCTGAATATTACAAGCAACATATTTACAAACAGAAACAGGGACACTCTCAAGGTCTTCTGAGAGATAAAAATAAATGAACCAGACAATAGTTACTTGCCTCATGTTTGCTGTCACAAAAGCAAAGCACACACTTGATTCTTCTTTTACAGAAAAGAAATGTTAACAATGTTCAGTGAAGAGATTTCCCATGCCATCAATTACATGAATGAATATTATGAATGTGCAAAGGAAAATTGAGTGAAATGAGAAACAATACATTAAGTGAACTCTTTCCAAACTGGCATTGTTAACAAATCCATTTCATTGAAAATAAGACAGAATAGGCAAACACATCTCACAGTGTAAGCCAGTAAGTAGTTTACCTTCTCGTGAACTCTGTTTGCATTGGAGGATAATTTTGTTACTTCCTGGAGCCAAAAATGACTTGCACTTTAAATGTTTGCCAAAAGAGAGAGAGAGAGAGAGAGAGAGAGAGAGAGGAGATGCTAACTGCATATTAAGAGGCGTAACAACCAAAGAACAAGCAAGGACATATTTGAACTACACAATTACACAATGGGAATACATTTGGTTCAGTATAAACATATCATTCACTTCTTAAAAATATATTCCTGGAGATGGTATTATTTAACATTGTTCTTTTCTTTAAAGCATCACTCTTGACACATTTAACTCTTTATAGAAGAAAGCAACATGTCTGTTCAATACACGCACGCACGCACACACACACTAGAAATGTTTAAAAATTGGCTGTACTTCTTCCATAATTTCTTTTCAAAGTTCAGACGCCACATAAAATATTTATGTGATTTTATATATAGAGCGTGTCTTGAACACAAACTATGATTAAAACTCTGTCATGTTAATCAGGGTAGAGAAGGTCTCTCTCCTAATGGTGATCCCCTCTTATGTCCCCTTCAAGCTAGGTATATTACGCTACTTCATAGGATGAAACCTACACATGATGAGAGGCAAAGGCAGAAACAGAGGATGGAGGGTATTCCCAAATGGTATCAATTGGTGCCTGGTGGAGAGGGTGTTTATTGATTCTGATTGATTCATTAACTGATCCAACAGAGGGTTGGCAGTGGTTACTTTTGCCCACCAGGGTATAGTTAAAAGCACTTTCATTTCAATCATTAAAAGCACTTTGAGAATGCCATCTCTTTCACCAAGAAGCTAATCCACCTGGGGACAAAAATCCAGGACTTGTTCCTTTCATTGGCTCATAACATTGATCTTATTGGTGCAGCATCCGTCCCACTGCTTAACAACCTCTGTGCCTGATTATAGCTGGTGATTGTGCTGAGGGATTTGGACATGCATGCTAAAGCCACATCAGACTTCACAGCCACCATGGCCACCATGGAATACATCACTGGTTCAATACCCAGCTCTCTGACCCTGAAACCAGACCTACTCTTACCTAGAGTGGCTCTCCTGTGTTGGTAACCCCTGGACTTTTACCTTTAGACACTGTTTCGTGTTTTAGACCCATACTGATTAACTGTGCTCGTCTCCAGTTTATCTTTGACTTTGACTCTGCAGTCTTGACTTATCCAGCCACTGTTTGGTAAGTCTTGAGACCTTAGCCTCCTTGGATGCTACAGACTTGGGACCTATCCACAGACTACACCTGCTTCAGTAAGATAAAAAAAAAACCTGACCTATTACAATAAATTGAGAGGAGTGTTTTGAAACTGGGTGATAGATTTTGATTCAGGATGAAATATGATCCTAGAGTGCTGAGAGGAGACTAAGATAGGCTGGAGCTGTGAGGGAATGAGAAGACACCTACTGTTAAGTACAATATAGTGAGATCTATAGTTTGTGTGCATTTATGCACCTGTATTTAACCACTCTGCAAGTTATGAGTTTGTCTAGTTATTCAAATGCCAGTGTGTTTCTCTCATCTGCATACCCGTAAAAGTGTAAACAGCACATCAGCTGTTAGTATGCTTAATTGGAAATATTAGTTTTGTGGCTGTCTTCACAAAACCTCTTAAAACAAAATATGTGCAACCAAATGTTTCTTCCAATTTTATGTGAAACTTTAATCCATCCACAATTTTGAATGCATGATTTTGCTAAACTATGTTTAGCAGGCATTAATTGCTGACTTACCTTATGTCTTCCTAGCTTGGGGGAAACAAATCTATGTTATACTTCTTCTTCCATGTGCAAGCTTTAGTATGTTGTCAAAATTAATATAGTCCTCTAAAGTTTATTTGAAACACTAAAATATAATTTATCCAAGGATTACATCTGCTATGTTTTTAAAGTTCCCATATGGTGGGAAGGTACAAGATTCCAAACCCAATTCCCTAAAAAAAATATCCAGACAGATTTTTAGACTGTTTTCAAAGTACCGTAGTTTGAAAATGTTGAGTCCTTATTTTCCTCTTGGTTATCATTTCTTAGATTATTTCAAAAATATAAGTTTCAGATAAGCTATGCAACTGTTCTTCAACATAGATTTAGACAAGAGAAGCATAGAAATGTTGGTTTAGGAATCTAGCAAATGTATTGAGAAGTAGAAAATAGGAGAAGTAGAAAATAGGGTGACTGAATTTATGGGACTGGCAGAGATGACCGGCAGAATCCGTGATCAGAGGAGAGAGATGGTGGAAGAAGACTGGAAAAAATTTAAACTATATCTTAAGAACTGTTGCAAAATTTCGGACTGATAAAATGTTAAGGGTTAAGAAATAAAGAACTATAGCTGTAAATATTTAAGTTAAGAAAATTTTGAGGGAAACGAAATATTGAAAAGGAATGAAGGATTGCTAAAAATTTCTGAAACAGGGGTGCAGTGAAGGGGAGGCGTGGGGAAGTCATGTGTTGTTTATTTGTGTGTTTTTTTGGTTTTATGAAAATTAATAAAAATTATTTTAAAAAAAAAAAAGAGAAGTAGAAAATAGGAGCAGATTATAACTTAAAGTCATTATTGAACCATGCTCCAGAAAAGCATGTGGAGTTATTTCCTTTTGCTTCCAAGTTTCAGTTACAGGATTCTGGTTTCTGAACACTTTATTCCAATATATTCAAATTAAAATCTTTTCCCCCAGTAAAGAAGCCTTTACTAATCATATTAATCATGAATAAATTTGCATTCCAAATTTAAGAATTGTTCCACAAAGGAGTAAACATATTTGCTTTGAAACATATTATACCTTTCTTCCCCATATCTCATAAAGAGAGTCAAGTCAATTTCGTTTTATCTTCATCCTATTTTGTAAATAAAATGAATCTAATTACAAGCAATAAATCACACTTTTGAAATGCTCATTATAGTGAATTTCCGTACAATATATAGTTTAACATAGTCCTTGCGGGCTCAGTACAACCCTACAGTATGTTATTTAATTGGGAAAATGGAACATGACCTCTTTTTGAATGGCTGTTAATCTTACTCCTTGATTGGTGGGATAGCAATAGCAGTGTTTCTCAAACTTGGGTCCGCAGCTGTTGTTGGACTACAACTCCTATCATCCCTGACCACTAGTCCTGCTAGTTAGGGATCTAGAGGGTCATTAAAGACTCTGTTTCTTCAAGTGCTTGAAATCTTTATTATCTCTGTATTATTGACATTTATGCAAAAGAGAGAAAGAAATGATAAACCTTTTTTTGAACAAAGAGAATATACAGAACAATTTCATATCCAACAATTTTATTATATGCTTGCATGCTTCAACCAACACATAAAGATAGAAAATCTGAAAATAAATCTTCCTCTAATAGTGCTTTGCTTAGATTACTAATAGTATTTGAAAACATTTTCTCTGAGACAGTCAGAGATAAAGCCAGATATGTTGACCTATAGTACAAAGGATAGAAAAGTGAACAGATACAGGAATGACAAGTAAAAAAGCTGAAAAGGTTATATTAATAAGGAAAGGAATAAGAAGGGATGCAGTTTAAAATCTAAATGATTAAAATGTGTTTCTGTGCTTCACAGCACAGAATCAAAAAGTGATTGCATCTTGGAAATGTTTCCCATTCACAAGCCATATCTAAGCTGACCATACCTAGCAAAGATTGATGAGCCTCTACAATTAAAAAGAGACCGGTAATTTTATTTTTCAATGCTCTCTGAAAAGGTTGATGGTGAAAGGTCAGTTTAGTCTTTGTCAATCTGTTGCTTTTAATCTTTTGAAAGTGTTTTTCTAGCCAAACCAATAAGTTTAAGATGTACTATCAGAGAACATTTAATTCATTAGAGAAAGCTAGATTTAGAAGGTAGAATTTCTTAGAAATAAAATGTGTAGAGTTCAAAATAGTAATTATGACAAATACAATGTAAACACATTCCCTATTGAATTGTCTATAAGCATGTCCTGGTCCCAAAAAGGTGCCCATGGGACAAGGCAATAAAGCAATTTGGCTATTGTGTCATAAATAAGAGGTAAACTGAGGCCCCTTGAGCCTCTGCCTTCATGCCGAATTCTTGCAATGCCCCCTTTTTTGAAGAACTGCAATTTCTTAAAAGGTGGAGAGAGAACTGCTTCCCCTTCACTCCATGCCACGCCTAGCAGGGTGTGCTCTCTGTACCTTTGGATTGGTCAGGTGATGTATGAAGTGCTAGGTTCCTCAGATCCAAGGTGAAGGCATCTAAGAAGGTCCCATCTCTGGTTTCACAGGCTATGCTGCTAGGGGCGGGGGAGGTCAGGGTTCAGCAGGTTCGTGGCTATATTCAGTGGATATCTGACCAGCAACATCACACTAATAGTCAGAAACCTGGTCCAGCTCATCATCTTCTGCCATTATAGCCTCTGACCCAGTGTTCTGGGTGTGCCTGACCTCTGGGATTATGACAAAGCTCTGGATAAAAGACTTCCTATGCTTGCAGGGTACATAGGCAAGGTACCTCTTTCGCTACAGGAAATGTAGATATCAATATCATTCCTTGCAACATAACTGTAACTCAAAACAACACATTGAGCCTCATTTACTATCTAGTTGGAAGTTACAGGGAGAAGAGAAGGGAAGCCATTCCAGCATTCTGCCAATCAAGGAGGAAGCCTGACAGGCATTCAGAAAGAGGTCATGTTCCATTTCTCCAATTAAGTAACATACCGTAGGGTTGTACTGACATCCCACAAATTTACAACCAATGTACTGTCACACAACTTATCAACTTATCATGGCTACTTGTGCTCACTTTTGACCTTTCTTTGCTCTGTTCATAGCCAGTTACCATGCAGCCTGAGCAAATCTAAAGCTGCAACAAGGTAGAATCTACCTTAAAATGCAAAACTGTAGTTTACATCTCATGCAGAACTATATCTGGATGTTTCAGTGCCTGCTCCATAATGCAACTGCCATATCATCTGAATGGTTAACCTGAGCAGTTTGTGCCTAATGCAGATGGGCTTGCAGAGCAAAACAGGGAAGTATAAAGCAGATATCTGGACACAGCCAGCTGCAGAAGTGAGGATTCTGTGGAGCTTAGCTGAACATACCTCAATAGTCAGGTTTTCATATATTTTTCTGTTGGGAATTTGCACATTCCTAAAGAGTTATGATGCTCCAATCTAGAGACAGATTTCTCTATAAGAAACAGTCTGTTGTTTACAGACAAAAAGTGGAAAGAATCTTATAAGACAAAAGTCCTTGGTAATCATAATTTCATCTCAAAGTAATTTTTGAGAAGATTAGAGCTTTATATTTAATCAATAAAACAACAATGACAAAAATATATAGCTCTGTAGAAAACAATAGCTTATAATGTCAGTGCTTAAGGAAAAAATGCCTATAATAAAATATAGATTTCAAACTTCAAAATATATATATTTAAATATATATATAGCAAAAAACAAATCAATGTCAACTGAGGGTTCAATTATTTTATCATGCTATTCTGCTTCCAAATATAGTGGGAACGTTTGGAGAACCACATTCTGGCTGAATAAGACAAGATATGAACAAGCTTTCCCTCATAAATGGAGCCTCTTCACACAAGCCGGAAAATGAAACAAAGTCCTTCCTGAGTTATAGTTTCCTGAACAAACTGAGATACTGAAGCTATTAACCATAGTTGCTTGTTAGAAAACTATAGCTAATGGAAAACTTCCTGGTTTGCTCAGAGGCGGAGCGAGGTGGGTGTGGTCTGCCCCGGGTGCCATCCCTGAGAGGCGGTGACATCGCCGCCAAACATCCCCCCCCCCAGAGGCTTGCAGAAGCTGGCGCACACATGCCGGGATGTGTGCAGCGACTGGCGTGCACCCCCAGGAGGTATGTGGCAGGCCCCTGGACGCTAGCCCCATCCCCGCAGGTGGCTAGCCCTGCCCCTGGGTGCATGCCACTCCGGGTGCCGGAGCACCTAGCTCCGCCTCTGGGTTTGCTGGCTGACTCGTGTGATTGAAGGAGCAAAGGGGCTGCATACATGGGCAAAATACTTGCTCATATCTTGAGCTCTTAAGCTTATGTATGTCATACCCGGAGAGCCCCTATTTTGAAACTCCCATCTTCTTGGGACTCCCTTCTCACTGAGTATTTCTGACCGCGGGATCACACCCAGTAGCTCCTTCAGCTTTTTGAAAATAGCCTTAATTCTAGAGTGTGTATCTGACTACACTCAGTTTTCTCTTGTATCCCGAAGCCCAGGAGAACATGATCACTTCCTCCCAAGTTTCTGAGCACTTCCGCCACATATCCATTTTGCATATGCAAGTTTTAATAAACATAAATCGAGATATACCTATTGTATACTGATACTAAAAAAACACATAGTATGTCCCAAAAGAGTATACAGATGATTCCATAGGGATTGCAATTGAAAAGTTTCCTATGATTCAGGTAACATAGCTATCATATAGACAGTGACATTTTTTCTGGTATGCATTTCATATATTTATCAAAATTTATTTCGTGATGTTTAACACTTGTAAGCACAAAGTATCAATCAGACATTTACAAAAAATAGTGTACTGAAGATGTGAGGAACATAGAAAGTTCAAGAAAGATACTGTAAATATTTAAAATTGCAGTGTTTCTCTTTTCACTGGGAATAACTGGGAAATGCTGTGGGAAGTACAAAGAAAGAAGGCTGAATCAAATGTAAGTCTTGAATGACAGCCCAGAGAATCTGAATTCAGGTGGAGAAAATAGAATTTATACTTAATTAAAAAGCATACATGCACAGTAGCACACACATGCTTTTTATTTAATTTTTTTTGGCCTTATTCATCAGTCATAAATAGGGTGCTTAGCCAAGCAAACTATTAGACAGATAAGCTAAAGTTACAGAATGTCTAGCTGCATATCTCAATATTAGTTATTTTATGAACTGCCTCACTGTACACAAATCTGCAAGACGAAACTACATTTCAAATTGTTACAAACTCTCTCATACTCAATAGGCAGATACAAAATGTTGAACATAATTCAACAATTACATACTTGCTAATCTTTTCTTCATTACTTTACATAAATAAAATAAAACCACACACACACACACACAACTGATTTGTGACTGGACACAATAGCAATTTGACTAGCTAAGGAAAATATTTAACCTGTAGAGAGAAAAGACAGTTATTATTATTAATTTTAACATTTTTTTATTTATATCACACCTTTTTCCCTGACAGGACTCAAGGCAGCTTACAGATCAAAATAAGAACCATAAAAAAATAGAAAAATCATCATTAGAAAACAAGTAAACATTGACAGAATTAAATCTATATATGTATATAAAATATTTGAAAGCCCTACCAATAAATACAATAAAAAGTTCTAATTGTCCTAATTCTACACACACATATATACAGACAAAAGGTAAAGTGATAGGACCATTGCTTAAACAAATGTGTTACTGCCTTCTCAAAGTTTTCCATATATAGCTAATTAGTACAATGAAAGTAGAATAGTACTATACAACATAAACAACTACTATGCTGATAAATTCATGTAAGCACCTCTTCCTCCAACAATCACAGTCAAGTCTGAGACTAGAGTGAAGATGCAGTGAAGTTTCCCTTACAACAGGGAGGCTTTGGCTGCAGCATATTAACATGTTTATGGCTTTGGGGTAGTAGCACAAACTGTTTCTTATATGAATGCTACTCTGTATTTATATAAAACAGAAATTAAGAGACCAGTCAAAGATTATACATTATTATTTTATCTGCCATTATCAACCCCACCAAAGACACAAAGTCACTGGAATCTCAGTTGCATTTTATATCTAGTCTGGATGTAACAATTAATCTTAGTTGTGCTCCTGCTTTAACTTTTCAGCAGTTGCAGCTGGGAGGGTAGGCGGGATTTGGAGGGTAGGCTTCCCAGACAGACAGCTGGCAACATCAACTGGCTCAGCTGGCTGTGGGGAGTGACAGGACACTTCCTCACCTCCACTGTGAATTGGCCAGTCATGGCCAGGTTGTGGGGCAGACTTGAGTCAAGCCTGTCTTTGCTCAGGTCAGTCTCCGTCCCATTTGAATCGGTTGTGCTTGCTTCCTGCAGCACAGTTGGCAACTGACCTCCCACTCTGCATGTTTTGGCCCTGTCCAAAGGTAAGTGGGAGGTGCATGTGTATGAGAAGTTACTCAGTCACTGTATTCGGGACTGGGGAGGATTTTGCCTGCAGTCAAATTGGTTTGGTCTGGAGGTTTTGCCTACCTTACAGCAACTGTCACTACTTGCTGGTGGCAAAAGGCATTGAGTAGGATACTTAGTCTAATCAGAGGGGGTGGGAAGGAGTCTTGCCCCCTTTCCTCCAGATCAAAGTATCAGTGTACCCTCATAAAGAGGTCCAAGGGGAAGGATCTTTTCCATATACCCAGATTGGGGTATCAGCCCAAATAGTGTCCTGGAGTGTTTGCCCACATTTGATGTACATCCTATAGGGATCCTTAACTCAGGATTGACCCTGATGAAGTAATCAGCCAGCAATTGGGCAGGTTGATTTAGGATACATAAAGGTAAAGGTAAACTGTTAGGTCCAGTCGTGACTGACTCTGGGGTTGTGGCGCTCATCTCGCTTTACTGGCCAAGGGAGCCAGCATACAGCTTCCGGGTCATGTGGCCAGCATGACTAAGACGCTTCTGGCGAACCAGAGCAGCGCACGGAAACACTGTTTACATTCCCGCCGGAGCAGTACCTATTCATCTACTTGCACTTTGATGTGCTTTCGAATTGCTAGGTTGGCAGGAGCAGGGACCGAGAAACGGGAGCTCACCCTGTTGCGGGGATTCTAACCGCCAACCTTCTGATTGGCAAGTCCTAGGCTCTGTGGCTTAGACCACAGCGCCACCCGCATCTGTACCCAATGCCTATTCCAATACCCAATGCCTATTCCAAAGCCTACTGACATCAGTAATCAATAAAGTCGTGGCCATCTCAATCCCAAAAATATTGTCATGTCATTTATTGCTTCCTGTGCCCCTATTCTGGCAACCTCAGGCTCACTGCGAATGGGCCCACAAATAGATTTGCATGGTTCAGAAGTACACATTCTTTAAGTTTACTCTTAAAGTCTGTATGCTCTTCCACAAGTAAATATTAATTGTTTAGTCCAGCTTTAGTCTGTTAGGCTAGCTTAAGCTATATGGATAACATTGCTCTATGCAGGCATTCTCTGGTGACTGTAACAACCCAAAATGTTATCTGTCACACTGATTTTGTAAAATCAGTCTTGATAATCTAATAGGTAAATTCGTTTCATATACCTCCAGTAGTTTAAACTTCTACAAACCAAATTAGGCTCTCCGTCTCAGCTGTACAAACCTAAACTCTCCAAAATGAAATTGAAAGTGACAAGTGTTCAGTTACATGGATTCCAACTGAGTGAAACAAAAACAAACTATTCTCTCAGGAAGGCATAAGAGAGAAAGTATTCATACTCTTCAACTTCAGCCACAAAGCTCCTAAACCAGAAGGTCAGGATGCATGGACAAAATTAGTTATTTGAAACAGTACCCCATATAATTCTTAAAGCTTTTTGTGGGGGAAGGGGGCTGCATTTCTGAAAGGCAGGTATAAGAGAGGGATAAAGGGTGAATTATTCCAGTTCTTCAGCTGATACACAGAAATATGGTGTAATATGAAATCACAATTTTGCATCTTATGAGTCTCAGGCAAGCTATGCTGGAAGGAAAATATAACATATCTCTATTTTATATACTAGATCAAACTTCAAAGGCATATGGAAATTCCAGCTTCTAACACCTATCAGATACTATCATCTTTTTGATGTTCCTTTCCTGTTTGAGCTGCATAATAGGCAAAATTCTGTCATTTTTATCCATTGTGAGTAGCTAGAGGACCTCAGTCACAACTATGATACTTTGTGTAGTGTTCCCCACTCCATATTTACTCAATAAGATATTTCCCCACTTTGATCTTAAATTCTCTTAATAGAACCAATTAACTAGCTTAGATTAACAAAGAAGTGTAAAGTGCTTGCTATATCCAAGTACAGAGAGAGGGAAATAGAGAGGAGGAGAGAGATGGGTGAGTACTGTGCCTTTCACCCTAAAAAAATTATTAGGTACTCTAAGGTAGCACATTTTAAAAGCATCTGCACAAAGTGTCCAGTTCCCTTCATCAGTTTGACACTGAACTCATCGCAAAGAGACAAGGTGTCAACACAGCTGGTACCAGAAGGCTCCTTAGAATATAGAAGCAGCACACCAGACCTTTTCTATCCCAGACTAGAGGAATTAATAATGAAACAGCAATCAGATCAGAATGCAATCAGAATCACTGTGTTGGCAGCATCATTACTTCTTCAAGGGACTCTTTACCACCTGCTACGCCATCCTCCTGACAGACATTGTAGCCCAGGGATAGGGAACCTGAAGCCCTCCAAAAGCTTTGTTTACAACTCCCATCATAAGCTGGCAAAATGGTCAATGGCTAGGGAATATGGAAGCTGTAGCCCTCCAAAGGGAGGGCCACAGCTTCCCTTTCCTAGTATAGCTGTTGGCAGATGGCTAGGTGGTGAAAGAGCATTATCAAGTCAGAAGGCAAGGGCACCCAGTATGGACTGTGACTGCATCACTTCAGATCACCATTATATGCCCAGGAACTCTTGCTACAAAAAATGACAGTCTCCAGAATGGGGTGACCTTTGTGTGCTAGGAATATGAACGCTGCAATGTGAGTATGATAATTATTAAGAAGCTGCTTTGGCTTTCATGATTGTGAAGGATACTAGTAAAGAGAGAATTTAAAAAATAACACTAAAAAATGAGAAAATGTCTTAGAATTGCATAATTAAACTGTTATAAATCAAGTTACTGGGGGGGGGGGATGCCTTGCCATAGTGAAATCCAGAATTCCTTCTGTGTCACACCTTAAATAGACTGACACAATCACTAAGCTACAAACCAGGGTTAAACAAACTGGTTTGTGCATGAGCTGTGTGTTCTCATGATTGAAACTGAAGTCTTCCTTCCTGCAGCAGGTCATGGTTTATTTTGAGCAAAGCAAACCTTAACTGCTGGTTTGGATATAACAAAAAGCCAGTCTCTCTGTAGTTTGTTCCCCTGCTGGAAGACGGGAGTAGGAAAGTAGAGGTGCTCAAGCTACATGAACACAGCTTGTACATACTGATTTACGGTACACAACTGTATTTTATGGCTTAGCATCGCCGTATGGCTTAGCATTGCTGTATTTTATGGCTTAGCATTGCTACATGCAATGAATAACTTATCCAAGTTTGAGTGTGGGTTCCAGATCTTTAAAAACTGCTACTGCATCACCTTAATGGGCTACTTATCTAGTCTTCAGGTAATCAGAATTTTCCAGTCTCTCAGCCTTTTCAGTGAGTTAGGCACAGTTCCATTTTAAAAAGCCCAAATCTTGGAAAGCAGAAAACTAGTGAGAAACTAGAAACTGGAAAAGTTCTATATCTGTTCACTCCCCACTGAAGTTTCCGTCTTATCGCAATCATACCCAAGGAAGCACTATAACTGTGATTGCTCTATTGCATAGAGTAGACCAATATTTCACCATCAGATCTCTTTCATCTTAATGTGCTGTGGGTATAGATTTTAACTATTAGTGATATCCATAAAAGCAGGGAATCCAGTTTATACAGCAGGAACAATGAATTCAAAACACACTTAAGGAATCAACCACTTGATGGACAATGTGAGGTTTCAACAGTCATATAAAAGGGGTGGGGGACAATAAAATATTTCTTTCTTTCCTGACAGCAATATTTTCTCTCTAACTAAAAGGGCAGATGTTAACAAAACAAGCCTGTCATGTAGCAACCACTGCACCTATTACTATCTTTCCATCACACAGCAGCGGTCAAGTGTCATTGCGATCAACTTCAAGCACAAAAACTTATTAGGATGATGAATCAAAGGTTCTGGCAAAGTCCTGGCAAATGTGTTTTGTTAACTTTAACCCTTTAGAATGGATCTGAAAACTAAGAGGATAACAGAACAACCTATATGAACTTGGAGGAATGTTCTATGTATAATGTTAGGACATTATTAAAGTAACAGCAGTGTTTATTTTTCTTCATCATCTTTCTTTTTGTAAATTAAAAGCAGAGAAGTTAAGCTTTTGGAAATTGTGATTTAAACACAAAAGACATGCATTTCTATTTTCCATTTCTGTGGATAACAGGATAAAAAGAAAATACCTTTTGGCTACAAAAGATCTCATTACCATCTCTAGTTTACTTTTGCTAAATAATTTTACTGACTTTCTCCTGCCCTATATTCATTGTTGGATCTCAAAAAACAAGCCCTGCTTTAACGTATGATGGGATCTTGAACCAAAATAAGTACTCTTCTCTTGAAGGAATACTTGGTTAGAAATCTTAACATATTGCATCAGCTTCTGCTAAACCAGACCACCCTCCTAGCTACCACATTGCGTTATATACTTTTAAAATTTACCACTGGAATGTTATAAATCCAGTCTGGTAAAATTTGTTCCATCAAACAAGAATGAAAGCATCTGACATATCCATATGTCGTTGCATAGAATCCAACCCTTCTCACCCCCCAGCACCTTTTAAGGTTTCCTACTGTGTATCCTCAAAACATGAGCCAGTCTTTCTGCAATCAGACTGTTATGCAGGGAGGAGGTTGCCTATGCTTAAAGTTAGGAAAGCTATGCATACCTGCAATAAATTAAACTTTCCCTGATGATATCAGATTCAGCCTACAATATGCATTTCTAGACAGCTTGCTGACAGCTCAATATTAACATGATCAAAGTTATCCTATTTTTCATCTTGAAACCCCTTCTCAATTTCTACTATTCATTGCAGCTATTCAAAAATATATCATGCCACTTCAGATCATATCCATTTGATCAACTTTTATCCCTGCTTCCTTTTTCTTCCCTCTATACATCTATAGTGGCTATCACATCCTGCCACTTCTCTTCTGCTCGTTCATATTATGACAGAAGGTTTTTTCTTAGCACAATAGCCTTTCCAAATAGAAAAGACCATTCAAGGGAGAAGAAAAGGAAGAAAAAAGAGGCCTAAGGACTGGACCATTTCCTCTCTAAAATGTGGCCCTAATTTTCTTCCCTTATTATTAAGCATTCTAACAATGTCCACTTTTTATGTCAGTAGTAATGCAACATCATTTATTTTACTATAATGTAGGAAGCTTGGATGACTCCGCTTATATCCACCAATGATCAAAAACCAGGAGGCTTTTGATCAGTTGACATATGCTGTATATATCTTTCCTTTTTAGAAAACCAGCCTGTCTGACAAGCTTTGCTGCCTTCCTCTCACTGCCTACTGTCAGAGAGACATTTAAGACTAGTGGATGCCATACAGTCACAGCACTTGGAAATGCTGTGCAAAACAATAGGAAATTGACTATTAGCTCAATATAAATTTTCAGATCAATAACAGATGTTAGAAAAAAACATTTTCCGATTGCATATTACTAGCATACAGTTCGACTAAAACTTTGATAACTGTGAGCTCAAAGTTCCAATGTAAGGCTAACCTGGACAGTTGCAGCTAAAGATCTGATGCATTGCTGGAAACGCCATGTCCTGTGTTTCTGTCCATCACTGTGGTGATGACTTCTAATTAACAGTTGTCCAGCTTCTCCTTAATTAGGTATATATAGAGTCAAACCAATGGTCTATATAATCCAGCACTGGTTTTTCTGACTGGCAGCAGCAATCCAAATCTCAAACAGAGAGGGCTTTCCTAGGCCTGTTACCTGAGATTTTTAAAAGTGAAGAACTTAATTTTGGACTGCCTGAATATAAATCACAAAGGAGGCTACCTGTACCCACAGCAGCCCCTTTATGAAAGGAATGGTGCACCAAGAGTCCATATACCAATGTACCAAGGACATAATTACACACTATGTCAGAGGTCCAAATGGCTTCCTACCATATTGCAGCTATCCTATGCCCTAACATTTCTCTTATGAAAATAGGGACGTCCCATTCCATAATGATAATTTTGCTATTTATACCCCACACATCTTATTGGGTTGCCTCAGCATTCTGGGCAGCTTCCTGCATATATAAAAACATAATAAAACATTAAATGTAAAAAAACCCCACAGGATTGTCTTCAGATTGCCTTC
This sequence comes from Podarcis erhardii, assembly GCF_964252035.2. Taxonomy (NCBI): domain Eukaryota; kingdom Metazoa; phylum Chordata; class Lepidosauria; order Squamata; family Lacertidae; genus Podarcis; species Podarcis erhardii. The sequence continues at coordinate 46,762,545 of NC_138508.1, read as the reverse complement.
AGAACACCATACTCTCCAACATTCTCCAATGAAAATAGGGACATCCTAAGGAAAAGCAGGACATGCCAGGATCAAATCAGAAACCTGGACGGCTTCTCTAAATCAGGGCTGTCCCTGGAAAATAGGGAGGGTCTGCTATCTTTAATCTATGAAATTAGGGTAAAACTATAAAATTATGAATAGTTTTGTATTTACAAACTTTAATCACCAATTATCTAGAAAGAAATTGTTTTTTAAGTCACCATCATCTATACAGTTTTCATAATTTAACCAGCTTTGTACCTTAAGCACTCATACGAGTGCTCGGTATGCATTCTGATATGTTTTGAAATACATATTATACCTGTTATACCATTTTATTCATTCCACAAATTGTGTCAGGATTCATATTCAGCAAAGTGCCATCATACAACCCCTCATCTCCATTTTAGCTGGCCTTCCTCCTTTCATGCTTGACATAAGAACAGTGAATAAAGAAAGACACAGCAGTGGTTTCTAACAGCAGTTAAAGTATTTCCATTTTGCTCCAAGTTCAATTCCCATGTGATAATTTTCAATAAGCTTTTAGTATGAACAGAGATTAAATTGAAAACTTAAACTATACCTTTCAGAAAGCGAGGAGAAAGTGTGAATTACGCTTTCAAGGAAGAGTGGTACATCACAACCATTACCCATAATTATCCATTTTTAAGCTAAGGTAGGAAGCAGATGTGAGGAATAAGACAAACGTATATATTAAAAGGCTACAGAATCTTAATGGTATCAGCAATGTGACCTTGAGAAATTCAATGTTTCCAGAGGAATGTTATTTACTAAGCAAGTTTGCTTCTATATGAAAATACTATCTAAATACCATTTAGAAATTAGCCAAAACCAGAAAAGCATATGACACTGAATTTGCAATGACTTAAATAAAACTTTAACTCTCCCAAAGGAGTTTGTACACATACTTGCTATTTACCCTCAAAGTTCAGAATACATTGCACTGCTACTATCGCTGCACTGCAGCTCTCTTGGTAATTTAAGTTTGGAGTAAAATTATTTCTCAAGAGTTTTTAAAGAATACTGAAACACGGTATTTGAAAGTAGTCTGACTGAGCTCTAGAAGACAATTCAGGCCATAAACCTGCATCCCAAACACTACTTGAATAACGCTATTTATTCAATTGATTTTTAATTGACCCTCTGTAATAGTTAAGTGCTGATTTGGACTGCAATCCAGAACATACTTAAAACTACATCTAAGGAAGAAATATGTTGTGTTTACCAATCTGAAATTTGCATCACTTGTCAACAATTACTGATTACTGATTAAGATTACATTTGTTTTAATTTTGTCATGCTATTTTGCTTGTTTTATCATGCACTTCAGTTCATTTTTTGTGATTCTTATGGTAATACGGTATTTTAAATTCCTCCCAAATACTTATACTACATTTGTACAGCAACCTTTACACCAGGTTTTCAACTAGTTTACTGCCATGGCTTTTATTTTAAAACCCAAGGCTGCCGAGAAGCTACAACAGCAAATTCTTGGCAGTCTCAAACCTACAGCTCCCAAGATTCCTTGGAAGGAAGCCATGACAGTCAAAACAGTTAAAACGAGTATAATTTGGTAGTATATTTGAACCTTCACTGAAATTAAACAAAGTTATTTTGGGAAGAGGGGGAAGGTTGAAATGTGTTTAAGGTTAACAATGTTGTGAAAACCTATTCATTACTGCCCTATTAAATGTTGGGGAAAGCATGGAAAAGTCCTTTCTCTTCCTTGTAAGAAGGAGACTAGGTAAAGCTGTAAATGAACTCCAGTTAAGTTCCAGAAAAAGTATGTTTTCACCATTTTGCATCTCAGTGCTTTTTCTTTATAAAGAAAGCCCCGATTGATAGAAAAAGAAGAGTGTTATGCTTGCATGTCTGATTTATTTTATTCACCTCTTTAGGGGAACTTTAGTAGTTTGAGGTACAGAAGGATTTATTGTGTCATTTGTACTATGATTTCCCTCCGGAGGGATCAAGTTTTCATGTCTCTATTCCTCTATAAAGAGAATAGAAGGGCAGACTAAGTTGGAAGATCATGTTTCCTCACTGTCCGCATTCTTTTGTCCATCCACTGAAGCCCAGTCTGTGGTGATATTCAAGACAGAGTCTTCTTGTTTTCCCAGGGTAGTAATTTCCAATAGCTATATGTACTGTATGCATTTCTCAATACTATCTGGAGCATTAAATAATTACATTAGAAGTAGGAGGCTCTTTCCATTTGTTCTTTTCCTGTTGAAACTCAAACACAGATACCTTGTGTTTCTGATTAGAAAAGACTGAAACATAGAACTTAAATTAGAATTTAAGACAGCCAACATAGGCAGGCTCACAACGTGAAATTAAAGCGTTTTCTCTTGTATATTGGATATCTAATTATTAGGGCTTAGTAGATAGATAGATGATAGATAGATAGATAGATAGATAGATAGATAGATAGATGATAGATAGATAGATAGATAGATAGATAGATGATAGAGAGTCTCTTCCTATAACAAGCAAGTGAACCAGTTCACTATTTATCAAATAGAAATGACAGAATTCTACTGATCCCACAAATAGGTTGTCTCCAACAAGGAATTACAAACTGGAAAAATAATATGTCAGGAAACTTCATAAAAAGGGCAGTCAAACAGAGAGCTAAAGATATTACAGACAGACTGATTTGGAAACCAAGTCCCCACTTCTGACACAGCAAACCTACAATGCAATCGCAGTCTATTACATTTGTAAGAACATCAAATACTATTTATCCTGGCACTTAATTTCCACGAGTTTCCATTTTTGCTGCAAAAGTTGCCATTTGAGGATGTGCAAACTCTGTTGTAGCCCCCTTTCCAACTTTCCTTTCTTTCTCATATCTGTTCATGCATCTTCATTCCCTAATCTGCTGCTGCAGATGAGATGGGGTAAAGGGAACATGTCCCCAGTGCTGATGCAAGTCCACAATCTCTCCCACTGGGAACCACATCCAAATGTGCACTGCGTTTAAAGTAACAGGGCAAAGAAAAGACATTCACATTTGGTTGCCATTTACCTAAACATGGGATGCAGGTGTAACTTATCTATTTTAGGCATAGGAGTCAGAAGTCAGCAGTGTAATGCTATTTGGGAAGAGAAAGAATTTACTCAAACTTTAAAAGGGAGGATTTCTCCTTTTATGTGTTTTTATATATATATATATATGTATATGCTTTCGTAGATTTTCACGGGTACAGGAATGCAGGTTTTGGTGTCCTCGGGTGTCTTCCCGTGTAAAAGTTGGGGTGTCTAGGCGACGTTTCGACGAGGTCTCACTCGTCATCTTCAGGCTGGTGCTTTCGGCTTCTTGTTACTGGAACAGAGCAGGAATGAATTACAGACACCATCCAGTAGCCAATCCATGGTGGCACCTCCGGATGCTGCACCCCCCTGCAATCCCTACACAGATCTGGCTGACACAAGCCACAAAACCACAGCTCGCCCCTATACACGAAGCCAAGCCAGAGCACAACTAAGTACAGTACAGCCATCTTCTCAGGAAAACTCTTCACAAAGTTCAAGAGGTCAAGACACAAAGACTTTAACAACTAATCCACACCTAATGACCCACCTAAGTGGTACTCAGGATATCACTCAAGAAATCACTCAAGATATCTCTCAAGTAATTAAGGAACAAAAGAAGAAAAGGCACACTAGCCTGGGAACTTCCTCTCTGCCCAGAACATTGGAGGCTATACACCACACCCCCTCTACAGTATTTATAGGAACTCAAACACTGAGATCCTGCTCTGTTCCAGTAACAAGAAGCCGAAAGCACCAGCCTGAAGATGACGAGTGAGACCTCGTCGAAACGTCGCCTACACACCCCAACTTTTACACGGGAAGACACCCGAGGACACCAAAACCTGCATATATGTATATATATATATAAAATGCACATTTGAATTTATGAATATTGCCATTCTAAAATACTGAACACTGGCAATGACAACTGGAGAATTTAAGATATGCATAGCACATATTTGGTAAGTCATTTCATAAATAATAGAAAAAAATATTTTAGATTATATATAACCAACAATGTGCCCTTCAGATGTTGATGGTGTATATCTCTCACCTCCTCCAGCTTGGCCAATTGTCAAAGGATAAAGAGAGTTGTAATTCAACATCAGAGGCCACTCCTGATCTAGATAGACTAGACTGAGTAAATTCTAATAACTGATGTGCTAACAGAGTATCTACCACAACACATGCAACTTCATCTAACACTGAAGTAGATCAAAAACACTGCCCCATAGTTGAAATAATCCTAATTGGCAGAGGTTACAGCTAGTCACCACAATCCCTTCTAACCACTTCCAGGTTATGAGAATCTGTAAAACCAGAAGCTACTCTCAGCTTCTTTTGGCAAGGCATACTGAAGCAGGGAAGAGTTGGTTGGCCCCACCCTGGCCTCTGCATAGTATGTGTTCCCAGTCAGCAATAATGCATGTGTTTCGCCTGCATCAGCCTGGAGTTTATCTTTCTTGGTGTGATTGCTGCCTGCCTGGATAAGAGATCTTTCTGTATGATTGCAGTGTATGGTATTGCTGGATTGATAGCTGAGTGGATACAGCTGAGATGTGGGTGTGCTCCAGAGCCTGCCTTCCTATAGGACAGAGTTGCAGTGGGCACAGGGCTCAACTATCAAGGTGGGGTCACCCCTTCAGGGGCAGGGGTGCTCCTGTTCACATAAGGATAAGGACCTGTGGGGAACTGCTTGTGATCTTTACCAGGGTGACAGGAAAGGGGAATTTGGTTTCTTTCTGAGTGATAGACAGTAATGCCACTGCTACATTCCTCCCACTATCTGTGGCTCTACTCTACGCATTGTGTATGGTGATACTGGATGATGATGAACCTAAGATATGCATGGGTGGGAGTTGCAAACATGCTGCCCCAACATCAGTGGTGCTGGATAGGAGAAGGTATAATCAGAATAGAGGACCTGACCACCTTCTGTGTCAGAGACCTAGATATTTGATCTGTGACACCCGTTTCAGTACCCTTCCACTCCTCCAGAATTCTAGATTCAGGTAGGTAGGTAGCTGTGTTGGTCTGATGCAGTCGAAATAATTAAAAAATTAAAAAAGATTTAACAAATTAAAAAATAGTCTAGTAGCACCTTAGAGATCAACTAAGTTTGTTCTAGGTATGAGCTTTCGTGTGCATGCACACTTTTTCAGATACTCTGAAAGCTCATACCTAGAACAAACTTAGTTGGTTTCTAAGGTGCTACTAGACTTCAATTTTTTAATTTTTTTAAAATTTCTTTAATTATTTTTACTCCTCCAGAAGTTTTTGATAGATTATGCCCTGAATCTTTTTTTTTTGTTTGAATGGTGAGTAATATGTTTCCATGGAATTAAAGAATTGCAGAGTTGGAAGGGTCATCTAGTCCAGCCCCCTGTGATGCAGAAATGCTGCCCCCAGCCACCACTGGGTTGGCTCAAACCATCAACCTTCCAATTAACAGCCAGACACACTGACCCATTGTGTCTGGAACCCAAAATACAAGAAACAACAAATGTTAGCTTTTGTATCTTACACATCTTTCTTCTTTACCTTCTGCTAGGTCAAAATACTTATTTAGCAGTTACAGTGCCCTAATATTTGTTGTTTCTTGTATTTTGGGTTCCAGACACAATGGGTCAGTGTGCCTGGCTGTTCATAAATGTAGTCTCCATTAAAATTTCTATTAATCAGAACAGCAAGAATGAGTTTTACTATGGTATTTTTTCAATAGCCCCATATATATTGTATTTCGTATAATAATTTCTTGCCTAAATAGCCAGTAATAGTCAGCAGAGAAAGATATATTCCTCATAGATTTTTTGTGTTAGGCAATCAAATTAATAGTCAGATATTCAGCAAACCCATATTTTTAATGAAAAATGGATAACTGGGAGAAAGTCATGTCATATTGACAAGAGTAGCTTTGCTCCCTATGAAAGAAAGATTTCAGATTTTTATGAAGGATTTCAAAATGTTGCTGGGTAAGTTAAAACTAAACAAATGGTGATTCATTTCCCCTCAACATTAAATAAAATTGCCATTCCCTGAAACTACAGTCATTGGCATTTGCTTTTGACAGAAGCTGTCTTCTAGAATCCAAGCATTTTGTCTAACATCTTTCCAAGCAACATTTAAAGTAATTATTCTCTCATGCCTGTTCACTTGCTTCCGATTGCTGTCCCAAACTTCTCCCATCAGTCTTCACTTGATTGCCTGCATTATTCACAATCAATGTTCTGATCGCAGTTATCAGTGATCTGTCGTGACTCTATCAAATATTCTTTTCCACCAGTGGCGTAGCGTGGGTTGTCAGCACCCGGGGCAAGGCAAGTAATTTGCGCCCCCTAACCCGTGGATTTGCGCCCCCTAACCCGTGGATTTGCGCCCCCTAACCCGTGGATTTGCCCTAACCCCAGATGTTGCGCCCGGTGCGGCCGGCCCCCCCTGCACCCCCCACGCTACGCCACTGTTTTCCACAGCTGATAGCTTTGTGCTGACCTTTTATCTTCTCCTTCTAGATTTACCTGCATCCCTATTTAAAAGCCCTTTTTAATATAAGAAATTTGTAAAGAGCTTTCCCCTTGCTTTTCACATTCTGTATTTCTGTAACAAATCTAATAAGGGGACAAAACAACACACTGTAGTAGCAAGAAACAAGTGAGATTAATGGCCATGTAAATAATTACATGGGTTAAACATTAATATGAGATGACATACCCTTTTACTTAGTGAACTCTGATAACAATATTCAGTATTCTCTAGTTTTGACATTTTATACCAAAGGATACTGATGATTCTATGTATCTATTATTTCTTTAACCAGCTATTTCAGTGAACACAAACAAGCAGTAAAGGCCTTTATTCATTCGGTTTCTCCAATGATTTCTCATTATGCTTTCTTATTATGTCTTTGTACTCCCACACCCTTCGATCCAATTTGTCTCAAGAAGCCATATTGTTAATGAAAAGGTAGAGTCAACTCATACAGGCAATAGTGAGAATGTGTTTTAAAACACCTCTACTTGACAAACAAGTACCATGAGAAAATATTTTATATAGATAGCTATCAAATGAATGATTTTCCACATTAAAGTGGTGCTACAGTCAGTACTTATCTGAAACCCTCTGTGTGACCCCCTCCATGGAAAGTCCAGAGGGTGGCAACACGAGAATGCGCCTTTTCAGTGGTGGCTTTCTGCTTGTGAATGGTCACCCCAAAGAAGCTCACATCGCACCATAACTAAATATCTCAAGGTGCCAGACCAAAACACTTCCTTTTGCTAGGTCTTTGGCTTTACATTACCTGCAGCCTCCTTTAGAAGATGGGATGCTTTACTCATCGTTTTAAAAATATGAATATGATTTAGATTTTTCTAAGCTTACTTTTGTGATGGTATTTAGTTACGTTATTTATTTATTGCTGAAAGTTGCTTTGGGTTGCATTGTCAAAAAAAATGACTAATAAGCTTAATGAAGAATACTATATCACTATTAATTGCACATTTATTTATATTTAAAACATTTTAATACCATCCTTCATTCTATTTAGAATTCTAGAACAGTGTACAGACAATTATATCAAACTCAAGGTACAAAAATCAAACTGCAGAGAACCCTTCAATTCTTAATATGCACAAAAGATTAAAATGACTGGGTGAAGAAAAATAATAGAATAATAGAACTGTAGAGTTGAAAGGTACCATGAGGGTCATCTAGTCCAACCTCTTGCAATGCAGGAATCTTTTGCCCAACCTGGGGCTTGAATCATGCTCTACCGAAGTCACACTGGACGTTCGGCTTCTGAGGCAAAGTTCACAAACCGGAACACCTACTGTTCGAGTTCCAAGTTGTTTGTGAACTAAGCTGTTTGAAAACCAAGGTATGACTATATAAATAGTTGCAACTTGAACTGGGCAAGAAGTGAATAAGTAGACATTGAAAGTTCATTTAAAACTGGCATAATATGCATAAACCTAGATGTACCAATCAACATTATGGTGGTCATATTCTTCACTAACTGAAGCTTCTAAGTTGCCTTCAAAGCAGCACCACGCAGGGGGATGGACTAGATAACCCTTGGGTCTCTTCCAGCTCTAAGATTCTATGATTATATGTATGACACACTGGTAGTTCAAACAGGGGTATACCAAAGCTGTCCAGACATGGTTGCAGCTGGGAAACCAGTTGAAATTGGCAAAAGGCTTTGCATGGCACCATGGCCACCACCAGGAGTATCCCCAAACTGTGCACCTTTTCTTTCAGGGAGAAGGCAACTCTGTTGAAACTGAAGAAGCTCAAATTTTGCAGGTCCAAGAACCACCAATGTCTCCATTCATATTCAGCTTATGTATTATTCCAGGGATGTCCAACTGGTCGACCATGATTGACAGGTCGATCCCCAGGTGACTGTGGTCGATCGCGGTCTCTCTTTCCTCCGCAGGGGAAAAAGAGCATTCGGCTCCGTCCCCTCGCCCTGACCTTCCTTTGTGCATGATAGCAAAAACAGAAGATGGAGTTAAGGCAGCATGGTGAGTGATTTATGATGTAACACCCCCTTAAAAACGCTCAACAACTTTGGCTCCCCCCCCCCCAAATGGGTACATCACTGGCAGTTTTTTATTCTGGAAGTAGATCGCAGTCTCTTGGGAGTTGGACATCCCTGCATTATTCTATCCAGGCACCAGTTTCTCTAAAGCCTCGCCCTATTCATATGACAAAGCAAAATAGAACTGAGGGTCATCACCATAATTATATCACCTCACTCCACATCCCTGGATAACTTCACTCAGTAGCTAGATATAGATGTTAATAAGCATGAGGAATAAGACAGAATGCAACAAAAAACAGAGCTATATGGTTAAGCAGATATGCTACTTTCTCGAACCAGTCATGCAGATAGGAGTAGAACCACTGTATCATCTTTTGTCCCACCAATTAAGATTTTCCCAAGAAGACACCATGGTTGATGGTATCAAAAGCCACTGAAAGATCAAGAATTAACAGGACTGCACTTTTATCATCTCTCTCCAGACAGAGGTCATCCATCAGGCTGACCAAGGCTGTGGTGCAGATACACTTGTGAAAATCCCCAGAATGGAGCACTGAAATAATATGCAGATTGTTTAAGTACTTCTTTGGTGTGCTAGCACTTAAGGTAAAGGTAAAGGGACCCCTGACCATTAGGTCCAGTCGTGGCTGACTCTGGGGTTGCGGCGCTCATCTCGCTTTATTTGCCGAGGGAGCCGGCGTACAGCTTCCAAGTCATGTGGCCAGCATGACTAAGCTGCTTCTGGCGAACCAGAGCAGCGCACGGAAACGCCGTTTACCTTCTTGCTGGAACGGTACCTATTTACTTGCACTTTGACGTGCTTTCGAACTGCTAGGTGGGCAGGAGCTGGGACCAAGCAACAGGAGCTCACCCTGTTGCAGGGATTCGAACCGCCGATCTCCTGATTGGCAAGTCCTAGGCTCTGTGGTTTAACCCACAGCACCACCCGCCTCCCAGCGTCCCAGCGTGCTAGCACTTACCATGCTGCTAAAAACTGTTGGTGGGTAAAATCCTTTAATGTCTAGAGAAGTTTCTTTTTCTTGTGTTTCTTGTTTCTTTTAAATATTATTTGTTTATTTACTTGTCACCCTTTAAACAAAGCAAACTAGTCTCCTCAATTGCTAAATAAAGAAAAGCAAACATTACTCTTTTGGGGGTATTCTCTATAACATTGTGGCAGGCTATTTTAAAGAACACAGCAGGTGGCAAGATCATTCACATTAACAGAATTTTTTAAAGAGGGGAATTACAAGGGTATAATCAAAACAATAAGGTGGGCCTGCTGAATTAACTAAGTATTAACTCTCTCTGGACACCTGCTTACCTTTGAAAGTATATTTAAATTAATGACTAATATTATTCACATGTGGTTAAGAGACTAAGTTCATTCTCTGCATATGTTGGCGTAGTTGATTTTTGTCTATTCAAAAGAAGTATCTTAAATATTTAAAATAATACATGGTGCATACTATTTTCACAGTAATTTCTAAAATACACACTCAAATGGGACAACTACATCTTCTTAAAAGGTACTGAGATAGCTTCCCCTCTCTCTAGCCTGTGCTATATACCAGCTTAGTAAGAATGCTATTCTGCATATAGACTAAAATTCATATTTGTTTCCACCCAGTGGTCTGGCTTTACTTCAAGTTTGGGAAATATGCAAGCTAAACCTTTAGTAGCATGTTTGAGCTTATAAAAATTCATGAATATGATTACCACATGCTTTCTCTACCAAAAAGAAAGGCTAAATACCATCTGGGCAAGATAGTCTAATTAGTGGATTGGACCACGGAAGCCCTATTAGCTCATATATTTAAACTCATGCCCCTTGTCCATTTAGAAGGAAATAAAAATGGGTATACTAAGAAAGTGGACAGCAGCAATCCTTTAGAATCAGGGCAGACTGAAGTTAACTAAGCTCACAGAATTTAGCTATCCAACCCTCCCCACGGGAGGTTCCTATTTTTCTTTTCTTGATGGATATACTTGGCCCAGCACAAACCTTGCGAATAAACTTGGCACCACATGAATCAGATTTTAATAAGTTGAATGGCATGCTGCAGCAGACTGGTATTTAAAGGCAACAGCATACGATGGGGACTTTTTTTTTAGATTTGGCAACTGCAATAGAAAAGCAAATGATAAAAGTAAAGGAGTAGCTATTAAAATAAAATGGGATGTAAGTAGGAAAATGGCTTTGCCTTGAATGCACACATAAAGTATGAAGATACTACAAATAATCTAACCTGCATTCACATAAATGTACAATAAAAGCATATCATGTATACTAATAAGGAAATTGTTTTCCAAATTAATGTTCTCATGTAGCCAAATGAATTACCACAAACAAGAGAAAGATATCAGCTAGTCTGGGGAAACCAAAAGCTGCACAAAAGTAAATATATATTAAAAGGGGGAGGGCTTAAGAGATCAAAGCACCCTGAAATAGACTAATGAAAACTAGACACTCTTATTGGTGTATTGTCTGATACCGATTATCTGTTGGAAGTTGAAAACAAAAGGGGGGATATGGAAAGGTGTATATTGGAAAACTAAATAGAGACACTCCCCATGACAACATAGTAGTAGCAATAGCAGCACTAGTAGTAGTACCCTGCCCATATGACTGGGTTGCCCCAGCCACTCTGGTCCCACTTGCATGAAAATGAAACACAAGTATCTGTATAGATTTATATTTCTGTATAGGAATGATTATGAGAGATAGTGTGTGCAAGCACACACACACACACACACACACACACACACACACACAATCCAATTCAGAACCGTTGGAACCAGCTTGCTATAGAAAATGGAGATAAATGTGTGAATCAACCTTCTGTAAAAACAAAGTCACCCCTTAAAAAACTGATCATCAATCTGGAAGTGAATTGGCTGTGCCAAGCCATTTTTCTTTATCTCAGAATAATTTATGAATGTGCTAGTGAAAACATGTAATGACTTTAACCAAAGACCTTTAAAGAAAAGCAGGGGCATAGTATTTTGAATGCTAATGCTGACAAGTTTCAACAGCTTATGATTAGCATTCTCTTTACCATTTAGAGGGGAAAGCTGAACAAATAAATACCTTTGAAAGACTAATTGAATATACTGAATCGTCAATTCTTGTTACAAGTCATTCAAAGTTTATGTGCTCTAGATTCATTGTTAACCGTTCATTTAAAGTATATGAACTTCTAAGACTACTTAAATTGTGACTAGTGTCATAGATGTTCATTTACATACAGTCAAGAGTAATATTGGTGAGAGTAGCAGGATTCATTTGCTACAAGGATTGCACATTTTGGTACTTCCTTATCTATAAAAATTACATTAAAAAATCTAGAATATATTATTATTTTGTACATTGCTTGTGTTGGTCACTTTCCTAATACACCTGTAAAGATACGGGTAATAGTTATGCTCACTTTTAGGAAATACTGCAATGAGATGTGGATGGAGATTTTATTTTTATTTTTATTTTTGGTTGGTTGGTTGTTTGAAGGAGCCATTAAAATCTTTGTTAACTGTTTGGAAGGAGACCAAACAACTGATAGAATTGATTTCCCGCTATTAGTATCAGCTCATAATACTACATGTACTACAATAAAAATTAACAAATGTGGTTTTTTCTAAATATAACATATGACCCATTATGTTGATTTAGATCCTGTCCTTGAGACCCATCATCGAATAGCAATGTGCGCTTGTTTGAAAATATAGCACATCTACCATACTTGCATAACTGTAGCTGCAAAATTTCTTCCAAAAAACTCATATCTATTCCAAAATATATTAATGCCTAGCATTCCCCAATGGAAGCAAGAAATGTTCCGCAAACATTGGGGTGGCACAACAGGGTTACACAAAATACAAAGCCAAACCATGGTTTAGCCCCAAACAGCACAGCAGCAGCAGAAACAATTATCTAAATCTTGCATCACAGGTAGCCCTACATTTTCAGATTCAAGTTAGCCTCATGCATAATAGATGACTGCAGTCCTCAAGACTAGTATAGCATGAATGACAGGTACCAACAATAAATTGCCAGTACAAAACATTAGCCTTCTTTTCAAACACTGTGAAACAAACACTTTTTGACACTCTATCCACATTATGTAATGGATCCAGGAATCTTTGCATTTCAGTGACCAAAAACTGGCCACTGAAGACCACACCTGGACATTGGCTACTGTAACAAGTACAAGCTGTCAACAGATGGTATGATGCTGCTTATTCAACAAAATGTTTGTCAGAGAAGCATTACTGCTTCAGGCTATAGTAAATTAATCCCCAAAGAGTTATGCTTTATTTGCTCTTTTCAGGGTAAAACGGAATACTGATCAGATTATTTCGTGTAAGATTGATAAAGGCTCCGAATAAAGCACCTTCAAAACTCATTGTGGTCTGAATATATATATAAAACAACTGATTTTTTCCTTCAATGAATAGAATCAACCCCTTCCCCAGCAACAAGTCTCCTTTAACAACAAAATCCAAATTTATAAATAAGTACCGTTAGTTGCTCTTCCAGGCATTGCTGATCACATCTCCAAAAAGACATACATGTTTTCTTTTATTTCCTATTCTGTTTTCACACTAGTATCGCTAGTAGTTGGCTGACTAGTTATGCAAGAAGCCAAGCCAATGCTTTTAGAGCTTTAATGGCAGTAAGCAATTTTCTCCTTCCAAAATTTGAAATAAAAACATAGGGTTATTATGCAATGGTGTTTTGTTGTTCTAATTAAGATTCTTGAGACTTTTCCAGCTGGAACCCTGGGCCTTAAGTCCAACTTCTTATTATATGAACCTGACATGGTTTAGAAGCTAAACATTCATCTACAGAGACTCTAAGCAAGTTCCCAAATGGGTACATAAATGGATAACATTGGGTTATATCCTATGATAGCACTAGTGGGAATTATTTCTGCTCACACAAGGCAAAGCACTAAAAAATTTCCCTATTCTTTCTATCGAATGCAGCCCCTGAGCAACCCAAAAAGCTTGTCCTAATGGACTGGGAACCTTCTAGAACAATACGGAGGTGGAGGTAATGGTGAAAACTAGGAGTCAGAAAGGTTGCACAAACAGTAAAACCTGGCTTAGTCAAAAAGTAGTAAAAGTTCCTAAATTATTGGTATAGGAATTATTGGTATGTGGCTAAACTGGACCAACCAGCTGGACCAACCAACTTTGCCTCTTCACATGCTGAATTCATCAGGTAGACTAGAGGTTCAACAATAGGCTTGATTACCTTCCTCCCAAGGTGAGGCAGAGTGACCTAGGTAAAGCCTGGCAGTATAGCTTACTCCATGGTCTTAACCCCTTCATGCATTAATTAGACTTAAGCCTGTTGGTTATATATTCACATGCAATAATTCCACTTGTAGGGGCTTTGGATGTTGCAACAACCAGATCCTAATTGGAAAAGTACCTTGAACACTACATGCAACAGCTCTGCAATTTGAGTGAAAAAGTTTTACAAACTGGCTGTGTATTTAAAGCTTGTAAGAATAACAAATCTGGACATGACAGAAACACTGAAATAATCAGAAGTGTGAGGTACTGGTGCATCTTGGTAGCTGCAGGTGCCAGCTATTTCTCTGACTGTAGCTTTGTATTTCATTATGCATATTATACAACTTTTAAGAATTTTACTCTGTTCTACAGTGACTTTCTCAAAGGATTGACTGTGTGGGCTATATGTCAGGCTCAAGCAGACATAAAATGAGTACTATCCTTGGAAACAACAGGGGAGGAGACCAGGGAGAGTTTAATGGCCCAGCTCTCTCTGGGACTCTGTCTTTCTGCAACTCTTCCCCCACCTCTCTGACTGCCCAGATTCTTCCTCTCTCTCTTCCTCCTGCCTCACCAGTGGCAAAGAACCCGACAAATCACTGGTGTCTTCCCTAAGATCATCCTCCTGCTCTCCCACCTCCTCTGCCCAGCTCTCGGACTCCTGCCCGTCCTTGACAGTTCATAGGTTTTCAGTTCACAAAGATGTTGCCATAAGCCACGGATAAAACACAAAAGTTGACTTGAACAGTGTTGCCGAAGAAACTAAGTTCAGACAGCAATTTAGATGGCAATACTGCCACAGAGAAGTGTCAGGAGGTCCATATATTCCTTAAAGGTAAGAAATGGAGACAAAGTACTTTTGATCAGGGATGGGCAACTGTGTCCCTCCAGATGTCCTTGTATGTAACTCCTATCATCCCACATCACTACCCATGCTGCTTGGGGTTGATGAAAGTTGCAGTCCAACAAGACTTGCAGAGACAATGGTTTCCCACTTCTGTTTTAGATAAATCTTAGGTGTTTTGTTTCTGAAGGCTTTAATGACCAGAAATATAAAATCCTGTGAGTGGAGGAACAAGGGAGTGGGGGGTGGAACAGTACATGAACTCTGTATACAAGAGATGCCACAAACACAGAAATGTAATTAAAAGCAACACATAATTTCTAAGACAAACATGGTTTTCTAGTCTTTAATCAATATATTGGTATATGTATTGACTTATCTCCTCACACTGCTAACTACAAAATGCTGCCTGAGATTGTTATTTCCTCTGCCTGACATACTGAACTGGAAACCTTCAGATATAAACAATGGCTCTTTATACTACAGAAACGTAACATCTGTGTGCAAAATTATACCATTTTTCTCCCCCGAGCTAATATCCCCTATCATAAGTCTATTTTACAACTGACAAATGTCTCAAGTGGTCAGTAAATCTGGAGGATGAGGTGTTATTAACGTTCACTTCAAAACAAAAGTTATTAAATCAAAATACAAAACAACAGTGGCGTTCATATTACATAAAGTCTAGCAGAAACTAGAATTTATATCTGACAGAATAGAAGTAGCCTCTCCCAAGACTTCTCATTCCCCAACCTATTTTGCCAGCCACCACCTCTTAAATTTCTAAATCAACCACGTCTTCAGTGTAATGTTGTTATCTTCTCTTTTCATAAAGCAATGCCCCCCCAAGTCCAAAGGAGTGACCATAAGGCTATGCTTTACTTTCTATTCAAGAACCATAATCACTTCTTCCATTTCCTGCACATGCTCTCTCTTTCACGAGGTACTTAGTAAACGTACAGTGCATTCATGTTACACTATAACCAGGACAACTTATTCTGTCCTATAAATCTTGCAAATAACTTCCACACTCAATGGACTTCAGCTGTGTTTATTGCAGACAGCAAAAGAAAATGGTTTATTTTCTTTAGAAACAGTAGGAGGATTGCTCTGGGGATTGAGGTAAAGTACCCACTTCTGATTTTGCCAGACATCCACTCAAAACAGACCAATACATCTGCACAGATGAGTTTGATACAGGCAGCTTAGCAGTGAACTCACTAGCAGTTCTATGCAGTATCTGCATTCTACAACTCTTCCTTACCATTTGTTAATTGTACTTTTTTTTTAAAAAAAGGAATGTACCGTAGTTTAGAGTGCTAACATGTCAAGCTCTTCAGTATGCAGTGTGAGGCTGGGGTGGAGAGGCAAAACAAACATGCTACACATACACACATAAAACACCAAACCCAATAAATGGGACTAAGGGGCAGCCTGAGTGACAACTCCAATGAAAGTTAGTATTGGGGGATATAGGGGATACACACATGTGGTGCAAGGTTTGGGGAGAAAGCAGCCTCACACACCAAACTTGGCCTGCATGTTGGAGGTTCCCCACCCATGCCCTAGAAAACTTAAGCAAAATTCTCTCCAATCTTTCATGTTCTGGAAGGACTTATTCTTTCAACATGGAGAAGTATTTTGCAGCTGTGTACAGAGACATGTATCCGGGGTTGTGGGGTGGGGGAGAATAACCTAATTCCTAAACTTTGCAACTATAGCTATATTATAACATTAATCGACTACAGTACTGAATTAGCCCTTAGAAATCCAATTAAAACTTTCAAACTTGGGGCTTCACTCTCTATGACTCTGAAAAGATGGCGTTCAGTAGCTTTCCCAGTAAACCATGTTTTTCTCAAATGCACTATAGCTGGCTCAAAAAAGGATTACAGCTGTCACAACTGAATAGTTATTTGAATTCCTTATCAGCATTTCAGAGTGTGCATCTCTCATGTTAAAACAAGCTGCTAGGTTTTCTTTTCTGGATCAACTCATCCTGTCCTTGTACCGGACAATGACATTAATTGAAACCACCCAGGCAGATTCTATGTTTGTGCTCCCCACCCCACCCATTTCAAGTTTCTGTATATCAGTTGCTTTATTTCAATGTGATTAGCATGAAGCATGTGCATCTTGTGACTTTTGCTACAGCTGTGGAAAAAGGAAAAAACACAATATTTTTTGCATACGCTTTAAAAACAGCATGTATTCTAACCAATATTACTGCTGACTAGAAATTTTGTCAATCTGCTCTCAATGACATGAAGCTAATTAACAGTTGGGAACATACTGAAAGCTTACTAAGTACTATTGGTAATAAAACTACAAATTGTGACAAGATCTTCATTTTATGTTTGATTTCAGAGGCAAGGTCATATTGCAAAACCAAATGATTCCAGCGAGGAACTCATTTGACTAAATTGTGCATCCTCCCAAGTTTGAAAAGCAGATTGAGGATTTTGCATAGGAGCCAAGACCAAGTATTTATTTATTATTTATTTAGAGCATTTCAATCCTGCTCTTCTGGCAAAAAAGAGAGCTCACAGAGTGTCTTATAAAACAGTCCCTGCATTCAGGCTTTCAAGTTTGGAGAGGGAGAAAAGCAAGTTACAGAATTCTTGTAACGAGGAGGCGAAAAGGAGGCTACCGCCCCCAGCTGCGCCACGATTTAAACGGCAGCGGCCATGCCCCCGGCTAACCTGATTGGTCAGCCAGAGGGCATGACGTGGCTGGGAGTCCCAATGACGCGGGCGGCATCACTCTGCCCCCTGCCGGGTTACAGGGTGTTCCGGGATGCCCGCCTGCAACGCCACCCCCCTGGAGAAGGGGAGTGGTATTACAGAATTCTTGTAATTATCAGCTTCAATAATAGAAAGGACCAAAGGTTTAGAAAAACCTATGGAAAGGCCCTTTAGTTCCATTTCTTGTCTTCTCTTGCGCCTTCTCCTGATAAAGTGTGTGTGTGTGTACGCACACACGCATAAGACAGAGAGATACAGAGAGATAGGGAATGTACAAGCTTTCCAGATTCACAGCACATGTTTCAAAATTGTTCCCCAAATTCAGGAAAGTGAAAAAAGCATATTGTATGTTTGGAAGAGGGTTCATGACAATAAACTCTTTAAAATATGATCTCTTGTAGCAACCAAAATGGTTCAAATCAGATTTTGCTAACAAAAGGAAGACAGAAGAAATTCAAAGCTTTGCCTAAATTGACATTGACACACTTAGTAGAGAAACGAGCTGAATCCATGGCACTAGAATATATAAATAGCAGGAGATCTGAAGTGAGCTAGATTTACATTAGCCACGTATGTCGCTGGGGAATTGGAAAGAGATCACCAAATTAAGAACCAAATACACAAAATGACTGCGCTTTGGTATTAGTTTTTTTGTTTGTTGCCCAGCTTTGTACTGTTTTTTTCTCATGCGACCAAAATTCTAGTTAAGGTTTCGGGACAGCTAAAGTTGACGATGCTGTGTGGACTGTTTGAAAGTTGGTATCTAGTTTGTGTGAGGGTCTGTCAGTTTTTAAGTTCAGCATGGGATTTGGAGGTAGTATTTATATACTCGTTCCATTAGTTGAAATTATGGGTGTTGAAATTATGGCTGCTCACACTTATCTGTATCTAGACCTCTGTACTGGGAACTAAGTGACTACATGAAGAGCCAAGGAAACTTATTGTTCCCTTTCTGGAAATAGCTACAATCTGGACACAAATGAGAGCAAAGAATTATGGTAGTTTTGGGTGTATACAACTAATAGTAGCATTACAAATCTTTTAATAAAGTTATAACTCTGCTAATAAACCCTCTCTTTATTCGTAAAGGGAAGAATATTCACACTTATGTATGGCACCGGAGAAGTTTTCATGTCCCATTGTGTGTGCTCTATTTTGACAAGAAATCAACTTGTGTGGATTAGAAAATAAAGATGAAAACTCTTCTCTCCACCAGGCATACTGCCCAGGAAAAGAGTTTCAAAACAAATTTTATACAAATAATACAGCAATTTCCCAATTTAAATGTTGTATATTTCTCTACACTAATGTAGAGAATAAAGCTGTTCCTGTAACTATCCTAAGGTAAAACTGGAAGTATTAATGTTTCAATACGAATCATTTAAGCTGAACACAGTAAGAGATAGATTTTATTTTATTTTTGCAATTTCACTCATGTATGCAATACTACTGATTGCAACTAACACACCTTACTGCTTTTTGTACTTCAGATGACATATGGGCCTACTGGACTGTCAAAACTGAGACTGGGTGCTGTGAAAGCCTTTAATTATACCCCGGTTTTAAGGCAAAGAACAGGCTGCGTAAAACTGTGTTAATCAATTAGCTGAGGTTCTGAATGGAAAGATGTTGTGGGGTGGGGTATGTATTTGACTTTTTCTCTTAATAAGATGCAGCATGTACGACAAAGCTATCTATTGCTTCAGAAGAGCTTTTCATGCTTATGTGCACATTGACCATTGTTCCATTATAAGAGCCACATTAATCAATGTTGGGACAGTACTGAAGAAAAAAAGAGTTGGCTGTTCTATCAGTGATTTATTATATAAGCCAATATATGTTTGACATGAAACAAGTTGTTTCTCTAAAAGTTGCCACCAACACATTCTTTAAAGCCTTTAGGTTTGCTAATGTAGACATTTATTGCTTTATATGAGGTTTCCTTTTTAAAAACCTGTCAACCATCCACATAACATCCAGGAGAACAAATGGCTCATTTTGATTATCAGTAAAGGCTAATTAAAGGTATGTTCACATCAGTGTCCTGTCTTGCATTTTCTTACTTGTTTCCCTGCTCTGAAAGCAGTCTTCGTGTATCTTACGTAGTTTTACACATGATGTATGTTTTTCTCCAGTTATTCATAAGGGAGAGTATCTTCTAGTTTTACTTAAACAGCATGTGCCACTTGGAACTGCAATTTGTTTAACACTTGTTAAAGTTAATTTTTGTGAAGGAGCATCATAGCATACCATAGCATACAAGGATACCTACTCATAAACAACTGAAGCTGTATTGTAGCAGGTCAGAGCACTGCTATAGTGTCTCCTTTGACTGGCAGCCTATATTCAGAGATGGAAACATAGGTATTTTCCCTAGGCTGTTCTCAGAGTTTACTTATAAGTAGGCATTGCAATGCACCACTTAAACCTACCTAACTTTGGTAAGCAGCAACCCACTAGGGCTTGGATGGGGAACCCTTTCATTCCCTTCCCAGCAACTTTTTCAGGGCTACATACTAATGGGGAGCACAGCCAGACACAAAAATGGGCAGAGCAATGAATGCAATTTTTGTGGAGTAGGCTAGTTTCTACACACCCCTCACACTCACACACCCCTCTCTTATCGTCCGACCAGACAATCAAGAGTTCAACACATTAAAGCAAAACAAACAAAACTCCGGGAGAATGTTATGCTAAATTAGTTACAGGTATGCCTTGAGGAGAAAGCTGTGACTGAGCAGAGTTCCAAGGGCCAGATAGAGAGGTCTAGAGGGCCACATTTAGGATCTGGCCTTAAGGAATCTACTCCCACAACTTGTGCAGGGTTCACGTTCCAGGGATTGCGCCTAAAACCAAAATGGCATATAGTCAAAACCCGTTGGGTTCAATGGCAGGTGGGATTGCCAAAGTCATTTTTTCCTGAAAACCCTCCCTGCTGTCCGGTCCTTTTTATTATTATTTTGCCATGCGCGTAAAGCTATATGCGCACAAACTGTGTGTGTGTAAGTTGCAGGCTTACTGCATTCTAAACATAACTTGCCAACTGGGTGAAAGGGCCTTAGAATAACAAGAATATTTAACTGAACTCTGTGGTAGCATAATATATGCCAATTGGGATGTAACACCTCCCCCTCCACAAATATTTGTGCAATGCCTATTCTGCTGGCCTTTAGGTGTCAAGTAAAAAGCTTGTGTATCCCTTGGCTTTTAGTGAGCTTTGGATGACTGCTCCTATTGCTCTTTTAATTTACAGATGACTTTGGTTTGTTTGGTATTCTTTTTTGCATTTCATGAATTTCAGTATGAAAGTTGTTAAAACTAGCAAGTCCCCTGGGAATTACGACTGAAATTCACATTGGTTGGTGTGAGTTCCTTGGTGAAACAGAGAAAAAAATGACAGAAATTGGGCATTTTTGCAAAATTATAAGCAGTGTGCAGAGACACACACACAGAGAAAACATAAAAAGATGGGAACTAGCTGCAGTTAGCAATTTTAAGTTTCCAATGTTTAATTCTTAAAAGGAAATGCTGAACTGCATATATGCCAACCGTTTCACACAGATTTAATTGGGAGAGACAGACACCACACTAACTGTTCAGATTAATTCAATATCTTGCATTCAAGGAATTGGGAGTTGCCTCTCCCAACCCCTCTTCCATTCTCCTTGTATAAAATGGCCCCAAACATGCAATGAAGTATATATTAATGTCACAGAAAAATAAAAGGCGTATGAAACACAGTGCCTGAGGAAAACAATACAGAGTAACATTAATGTATAATATTTTAGCAAATATGTTTCATAACATTCAACGATTCTTCAAATGGGAGGAATGCTATTTCAGACCCTAAAATTCTTCTTCAAGGCTACATTTAACAGAGAAGCCTACATCTAATGAGGAAGCCCAGTATAAATTAAGGCATTATCCTTAAATTGGATTAAGTTTACTTTTCAATCTAAATTTCTTTCACTTAATCCTATCTTCTGATGTGATAAAATCCCTTTATTCATTGTTATCTCCTTAACAGGGCTAAGGCCCTAAAGGAATCTTTGAAGATATGTGACCTATTGTTAATGAACTATACACAAGACCTTTTTCAAGTCTTAAGGGCTTTGAAGTAAGATCTGTTTCTAGAGGTGAATTTGAGCCAACATACACTTAGGCTATACTTGTCAAGATGTTAGACAGGCCAGCTGACATTGTAAAAACATGTTCAAGTTGGGAGAATTTTGCTCATCTGAAGTGCAAAGTTGAAACACACATAGAACCCCTGTAGCATAAATAACTTCGTCCTTAACCAATGTATAAATCAATCAGTTCTTCTCACTCCAAATATATTACAATCAAAATCCCAACATAGACCCTGGGTTCACTAATCATGTAGCAATACTATTTTTATTTTTCCTTATAAAGTCATATGCCTGGGGATCCAATCCATGTCTCTTTTATAAGAAATACAATTTCACTGACTTCAACAATTTAGAATTAAAGATTTGACAATTTAATTTTAATAGGCTAAACCATATAGCAAAGTTAATCATTCTCAACCAAGGTGTACTGTATACTTCAAGACATAGTTTCCTTGCAAACTATTAAAGATCTAAATATTTGCACGGGAAATTACTACTTATGAAAGTTCTATTTCAAATTTCAAATTTCATTTTTTAAAACTTACAAAACATTGAACTTCTTTGCAGTCTGCAAACTTTGTCATTCAATTTCAGAAAGGCTGTGTCAGTTCATTAATAACAGATGTTAAATTAATTGATTGTGAATGAAGTTGTCAAACAGATTGCTAAAGCCCCGGTTACAAATTATAGAGGATGTCTTTTAATGAATCAATTATGAATCCTGCCCTTCTGGCACAACTACATTTTGGAAAAGATCTTCCGTATTTGTTGTGTCAAACAGACAACATTTCTTTCTGCAGTTTCTTGAAAAAGTTTAGTGATAAGACTTGAAGTGATTGATTAGCGGACAGAGGGCAGGTGGTGGTCAAAAGTGCATGAAATTCATTTTTCATGGGCCTCAACAATTTTTTACATTGATTTCAGTTCCCCTACATGTAGTTCTGTGTATATATTGCCAAACATATTAGTAAGATGACAACGTTGTAATTATTCTTCCATTGGTATCTACCATAATAGACAATCCAAAGATGATAATATAGGGCAGGGCTGGTTAATTTGTGGCCATCCAGAAGATGTGGGCTACAACTTCTCTCATTCCTAACCATGCTGCCTGTGTTTGAAGGGAGTTGGAATTCCTGCAATATCTGAATGGCACCACACTGGCCATTGTGCTATGAGGATAGCAAAGGCAAAATTCCAGAGACCGACTTTCAAACTCATTTCAATACTTTGGTCAATAATACTACACTTATTTGCAAATTAATGGCAATGTATTGTCACAACTAATCTAATGATAAGCCCTGGAGAAAGCTACAATCAACATAGATAAGTTTTTATAACCAAGGATATAAATATTTTGTAGGACAGCACTGTAAGAGCATTATCGGTTCTAGTCTTAATGGGCCATGTGTTTTTCTATTAGATCTGATACTATAGCTATTACACATATACATCTGAGATACAGTGGTACCTCTGGTTACGTACTTAATTCATTCTGGAGGTCCATTCTTAACCTGAAACTGTTCTTAACCTGAAGCACCATTTAAGCTAATGGGGTCTCCCGCTGCTGCTGCGCCACCGCCGCCGCGCGATTTCTGTTCTCATCCTGAAGCAAAGTTCTTAACCAGAAGCACTATTTCTGGGTTAGCGGAGTCTGTAAGCTGAAGCGTATGTAACCTGAAACGTATGTAACCCGAGGTACCACTGTACTTAAAAGAAGTGTTTATTAATAAAGTCTCTATGAATTTTCTTGATGGTTCACTTGGTTTACAATGTACCCTTAAAAGAGCAGTTAGAAGTTATTTATGCAGAATTGTGCCTCAGCAACTGCTCTGAAATATCATTTGCATTATAAGATTATCTTTTGTGTTTTGGGGCAGTTATATTCTTGACAATTATGAAGTCAACTCTCCCACTTTCAAATAGTACGTAATGTAGCTTTCCAGGTTATCAAACCCAATCAAGAAAAATACATACAAAGCTAGAAAGTAAGTAGTGCCAATGGGGGCTATGCACAAAGGTGTAGACACACATACAACTGCATCCTGGAGAAGTCATGGTTGTGTGCTTGGTGAAATGAACCAGGTCGAGGTAACATATTTGAACTGCTGAGGCCTAGGGTGCTGGACTTGAAAAGGTGACAGAAGCAGAGAAGTTGGTGAAGACCTTTGGAGATGTACGTTTTGTCATGTGCAAGGGTGACAAACATCTCTGCTGTTTGTCTCTCCCAAAGCAGTAAGTCAAGAACGAAGCCTGGCTACTGCTTGTGATTTCTTCGGTGTGAGACAAACCACAAGCCTGGAATGGGATGCAATATTAAGCAAAACCATGGCTTAGCTCCAGGAAAATCGGGCAAAGAGCAAATAGCCACAATTTTTCCTACAAGTATTCACTTGCTCCTGCCTTCTTGCTTCACCATAATTGTGTTGAGGACAGAGGAGGCCCACTGAGCAAATGGAAGTGCTTTCTGCTGGCAGTCACACACTGTTGGATTTCTGTTTATTTCTAAATGCAGAGAAGCTTCAAATAATTTTCAAATTGTGAAGTTCAAAGGGTCAGGAGGCCAACATTCTGGAACTAAATAGCTATAAAAACCCATAGGAAAACACCCTTTGGGAAAGACTGTAACAGCCCTGGTCACTATCAATTTATTTGCTGTTTAAATATTTAAATGCAATTTAATATTTTCACTTTATAATCACAGATTATAGTATGTATTGTCAACATTGTAGCTTGAATAAACTCTATGTCTTAATTATCTCAACAAAGCAGTATCTTCACACTATTATTATTCAGATTCCCAAAAAAAGGGTTGCCATCTGGAACTTCATTAATTAAGAAATCTAGCTATTATTTAGTGGCTCTTATTACTAAGACAACTGCATTATTTAAACCAAATTTATTTAGGTAGCGTTGCTTTTAATCACATTTTGATCAATTATAAGCATGTATAAAGAGTTGGGTTTTGGACTACGAAATGCTACCATGCTAATGCTTATGTACTAGCTCATGACCTACTATAAATTTGCTTATTTTGAAAGCTAAAGCACTAAAAAAGAAATAGTGATAACTGAAGCAGTTAAGCTTTCTGACAACTATTTTTTATCCATTATTCTACTTTATACAATACCAATATTTTGTTATGTGTTTTATCCCAAATCCTGAAATACAATGTTACATATATTTTCGTGTTTTAATACCCTGCACTGTTCAGCTAAACCAGTTTACATTAGAAAACTATTTTTAATCAGCTTCAGTGTCTAAAACATCAACTAAGCTCTGTTTGCATGCACAAACGTCATAATTTGCAATTAAACTAAGACTAATATAAGCAAAATCAGATTTCCAATCAATCGTTTTTTCATCCCCTTCATTGTTGAAGTCTATAATAAATGTACTAAAATAAAGACATAAAACATTTATGTAGTTGTGTGCTGTATGTAGCTATGAATGAGTAACATTTCAAAAAGATAATGTCCCTTCAGGGTGAATATTAAATGTCATACACTAAAGCTAATTTTTTTGAAAAACAGTTTTCCTTTTTCTCACCAGAAACCTGTCATGATTAACTCTATCGTTATGGGCAATAATATCATCTTATTTTGACTAAAACCAGCAAAGTGTGAAACCCTTGTCTTTTTATTTGTTGAAGCCAATGTACATTCTATGCCCAAAGCTTAATGTTTTTCACCATTCCAACGTCTGTTGAAGCTAATATGATGTAATGGATAAGATATGGTCATGGTTGGGGAAGATTTGAGTTCAAACCCTCCATAAGCATGTGCTGAACTTTGAATATGTCCCTTTCAGCAAAAATATCTCACAGGGTTGATAGCACAAACTGAGAAAATTCAATTTAGGATTGAGTTGTAAGAAACAGTGAGCTAAACAATCTGATGGCAAGACTGGTTAGGTCTTTATATTTTTATCTACCAGCAGAGTGCTTTAGACTCCAAGGAACAGCAGCAAGACTGAACCATGATTTAATGCATACATTGATCTAATGGGATATGGCCAATATAAGGGGTGCCTTCTAGGGCCTCAAAGACTGCCAGTGAATGGACTATCTATGAAAGAGCAGCAAAACAGAAACCTTTTCAACATTTTAATCCTGTCTTTCAATTAAAAATATGCAAAATGGCAAACAACGTAACAGAATTAAAGTAACATAACATTATCAGAATCCTTAAATTACAAGCCATGGCAGCTGTTGAAGTAAACCAAAAAAGTTAACAAAAGAGAAATAATTTTAGAAAGAAAAAGAAAAAAAAAAATGCCAACTGCAAATATATTACAGTATTTGCTATTCACCGAAAAGCAAACAGTGATGTGGTCGGGCAGATTTCCTTTGGTAGGGCGTTGTATTATATTATAACAACTCAGTCTCTCTTGCCCAATTACTATAGCACAGGCCATGATCTCAAGGAATGGGCAGTGTCATTTAAGAGATCTTTGATATAAACTGGTTCCTAAAAGTAAGCTAAATTGTATGCAAAAAGGATGACTTGGATTGCATCATTTAATTTGCAATCTTATACCAAATATGATGCATTGGTGGAAATGCCAATTATGATAATATGGACTTCTATTTGTATTAAGTATACACTCTGATATGCTTATGGATAAGGTGTCTTGTACTTTGCCCCAGACACTGCACAGGGATGGACTGAATAACATCTACATACTTTAGATTATACTAATAAGCAAGATATCAGCTGTTGGTGGGACTCCGCTGAAAAGCAGTACAGAAACCCAAAGAAAACACCAGCTGCTTCTTCTAGAGAAGATGGATTACCACCTGTCTTGTTATGTAGCATATACAATGCAAGGTATAACTGTTCATTTTAGCAGAGACACCTGCACCCAAAAGCTGTCTAATTTAGAGCTACCTTCTAAATATTAGTGAAAGGCTATAATAAATTGTAGATTAGTTCAGCCAGGAGCCCTGGCATTTTATTCTAAGCAATATCAGTGTTGCAGGGTACCCCAGCTTTATCGGATATACTTTTGAGTACTTACACTACAATTCTTCCTCCCTGTGTCATTGGTATTAATGCTAATTTCCTTTCCTTGTGGTATAATTTTACAGTAAATGGATTGCTCTTTAAATCAGCTTGCTATTTCTCTGCCACCTTTCTGGAACAGTATTTGCTTTAACAGTTTTTTTAAAAGCCTCTCAGCAGTAGCTGTATATAAACCAACCATGTCAAAACATAACCCAGTAGCAGTATGTACTTTTTATCCAAGTCTAGTTCTAGACAGACCTTAGTACAGTACAAAGATAAAATAGGTCACATGTGACTGATATTTACTCAGTAACTTTTTGAGTTCTGCCTTTCAATAGATGGCATCTCTCTCCACTTCCAAAATGTCTTCAGCTTTTACTCCTGCCCTTCTGTCGTTAACAGGCATAATTTCTCCAAATTCCTTCCACCCATTCTAGCTCCCCTAGTTCTCAACTGAAGGAATTACTTCTTCTAAGGACTGTAATTACACATAGTGTTTCAACACATCACTGTTTCCATTTTGTAGCTAATTCCTTCAGCACTATAAAGCTTTTTAATTTTACTTAGTTTTTAAAAGTGCAACTGTTTATGGGAACATATGCCTGGAGGAGACACATTTGAGGGGATGCATCAGGTGCACAAGTAAATGAAAATTAGCTCAAACTCAGCTCTTTTTCAAGTAGATGTTAACATTTTCTTTCAGAGAAAGGCAGGGTCATTCAGATATTCCAACATGATTTAGTCTGCACCTGTGTCTTGTAATTAATTTTTAAATAAAGTGCTATTAGCACTATAAAGAAGATTAAAACAGTTATGTCTAATTGGCGTATATCAGTTTAGAAATCTTACCTGTACTCTATTGGAAATTAACATTTTTCCACTTAATACATAATACAGTTATGTTTAATAATGCTTTCTTTCAAATGAATTAGTAAAATTACATACATTAGTATGAAAAGTCTCTGGACAAAATTTAATTAGGTAATATAATGGTCACTCCCCTGGTAACATTTTCATGCTGCTAAAGTCCTAACATCAGAAAATGTTACATATACGTTTGTTAGCATTTTGCAAATAACCTGAAGCCTTATATTTAAGATGTGGGTTGACATAATGACTATAAATGGTCAACATGTTTGCCAAAGCTTCAAAAGGCATACATTGGAACCTTTCAACAAGAAGAAGTCACCATCATCAATACATTTTTGTTTACAAAAGTTCAAAGGAGTTCCAAAGCGCAGTCTCGCAATGCTACTCTGGAGGCCAGCATGTATGTATACAGCAGGAGTTGGAATAAAACCAGACTCATGATACAATAAAATATTTCAAGAATACCATGCCTTGTTAGGAAACTACTGTGAAGCAAGTCGTTGTTAATTTTCAGATATTAAGAGGAAGATATGCTATATAAAAACATATATAAATTGTCTTTACCTAGCTTTTCAGTTGGTCAACAAGATCTCAGATCAAACATTTTTCAGATCAAACTTTTTCCAGTTTCCTAGACGAGCATTTCTGGCTGTCTTATGTTGCCTCTCTGTGGAAATATATTTGTTGCAACAGCTGGAACCCTTTGGCTTAGAAAACATTAGCTAAGTGTTTAATGCTTATTAAATGGTAAAAGTAAGAAAGGGACATATGCACGTGCCTGCACACACACAGGGATGAAATATGAAATTCTTGGCTTACAAATGGAGCAAACCTAGAAAATATACCCACAGTCAGCCAAGATGTATTCAATCTGCAGTAAAAATGTACAGAAGAACTTCTAACTATCACAGAATTGGATGCCATGACGAGTGAGGCTATTTTTAAACATGCTGGGTCTCATGGACTAGCAAACCTAGGTTACATGATGTTTCTGGAATAAACAACAACAACAACAACAACAACAACAACAACAATCCATGCTTTATTGTACATGAACATCTACCAACTATAATATTTAAGGTTAAGAAGGAATCTTCACTGCTCAGCATCCTTTGGCTTATCTTATTTTTGTGAGTAATTTCAAATTACTTTCCTCAATAAACACTTTTCTGCAGTGTGCTATTTTCTGTAAACGTAAACGGTAAAGGACCCCTGGATGGTTAAGTCCAGTCAAAGGTTGACTATGAGGTGTGGTGCTCATCTCATTTTCAGGTCAAGGGAGCTGGAGTTTGTCCACAGACAGCTTTCCGAGTCATGTAGCTAGCATGACTAAACTGCTTCTGGCGCAACATGATACCATGACAAGCGCCAGAGCGCATGGAAACAGAGTTTACCTTCCCACCACAGCGGTACCTATTTATCTACTTGCACTGGCATGCTTTCGGACTGCTAGGTTGGCAGGAGCTGGGACAGAGCAACGAGAGCTCACCCCGTCATGCAGATTCGAACCACCAACCTTCCAATCGGGAAGACCAAGAGGCTCAGTGCCACCCGCTAAAACACATAATGGCCTTGATTGTTTGGATTGTCTCAAAGCAGGGATTTCAATCAGAGGATCTTAGGGTTCCTTTCAACCCTGATTCCGTATATATTGCACAAAATACATGAAACAGCTTTTCTACAAAGGGTGGCACTGGTGTGATAAGTGTTGTGTGTAAGATGGAATGTAGAAGACTATTCAACTGAACATTAAAATGTGAAATCGAAAATTCAGTGTAACATAGATGGTTCTTCTCTTATTAGCAGGGCTTAAATTTGCTTTAACAACAATAACAAAAAGAATAATATCAAGTATGAAGTTTCCATCCTGATAATTTTTAGTTTTCATGAAGAAGGATGTGCATCACCTACTTCCAGAGAAGGTCAGTACAATCAAAATAAATTAAAAATCACCATGGAATTTTGCTAGCATTAACTTCAACACTATGCTGATTGCCTTCAATGCACTTTTAAACTTTAATGAATTAAAGTGTGATCCTGCAAACCTGGAAACCAGATTGGTGATAACCGTACTTATTCATAATTCAACATGTTCGGGGGGGTTATATAAACTTTAATTTTCTAATCAATGTAAGGTCTCCTACTTCCTGAAATACTGCAATCAGCTCCCAGATAGAAAGTAGATTTTTCAAATGTACTTTATCCATTAAATGGTGCTGCCAGCAATATTCATTTATTAATTTGCTGTATTTAAGTCCTACCTTTTTCTTCAAGGAGCTCAAAGTGACCTACATGGTTTCCCCCCTCCTCATTTAATCTTCACAACAACCCTGTAAGGTAGGTTAGGCTGAGAGGCAGTGGCTGGCTCAAGGTCACCCAGTAAGTACTGATGGCTGAGTAAGGATTTGAAACCTGGTCTTCCACTATGCCACACTGGCTCAATTACATAAATTGTTCGGGGGAAAAAATATATCCAGATTGTGTATGCATAGGAATGATGTACATCATACTTATTCTAAACAGCTATCTGAAATTAATTTGCAAGATTAAAATATTGATTTGCTTTTTCTATATGTCACTCACTGATTTTCCAGATTCTGATAAAATGAGCATGAAATTGGGTTAGCATCTTCTTTAAATGTTCAGTATTCTTAGTAAAGCTAATATAGATATAAGCTTAGCCCCACATTATATTGGTTTATAAATAACAAGCACTTTCTCTATAGTGGTTGAAGATTTCATGCCAATACCACAAGTAGTGTAAACATTTGAAATACTCTAGATCTTTGTGCCACGTAACAGTCAGATGGTTTTTGTAAAAGTGGCGAATACTAATTCCGATAAACCATAATCCAATAATTCACATTATGTATCTTTAATCTTTTTTAAGTAGTCAGTTTCTGTGCCATATCCAAATCTGCCTTGAAGATCCTGCTTCAAAAGCAAATTACAAAACAGAGTTGATATTATAAAAAATAAAAGTTATACGTGGCTGCTCAGCAAGATCTCTTAATTAGTGTTTCAGAGTACGATTTAGAGTACGATTTAGAGATACTTATCAGCAAAATCCCATTGAGAATATTTTTGCATGTTAACGTTTTCTGAATTTGAACTCATAGCTATGCCTAACAAATACAATTACTTACCTAAGGTGCTACCTTGAAAGAAGATTAGGGATATTATGAATCTCCATGATTTTGCTTTCAGGATAAATATATTTGCAGCTATCATTAAGTGTCTTTGCTATCAATCTATTGCAGTGGCGTAGCGTGGGGGGTGCAGGGGGGGCCGGCCGCACCGGGCGCAACATCTGGGGGTTAGGGTTAGGGTTAGGGTTAGGGTTAGGGGGCGCAAATCCACGGGTTAGGAGGCGCAAATTACTTGCCTTGCCCCGGGTGCTGACAACCCACGCTACGCCACTGATCTATTGCCATTCTATTCTGAGCTCATTTCAAAGTACTAATGCTTAGGTTTAATGTTCTAAGCAATTTAGAGCTCTATTATCTAAAAGGACCATCTCCTCCCACACATATCTACCCAAGTGCTTTGATCATCACCACAGCCTTACCTCCAAATGTTCCTGTAATTCCTTCCCAGCCTTCCCTCACTGCAGTGTTGATAGGGCAGAGAGGAGCTGCACTGAAAATGGTTCACAGGAAGATGGGTCTAACTAAGCCGTCTTCCCACTATCTTAAGGTTACCAGACGTTCCCGTTTCCCGGGGACAGTCCCTGGATTTATAAATCAGTCCCCTGACAAAATCCATCTATTTAGTAGGGAGTTGAAAAGTGTCCCCGGATTCATTGAAAAAAATCTGATAACCTTACGGACTAGCTGCCCTTCTGTGGTGCAACCAGTTGTGTCCCGCCAGCGTACCCCACCTGCGCTGCATACAACCTGCTTTGCTGGATCAGGGCATTTATGCTCCAATCTACTATATTTTTATCTAGAGACTTTGACTATGGTTTCATTGCTAGCCAAATTTGTAACACACACAGACACACACTTTTGCTTTGTTAACCATCTAGCCCAAGGATCACTTTTTGGGTCAGTGTGGGCACATCTGAGAAAGTCCCATTTGGCCTACATATAGAGAGTTATTGAGAGATCAAGAAGGGAAATGGAAATTAAAAGACTACGAGGAAATTAAAGACCATTTCAGAGTTGGCTGCATTAGACAATTATATGAAATGTATAAAGAAGATAACAAAAAAGGGTTTAGTTATACAACTTCTAGATTCCAAAAGGAGGTTATAGAAGAAGTGAAGCTGCTCAAGAAGGAATATAGCATTCTGCTAGAATGTGAAACAAAAGATGAGGAGGTCAAATCAGTCATGATCAAATGGGCACAGGATATTGAACACAATATACAATTGGAGGATTGGGAAAAGTTGTGGAAAGTGGATTTGAATTTTACAGATTGTTCTCTTCTGAAAGAAAATTATATGAAAATGATGTATAGATGGTATATCACACCAGTACAAATAGCAAAAATGTACAAAACCGGGTCAAATATATGTTGGAAATGTAAAGAAAAAGAAGGTACTATGTATCATATGTGGTGGGAATGTAGAGAAGTTAAAATTTTTTGGGAAATGATATATAATGAATTGAAAAAGAATGTTTAAAATGACA
This sequence comes from Podarcis erhardii, assembly GCF_964252035.2. Lineage (NCBI taxonomy): Eukaryota > Metazoa > Chordata > Lepidosauria > Squamata > Lacertidae > Podarcis > Podarcis erhardii. Next base: position 46,730,396 of record NC_138508.1, on the reverse strand, counting down.
TTTATAAAGAAAACTGAAGCATTTTTGTTAGGGATTTTAGGACAAGACCTGCCAAAAAAACCAAATAATTTATTTATGTATGCTACAACAGCGGCAAGAGTCTTGTTAGCACAAGGATGGAAGAAGGAGGAAATCACAACAAAAGAACAATGGCAAGAAAAATTGATGAGTTATGCAGAGTTGGCAAAGCTGACACATAAACTATGAGAGAAGGACAATTGGGACTTCAAAGAAGATTGGAAACTTTTTACAGACTATTTTAAAAAAAGAACAAAATGATTTGGACTCCTTGGCAGGTGTTGAATAAACATCCAGAAATTTATTAATAGAATATAGGACAGATGACGTAATGATATGTACAGTTTTTTACATGCAGAGAACAATATGTGCAAACAAATCAGAAAGGGGATCTGAGGGAAGTCTTGGGCGGGGAGGGATAGGGGGTAATAAAAAGGGGAGAAATAAAGTAATTAATTATTTGGATAATTTGTTTGGTTGAAATTGTTTAATAAAAACGTATTTTAAAGCGAGAGAGAGAAAAAGTTCCATGGGGCCAGTCACAAAATGGAGGTGTGGAGGTTTAACACAAAATTGCTGTCACGTGTAAAAGACAAGAAGAAAAAACTAGACCACAAAAGGCTGCAACCATGTCCCTCCTTCTTCAGCCACTGCCATACTCGGTCACAGAGAAAAGTTATTGCACCTCCTCTGCTTAGAACAAAAGAGATGTGAGTAGGGATGCCATATTTCAAACAGTGAAAATCAGAAAATAAAAGTTGTTAAGCTCTGGGCAAATTCACACAAAAAAATAATTGGCTATTTGGCTGTTTTGAAGGAAGATCGCCAAAACTGAAACTGCTGACATGGGTTAATACACGTTCGGATTTTAGTGATTTCCGCCTCCGACTTTAGTATTCCGGATATGTAAATCCGGACGTATGGCAGCCCTAAGAGGGAGGGTGGACACTCCTGGCATCCAGTGAAATGTGACATCTTTAAAAGGGCATATTCAATGTAAGAGAGGTTAAGTCAGTGAAAATGGAGCAGAGCAGGAAAAGCACTCTCATGCGCTGTGGATTTTTGAAGAGATATTTCCATAAAACAATTGTGGGAACCATAGGAGGTACTAGCAAGCACACCACTTTGGTCTACCTAATAATGATCTAGCCTAAACTTTATCTCCGACTTTGATAATATAAAAACTGCATACCAAGGAACCTGTATGCTTCTGACTGATGCAGATGCCTTGCTTTCACCACCTGCCAAGCTCTACCAACCATCTTTACTTTTTTTACTAGTTCTAGAGAAATGTTCTAGAGAATCTGAACATTTGAACACTATTTTATGGCAGTTTTAGCCTACTCAAAGCACTGCCCTTATATGGGATTTGGATTTAAAATAAAAATAATGGGCCAATCATAGATTCCTTTACTTTATATTGGTGTCTCAAAGGATTAATACAGGTAATGACAAGTTAAAAAGGTAAAGCCCTTATGAACTAGCTTGCTATACTATCTTGGACGCCAAAAGCAGACATTTTAAAAACAAGCCTTAATCTGCACCTGTATCTACAAAGTGTCAGAAAGTCACTCAGGACTCTGCTTGTTTAAACAAAATACCCTAAAATATTAATATTCCTTTCCCTATGAAAATAGGTCAGACCTAAGCGTAAAATTATTCATGAGAAAACAATGCATGACTTCATTTTCAACTAATTGCTGTGGTTTTGCAAATTGACCAAAAGCATTTCTGTACTTCTGTGAACAAAGGACGAGTTGTTTGCATTGCTTTTACAACTTCCCTATCCAAAAAGTTTCCAAATTAAATCATGTGGTTGCTTCAGACGTATTTCACCATTATTGCTTTCAGTTATTGAAACTCAAAGGAACTTTTGATCTGACAGATCTCATTAAACAATAGGTGAAAAAGTGAAATGCACAAAAGCAGTATTAAGTAATACCTTTTTTGTTGTTGACTTATTTCTCACAACTCTGGCTCCTACATGGAGTCTCTAGACCAGAATTTTCCTGCATGTTGACAAGTTGTTCAGTTCCAAAACCTTTATTAACAAATCTGAATAAACATATGAAATATATCAGGTCCTTTAAACTCATCCAGTCTGATCACAACCCATAACAAAGTGTTTAACCTGCATACATCTTGTATGTTATTACTCAGGGAATATTGTGAGTAGTTATTTATTTATTTAAAGCATTTTTATTCTGTTCCTCAAGCCAAAACATAGTTCCTAGAACCAGCTTACCAATGTCAGTGTTAAGACAGTCCCTGCCCTCAGAATTAGAATCTAAAAAGACATAGTGAAAAGAAAAATGATATGAGGATGGGGGAAATTGACATATAGCACAATCAGATATCAATGCCAATTTTTCATTTGTAAAATAAGAAAATAAAAAGCCAACAAAAACATTGGGGATGTTAGCTGGTGGGCAATTAGTAGTTCAAAAAGGCTTTGATAATAGAATTATCATACTGAGCATGCTATTTTTCTAGAAAAAGAGGTGCACGAACTCACTATGAACACCTCCCTTATTCTCTTTTAATGGCAATGGTGCCCACATGAGAGGTGCTGGAACTGAGTTCCTGCGAGCTGTTGCTGAAAAAAAATCCTGATACTAAGGCTGATGACTAAACATAATGTATTTAAATTGATAGTTCTAAATAGTTCTATTAATATGGGATAGGTGAAATTATTACATATGTAAAACCTATTTAACAAAACTTATTTAATGCAGAATTATAAACAAAAAATGTTGGTAAAAACAACAGAAGACTCAAGCCAAAGTCAAATGAAATGGTAGAATACATTCACTTCTACCAGTAGTGAATGTCATCAAAACTACAGTGGCAGAGAAAATCACACACTGAAAATAACTCTAGTAGGAAGTTAAAATTAGTATGTATCTTCAAAGTTTGTAAAAACTATAAGATTGTTCAGTCCACACCTTAGAAAGTATATGTTGTATTTTTACTTCCAAGAAATACCAGTGAGAAACCCATACCAAGCAGGAAGTCAACCCAAGACTTGATTGTAACTTATGAATTACTTAAATTTAAGACTCTCCATGCCTCCACCCATAACTATGGCTCCTATCCAGTAGAAGTTCCACCAACTCCAATGAACTTTAATGTGAATACACTAATTATAGTTTTTCTTCTCTTTTTCACTTGTATATTCTCCACTCTTACCTTGCCTTTTTCTTTCACTCTTTCTTGTATGCATGCATACATCTCCTATAAGCCCATAATAAAACTGTAGTGTCAGCTAATTCTAAAGCCATATAACCTGTTTCCCATTGATCAAAATTCTACACTTACTTTTTACTTTTGACCCACATTCGGTATGGTCAGTATAAGTTCAGAATAAAGTATTCTGATTTCCTGAAAGTCTTGAATTATATCTAGAACTATGTATTTTTTACTAGAGGTCAGTTTAGACCACTTTAATGTATTCAGGTGCTCTCTGGGCACAAAGGGAAACTAAAAAATGGAAATAAATGAATTGAACAATTTTGCTTATGGAAGCTCTTAGGCCAACAGAGTCCATAAAGATAGAATTGCAAGGAAGGTGTAGACATAACACAAATCCAGAAACTCTTAATTAAAACTCATCTTAAAATAGATTAAAGCCATGACTATAACTTCAAATTCATCCCTCTGCCTAAATGCCAAATTTCTGATGAAATAAGAATGCATTTGCTTGCTTCCAAAACCCAACATGCAATAGACAAAGTGGAGAGCTTCATGTATCACGTGCACTGATCTGATAGCCTCAAGCTATTGTAAATGTACATGCTTCTCCATTCACATGGTGGCTTTAACAGGAAGAAAGAAGACTAGCTCATGCCATCAGCACCAATGGCTTGTGACATCTCAGCTATTGATGGTTTTCCCTTTCCAATCTTTCTTGTTTTCGTATTTTTAATTCATTTCACCTTGAGTAAATTGACAAAAGGGCAGTACATAAATGTAAAATAAAAACTGCAATCTCCCAACAGGTTTCTGTTATAGCACTTTATCTGCAGCCTCTGTGCAACTTGCTAGTATGTTCTTGCCATGGCAGTATTATCCAAACATTGGATTTCTGCCTGCTTACAGCTGTCAAAGAACCCTGCTTTTCTCCAATGCCAACCCTACACCAAAGACTAAGCTGCAAAGACTACAGTGGTACCTCTGGATGCGAATGGGATCCGTTCCAGAGCCCCGTTCCCATCCTGAGCATAACACAACCCGCGTCTGCACGTGCGCGGGTTGCGATTCACGGCTTCTGCGCATGACATCATTTTGAGTGTCTGCGCATGCGTGAGCGGCAAAACCCGGAAGTAACCCATTCTGTTATTTCTGGGTCGCCACAGAACGCAACCTGAAAACGCTCAACCTGAAGTGTCTTTAACCCAAGGTATGACTGTACTCAGTTACCTAGTGGTAACCCCCATTAAACAATCTCTTACTTCTGAGCAGACATGAATAGCATTGTACTGTAACTTTACTATACAGTGAATTCTTAATGAGAACCTGGTCATTTGCTCCTGTGCAGCAGGTGACATGCATAAGCCTCTTTCCAAAGTTTTATCATTTTGCATTTGCCATTAACATCCACCCACACATACTGCGCAGTAGTATTTTCAGAAAATAACTTCTAGGGAGTACCTAATCTCAATGAGCCCACCACAGAAAAGATGTATACTGATTTCTAGGAAACAAAGAAGGGCAAACTAAAGAGGCTTCAAGGACTCAAAAATAAGACAAAAGCAGGAACAAGGGAAGCAGGAAGGGGAAGAAGAAGATCCTTAGGACTCCAAGGATTTCTCTTGCCTGGTGTCCAAATAACTCACTCATTAATCACAGCTCAAACTTCACTCACAGTTATGGACACTGAAAAGAATGACTAGCCAGGTTGGCTTATCCCACAAAAATCAATTAGAAAGCCTTGAATATCCTTCTTCATAACTTACTTTATAGGAGGGCTACAGACTGATGACTTCTTCTTCTTCTTCTTCTTCTTCTTCTTCTTCTTCTTCTTTCTTCAAGAAAGTTCAAAGTAACCCTGAAATCATTACCTAAAATGGTTCTGCAACAGTCTATAAGAATTCAGCCAATCTATGCACATTTGGAAAATGATACTGATTATAAAGGGCCAGCATCAGTTTCACCAGATCTTCTTTTTTTTATAGAGTTACTAGCCTAGTAGATCAGGGAGATAACGTGATCACAGCATTAACATTATTGCAGGCAAACTGCTAGATGGGTTTGTAGCTGGCTGAAGATGAACTATTAGATGGTCTGTAGCTACGTACTAAAGGGTACTCATCAGTGGCTCCTCATCAACTTAGAGGGAAGTGATATGGGTTCAGAGCTGGGTCAATAATTGTTCAACATCTTTATAAATAGATCAGGTCCAAAGGAGGGCAACAAAGATTAAAGATTCCAGAGGGCTTCTGGAAAAAAAGTCCTGACTCTCAGCTCGGAATAGTGGCTTCTCTTTCATTTGAGGTTTTAAGCAGATGTTACATGACTGCCTATCAGGAATGCTACACTAGTGAATTTTCAGCCTCAACAGGTATTACAACTAAATAAAAATTCAAGCTTCCAACCCTTGAGCGTGTGTGTGAGAGGGGTGGGGGGTGGGAGAAGATAAAGTTAGCTTGCACAGAATAAAGCAGTAATGCATTATGCTCAGCTGAATAAACAAATTGTCCTGGGTGGATATTATAGAACAGTATATACAAAGCAAGCTATCTTTAAGGCGATTCCATATCAAAACCAGGACAGATACTATTGTAAAACCCAATTTGACTAAAAAAGCTGGAGCCAAACAAGTTCTCTTCCGATAAATAGTCTGTATTGAGTCTCCTACTAGTGACAGATGAAGTCTAAAAGCAGTCTGGTATTCAGAGAATCAGTTTAATTACTGCCATCCTGATTTTATGAAATGTTTAGCTCGTAGCCCCAGTGGAACTGAAAGACAAAATGAATCCTGTTTCCTTGGTTTTAAGTCAGAATGGATAAGAGATGGAAGGATATACATGTATTTAAACAACCCATACTTAATAATGATTGTGACAAGACACTGTTTATGTGAAGAATTTTTAAAACAAAACAGACTCAGAGTCTTGCTCATCATAGGCAGGGTTTAATATCCACATTAAATGAATTGTAACACTGTTATTTGAAGACACTGAATGCAAACTGAGAATGCTGGAATAACGGAGTGATTTAGCATCTGGAAATGTTTTTAAAAGAAAATATCCACACACTAACATATATCTGAACAAAAAAGTTGTGCCTGAATACCAGCACTATTAGTGCTCCCTTATTCCACCACCCTTTCTTTTGTCATGTTTTTGGGAGGGGAGGGCATGGCACTCAGATTTCTTATCTATTTTATAAAGTGTATGTTTTTATTGTATCATTGGTTATTGGACTATGAAGCTTTTTTAAAAAATTCCTCATGAAGATATTTTATACTTCTGCATTACAAAATTATGTCAGTAAAATCTTGTATTTCATCCTTGGCATCCTTAGGAGTAGGTGAAACACAAAGAAGCTCAGTTTCCTTGAGTACCACATGGGTTTAATCTTTGATTAATTGAACAAAAACTAAAAAAAAACCCAACCCAGACGTTATTTCTTTTAATCACAGGAAAGATAACTCTTCTGTGGCTTTACTGGTAAGAGAGCCAGCAGATGTCTGTCTGGTCTGGAGGGAATTTCCCTTTCTCAAGAGAAAACAGCTTAAATAGAAGAGGAACAACCATATGCTGACTATGCACTGCTTAACAGATGACGTAGACATGCATCCACTACAATGGTGAAAGGAGACTTTTAAATTAAATTTCATTTAACATGCAATGCAATCAGCTGAAAGCAATTTACATGCTGGATCCAAGTTAGGTCAGATGATTGTCATCTGAATTATCTGGACACAAAAACAGAAAGCTAGCTTACTGAGCAACGTGATTGTTATAAAGATGATGAAATCAAAATGAGTGACCCTCAGTGTTCAAGGTCTTTTAGGGTTTATATTTTCTTGAGGGAAATGCCTGTATAAAGCTCTTAAACCATATTTTTTATCACCTAAGTGACAAGACCCTAAATAATCCTTTGCAATGCCAGCACAAATTCAGAAGAAGAAAAAAAATGTTCAAGACAAATAAAAGAAAAGCCCTCAAGCACAATCTTAAATTAAAGAACCTAAAAAGAGCTCTGCCTGCTCCAGCCTCCCCTTTGCCATACTGACCAGATGCCTCTGGGAAGATCACATGCAGGACATTAAGAGAGTAATCCATTCCCACTGTGGTTCTCCAGTAACTGACATTCCATCGAATTGTCTCTGAACCTGGGGGTAGTATATAGATGTTATGACTAGCAGTCATTCACAGCCTTACCTTTCATGAATGTCTAATCCCATTTTCAAGTCATCTAGTCAATGGCCACCACTGCATCTTGTTGTAATCAATTCTATAGCTTGTACACTGCAAATACCTAGAGAGCACCTGGCTGGGGAAGACTTCATAGAATTACAGAATCATAGGATCATAGAGTTGGAAGGGACCCTAACAGTCATCTAGTCCAACCCCCGCAATGCAGGAATCACAGCTAAAGCATCCATGAGAGATGGCCATCCAACCTCTGTTTATAAACCTCCAAGGAAGGAGAGTCCACTACTCTTGTGAGTGTTTGTTCCACTGCTGAACAGCTCTTACTGTCAGAAAGTTTTTCCGAATCTTTAGTCGGAATCAACCTGAAGCCATTGGTTAGAGTCCTACCCTCCAGAGCAGGAGAAAACAAGCATGCTCCCTCCTCCATGTGACAGCCCTTAAGATATTTGAAGATGGCTATCATATCTCCTCTCAGTCTCCTATTTTCCAGGCTAAACATACCAGCTCCTTCAAGTACTCCTCATAAGGCTTAGTTTCAAGACCCCTAATCATTTGCACAAATTCCAGCTTGTCAACATCCTTCTTAAATTGTGGTGCCCAGAATTGGACTTAGTATTCTAGGTGTGGTCTGACTAAGGCAGAATAGTGGTACGATTACCTCCTTTGATCTGGACACTATACTTCTGTTGATGCAACCTAAAATATCATTAGCTTTTTTTGCTGCTGCATCACACTGTTGACTCATGTTAAGCTTGTGGTCCACCAAGACCCCTAGATCTTTTCACATGTACTGCTAGTAAGCCGGATGTCCTCCCATGCTATATTTGTGCATCTCGTTCTTCCTTCCCAAAGTGCAGAACCTTACATTTGTCCCTACTGAAATTAATTTTGTTAGCTTGTGCCCAGTTCTCCAATCTGTTATGGTCATTTTAAATTCTGATTCTGTCTTCTGTGGCATTAACTACCCCTCCCAGTTTGGTGTCATCTGCAAATTTGATGAGCATCCCCTCAATTCCTTCATACTAGTCATTTATAAAAACACTGAACAACAATGAGCCTAGGACAGAACTCTCAAAGAACCCAAATGGTTAATGAAAAGGGACTTATCTTTGCAGAGGTGGTTTTGACTTTTTCCAGAAAAGCATGTACTTCTGTAGGTTGGATAATTTTACTGAGGTGTTTCTGGTAGCTGTGCTTGGCAATCCTGGCAATGTTTTGGTCACTTTGTAAAATGAAGAGATGACCAAAGCAATTAACTTAGTAGCTCCTAAGTGCCATCTCCCACACTGTAAAGCTTGCTTGGCTCTTTGGTTTAGAAATCTCAAACCAATAAAACAGGTTAGGAGATAATTAGAGTGACAAAAGATGTGTCATTCAGACACAGATAAGAGCTCAGTATCAAGCCTGTAGATGGGATGAAGGTGAAGCAGTAATACTTTTTCTCCATCATTATATATCTGGTTACAGATAGGTAGCCGTGTTGGTCTGCCATAGTCAGAACAAAACAAATTCCTTCCAGTAGCACCTTAAAGACCAACTAAGTCAGTTCTTGGTATGAGCTTTCGTGTGCATGCACACGAAAGCTCATTATATATGAGTGGTATCTGAAGAAGTGTGCATGCACACGAAAGCTCATTATATATCTGGAAATACATCAGTTGGCTCAGAACCTACTTCAGCTTGAGCCATGTGGAGTTGAGGGAACCATTGGAGGCCAGATATTTACTAATCACCTTAAAGACAAAATCACTCACATTGGACTAGATGCCACATTTTTAAATGGGTAGATCCAGAAAAGTGACCAGTGTTTCATCTATTGCATGAATTGCATGATTAGTCTCTATTGTTGGCACAACAGGAGGTGAACAAGGAACTTGGGGTGGAGGGAGTCTGACCTATCTGTTGTAAGCACCTTTGCTCTCCGCAACTTATAATTTCTAGTAATGAGGGACTGTCTGCCTGGGTTCAGGATATTATAAATGGCTTTTTGGCAGATGGGTGGTCCTGACTACTTCAAGGACGTGTTTGCAAAGGCCACATCTGAATATAACTTCATTGGGCATTCTTTGGATTATAGTAACTACTGCCTAGTTACAAATGTCTCTTTCTTGGGCAAGGTTTTGCACTGAGAGTTTGCCAGTCAACTAGGCAGTGAACATAAAATAGGACATGATAGCCAGACAATGAGTCTTTTTCGGGGGGTGTGTGTGTGACACATGCATTAGAGCAGGGATGTCCAACAGGTCGATTGCGATCTACTGGTAGATCCCCGTGATGTTCCGGTAGATCTCGGTTGATCTCTGGCTCCCTTTCCTCTGCATCAGTAAATCTGACTCCTGCCCCGCCTCCTTGTCCCGCCCTCCATTGCTGTTTGAACTCAGGAAGGGAAGATGGAGTTCCCTCTGTGTGATGTTTTTGTGAGTGACTTAACCCCTTACCTTCCTCCCCTCCCTCCCCAAAAAGCCTGCACCTTAACCCCCCAAAAACAGTGCTTTTGTCCTCCCAAAAAAGCTCAACAACTTTGAGCTGAACCCCTAAAAAAACGGGGGTAGATCACTGCCAGATTTTTATTCTGAAAGTAGATCGCAGTCTCTTGGGATTTGGCCACCCCTGCACTAGAGACACGTGGAGAAGGGTAATATGTATATATGTTTATCTGCTAATTCTAGAAGCCGGGGGGGGGGCAGATGAGATAACTTGTGCACTTAGTTTTACTTAAGGCAGCTATGACTAGTCAATCTACTGAGCTTTAGTTATGAGCTGAATAGAATGTAGCTGGCATGTAAAACAGACAAGTCTTCAATCACTTTGAGTAGAATTCAAGCAATTCAATTCACAATACTGTTTATGATGAGTTGTCTATACACATACTTTTGCATATCTTAACTGGAAACCAACCTTGGTGCCTCTTTAAGCATTGGATCAAATCTGAAGGGATTCCTGGCTAGTTTTCTAGAGGGAGGAAGAAATGTCTAAGAAAACAGTACAGGCAATAATACTGTGTCAGGTTAAGGTGTAACAGAAGCCCAAGCATGCTCAGTAAGATTAATAGGACAACTCGAGGGGGGGGGAGCATATTTTGCAAAACGAGTTAGAAGAGCACACCATACACCAAGTTTCTGATTCTAATAAGATCATGGTTATGCCAAAGAAATCAGATAATGTTGGTGACTTGTGAGACCCTCACACAGTTAGTGTTATTGAACAAGTAGTTCATTATTTAAATCTGCTGTATATAGCAGAGGGTCAGGGGAAATAAGAAAAAGCTGCCTCTTTTTTAATCAGTATCAGTGTAGCTGATGTAGTATCAATCAGTGGATAGTTGCAAAGAATGTGAAACCTGGTAAGAAAATATCCTCATCTCTCTCCCCAAACTCCCATGGGAAAGATAGACAGACATTATCTTAATAATTAAACCTGCCTCCCATCATCTCCTAAGTGATCTTTTTTTATCTGGGGTCTCAGTCATAATTAGTTGATAGCAGTTAACTGTTTGGCAAACCCTGATAGCTTATCAACTAGCATGGTATAAGCCTTCAAATTAGAATCCACATGAGGAAGAGCACATTTCCACAATCAACAGAGTACAAGACAGTCACACTAGCTGCACTGGAAACATATTCTGCTTCTGGCAGAACACCAACATTAGCACTTCAGAACAATACCAGTAAGAGGCTTGTTGGCACACGATAGTGCAAAGTTATTCACCAGCATCTGGTTATTATTAACACTCTGGTTCTGGGTCTAGCCTCCTGGGCAGAATCAGGAACTGTTGAATCTGTCTTTGTCTTTAGCTATACTTTAAATATCTACAGATAAGTTCTATATCCCCCAAGACAAGACTTGTTTCAAGGATTACATTCTAAATTTTAAAATACTCTTAAACCTAGCACCTAACTGAGCCTGTAATACAGCTAGAAAAGTCCAAAAAAATACTAACCAAAAATCCTATGCAACAGAACACTACAGCAAATCAGTGCAGCTGGACTAGATTATGTACTCCACTTACTCATGCCAGGAGGAAAAGGAACTTGGTTGCTTTCTGTCTCTGGCGGCTTTGGGTAAAGTACTCAAAATATATGATACCCCCATTTATCTGGCATTTTCTTCCTTTTTTTACACAGCTGCAAGAATTTCAGCTATTTCAATGTAATAAACTCCAGACTAAGGTAAATAGCTTGGCTAGTGTCTCATCTCCTAAGTGTTAGTAGCAATATGAACCCTTTTGCATTCTGGACCAAACAATTAAAAAGAAAGAAAAAAGATTATGCTGTTTCACATACTGCCCCAAATTTCTGCTCAAACCTTTGTGAGTGACTCAGAGCCTTATTACACTTCAGTCTTCCTACACAAATCCTTCCTAAACTAAAACACAACAATATACGACAAATACTGAATAAGCTTCATGCAAAATGAAATAAATAAATAAACAGAAAGAAGAAACTTAAAATTTCTATTTTGGTATGTGTGGAGCTGGCCATATGAAGTGTGTTCATGTACACATGGCACAGTTAATGGTTTTCTATACTTGGGGAAAGAGGTATCTATGGAAGGCAGTAGTGTCTATGAAAGGTTGGAATGTAAGAATTGTCACTGCAGAATTATAGGTCCTTCCTAGCTTTGGTTTTATTTGTGTGTCCTTTTGACTCTTATCCAGTCCAATGCCAGCCTTGTTCCTTTCAAGGGCCCAGTGAGGAGGTGAACAACATTACACCCTCCATGAAAAATGCTGCTTGGGAACGGGAAAGAAAATTAGGAGGATTTTCTCTAGGTCCAAGGTATTTGTAACAAGTGTTCCAGTAAGCTAGACTTACAGTATCCTCTTCCAGGATAGTCCATTTAATTCCCCATGTTTTCACACACATCCTCAGTATGTTCAATCTTCATTGACTTGCTTCTCGTGGGGGGCGGTGTCTAAGGATTTGTTATACTTCTGCAAACATTGGAGTTTGCTCACACCTGTGGATACCTCCCTTTTGTGTGTATGAATAGTGTGGGTCTGGCTACATAAAGACACACAGAGACAGAAGGTGTTTGCTACTAGTTTATAGGATTTCTTTTTGCCCTGTTTTCTGTTCATCCCGGAAAATCATCCCAGAATTAAACAGAAAACTTGAAAGCCTAGACCAAATCTTCTGTTAAATGACACTCAGTGATAATCTGTTGTGCTGCTGGCTAAAGTAGCAAATGACATTACTTGAAATCTCCAACATTTCTATGAATAGAAAAAGCTAATATAACCATATGCTTTTTTGAAATACTGTATATACTACCTTGCAAAACAGCAAGCTTATACAAAAAAAATGTTATCTTATTGCACAGGAAGTAAGATTTTAAATGTCATGTCATTTTTAAAAGCCTTAAACAGGCATCTAGTAACTCAAGATACCAACTGCTCTTATAGCTGTAATACAGTAATACTCAGTTTACAGCAAATAGAAAATAGGAAAGTTTTTTTTAAGTGCTTATGAACAGCTGTTCAGTTAAACCTTTTAATGCCTCAACAGCCTTTTAAATGCTACTGCTTCTAGGTACATTTTCAGAAAACATATTTTCCCCATGCCTGAGGTTTGCTTCAAAAAGAAAAGTAAAAAACCTGCTTCGAAATCTACTCTAACAGATTAGAGTAGTGTTGTAATAAAAATTACCTTCACCCTAACCCAATTTTATTCTGTGTTGTCCCCATCTGTTGAAAAAGTGCTGCATGCATTCTCAAAACAAAAAAAGTGCTGCATGCATTCTCAAAACAAAAAAAGGACTGCCAGATATGATCACCAATTTGAGGAAGGAAGGCTTGTTACAGAAGCCACTTTTTCTCTATCCTGGTGACAGATGATTTAGTGCTGAATTTATTTATTTATTTCATACAATTTATAATCTGGGAGATAGTAAACAAACAAACAAAAACCCTCAAAGTGCTTTACAAAATGAATAAAACAGTAAAATTATCAGTAAAAAGGGTTAAAAACAACTATTTAAAACATTCAAAAATAATTAAAATGAACAATAAAAACATATTAAAACACATGTCACCATTCTACATATCTGAATGCCAAGCTAACAGCAGCTACCATTTGAGTAGTATGGAGATCTTTGTGCACAGTGCCAAATATGCACCCTGAAGCTAGTTTTGCAGGTCATGGCCAGAGCATGCAAGTCACATTCAACTATAGTGAATGAATGATCATTCTCCAATAAAGAAAACAATGCCCGACCTGAAGAATTTGGAGCAAATGATTCAGCAGAGGAAACACAGCCCAGAATAACTAAGGAGATAGTACAAGAATACTTGGCTAGTTTAGATGTATTCAAGTCTCCAGGGCCAGATGAACTGCATCCAAGAGTATTAAAAGAACTGGCAGATGTGATCTCAGAACCACTGGCAGTCATCTTCAAGAATTCCTGGAAAACAGGCGAAGTCCCGGCAGACTGGAGGAGGGCAAATGTTGTCCCTATTTTCAAAAAGGGGGAAAGAGAGGACCCAAATAATTACTGCCCAGTCAGTCTGACATCAATACCAGGGAAGATTCTGGAGCAGATCATTAAGCAAACGGTCTGTGAGCACCTAGAAAGGAATGCTGTGATCACCAATAGTCAGCATGGATTTCTGAAAAATAAGTCATGTCAGACTAACCTGATCTCGTTTTTTGACAGAATTACAAGCCTGGTAGATGAAGGGAACGCAGTGGATGTAGCCTACCTTGATTTCAGCAAGGCATTTGACAAGGTGCCCCATGATATTCGTGTAAAGAAGCTGGTAAAATGCGGTCTTGACTATGCTACCACTCAGTGGATTTGTAACTGGCTGACTGACCGAACCCAAAGGGTGCTCATCAATGGTTCCTCTTCATCCTGGAGAAGAGTGACTAGTGGGGTGCCACAGGGTTCTGTCTTGGGCCCGGTCTTATTCAATATCTTTATCAACGACTTGGATGATGGACTCAAGGGCATCCTGATCAAATTTGCAGATGACACCAAACTGGGAGGGGTGGCTAACACCCCAGAGGACAGGATCACACTTCAAAACGACCTTGACAGATTAGAGAACTGGGCCAAAACAAACAAGATGAATTTTAATAGGGAGAAATGTAAAGTATTGCACTTGGGCAAAAAAAATGAGAGGCACAAATACAAGATGGGTGACACCTGGCTTGAGAGCAGTACATGTGAAAAGGATCTAGGAGTCTTGGTTGACCACAAACTTGACATGAGCCAACAGTGTGACGCGGCAGCTAAAAAAGCCAATGCAATTCTGGGCTGCATCAATAGGAGTATTGCATCTAGATCAAGGGAAGTAATAGTGCCACTGTATTCTGCTCTGGTCAGACCTCACCTAGAGTACTGTGTCCAGTTCTGGGCACCACAGTTCAAGAAGGACACTGACAAACTGGAACGTGTCCAGAGGAGGGCAACCAAAATGGTCAAAGGCCTGGAAACGATGCCTTATGAAGAACGGCTAAGGGAGCTGGGCATGTTTAGCCTGGAGAAGAGGAGGTTAAGGGGTGATATGATAGCCATGTTCAAATATATAAAAGGATGTCACATAGAGGAGGGAGAAAGGTTGTTTTCTGCTGCTCCAGAGAAGCGGACACGGAGCAATGGATCCAAACTACAAGAAAGAAGATTCCACCTAAACATTAGGAAGAACTTCCTGACAGTAAGAGCTGTTCGACAGTGGAATTTGCTGCCAAGGAGTGTGGTGGACTCTCCTTCTTTGGAGGTCTTTAAGCAGAGGCTTGACAACCATATGGCAGGAGTGCTCTGATGGTGTTTCCTGCTTGGCAGGGGGTTGGACTCGATGGCCCTTGTGGTCTCTTCCAACTCTATGATTCTATGATTCTATGCTGTTTTTGTGAACCAGAGTGGCACCATATAGTCTCTTATCAATGTCCTATTAATCTTGGTACTTTCTGAGCAAAGAGCTTTTAAAACACAGCTCTCCTCAAGACTGTATGTTAAGGATAGTGATTCTATTTCAAAATATGATTATATGATTGCATTGGGTAAGAAGTTACACAACAACAATAATTTTTACTAAGAAAACAGACTAAACATGACTGATGTGGGGAAAAGTCTTTAGGAGGTAATCATAAATCTCAACACTAAAATACTATTTATTGGAACTGTTTATTTCAGGGGTGACTAATCTGTGATCCTTCCATCAGGCTCAGTCATCTTGGCCAAGTGTCAAAAATGATGGGAAGTGCAGACCAGCAACATCTCTACTGTCCTATATCCTTCTGGTATACCTTATATGAATCATACTTTTCTTGGAAAGCCTGGAACAAATTTACATTCTGTTTAACCAAATTTATTAAAACAGTTGTCTGCTATGAACCAATCCATACTGTTCTAAGCAAGGCTGCCTAGGGTTAGCTACAATGAGTTTTTTGTTTTGTTTTAAAATATATATATATATAAAGCTTACTAATTTAACTTTTCCAACAAGCATCACTCTTTTAATACTAACAGTTTTAGGTGTATATTGAAAGAAAAACTTTTAAGAAATCTTAAAAGGCTGGCATGTTAGCACCCAAACAGCATTTGCTTTTCCTTATTTTGAATACAAAAAAATGCAGTATGCTTTAAGTGTTTATGTCACTGCTAGATTCTTGTCTGGACTTAGAGAAGTAAGCAATGCTTCATCTCCCTGTGAAAACTGATCTCTATAGAGGAAAAATTGCCCTGCATAGTTTTGACAAGAACATGCCCTTTACCACATTACATTGGACCTTTAACTACCAGAGAACATGTCCCTGTAGATGGTAATCTGAACCTGGTTATATTCCACAAAAACAAATAACACTGAATTAATTTAAGTACATTTCAAATAATCAAAAAGCTGGGTTCAGAAACTCAAGAAAAGAGCTGAGCAGATTTCAGTAGTAATATGGCAGCTCTTAAGAGTGGGTTCTGCTTCCATACTATCATTGTCTTTGCTAGCAGAAAATGTTTTAGGAGTTGGCTGCATGCCCCATCAACTTCCATCAACTTAAAGCCACATCTGGCTGTGAGTCTGACAGGTAACCTAAGAAAAGTTTACTAAAAATAAATGTGTACAACAAATTAGAAAGAACAACAGCTAAAATTCCTTGCAGGAATACAGAACAGTGTTTATTGAGCATCAAAGAATTACAGCTTCTATGTTCTGCTTATGATTTTGTTCAGTTTTCCAAAACCATATATTACATATAATGTTAGAGGTCACATTTTATTTTCATTACTCTCCTTTAGTATAGTCAATGTTTTTAGCTTATCTCCGGTTAAGCTGCTTTCAGTATCTAAAATTTTCCAACCACTGTATCAGACACCAACAATACTTCTATTTTTCTACCATTTCAATATTTATTTTTCTATATAGCTTTCCACAATGTGATTTATGATCAGTAAAATACATAAAAAGATGCAACAATAAAATCCCATTTCATTCAACAATTAAAGTAAATTGTATACATATGGCCCAATTCTTCTAACCCAATATCAAGCATCATATTTCAATCTTCAAAGACCATTCTACAAGAGGTGTATCTTTAAAGCTATTTTTTTAAAAGTTAGGATCTCTTTTTAACCAGTATTTCACTGAAACTATTTAGTCAGGTGGAAAATAAGCCTGACAATGTTGTAAACAAACAAACAAACAAACAAACAAACAAACAAACAAACAAACAGCAATATATAACTTCCTAATTAACAGTTCACTCAATACTCACTCATATAGCTCAGAATATGTAGCTGCAAATAAAAATACAGTCATAGAAATACATACAGTATAGGAAATAATTCCAGGGAAAGGGAATTGGAAAATGACAGAAGCAAAAGGAAAGCAGGCATCACCAACTCTACTTGCCAATACAACAGGTTTCAGCATGGGTAGAAGTACAGTACTCTTAATAACCTCCAAATAACTCTGTTTACATTGGACATTGAGGAAGACAAACAAGAGCTTTGCTCTCTTCTCCTAACTGCATTATAACAAGAAACTCCTTTCAGCCTTCTGTCCTTGGTTTGGAGAAGATAAGTAACGGGGGGGGGGGGGGGGAGAGACCTTCCTGCATTTCTCACAATTTCCAAATGACTGGTTAAGTTATGAGACAACCCTGCCCATCACGTTTTCTGACAAGCACACAGGACTTCGGGAAGGCAGTATTGTGAGCAGGTTTCAATAAGATTAAAAGACAGTGGTTGAGATTTATGCTGTTTCATATCTAAATCTCTCTGGTTGTCTTCCAAGTGCATGCTGGAACGGAGGCAAACACTTCATTTCACTTATGCAGCAGTTTGAATAAGCTTAGAAACAGCAGTTGAGGAAAACCCTTTACAAACTCTGTATTGCTGTATTCCAAATGAAGTCCCTCCCTGTCTTCCATCCTTCCTTCTGTGCATGCCAGGAGACTTGGGGTTGTGGGAATAAACAAGGTGACCCATGGCAAGTAAACATCACAGATTTGAGCAGGAGAGCCTCATGGCTGGAAGCAGTTGTATGTAGGTGGGGAGAGAGACATTGCAAAGGCAAGAAGAGGGAACTCCAATACAACTGTAGGATAAAGGGGATAGTTTGGCAGACCAAAACAGGCACTGATACAGAGACTTAAAGACGGGAAAGGGGAGCAAACAGGGGTATAAACAGACAAACAACAAGGAGCCTAAATAACTGCAACAGAGTGCCTTTCTTTCACCATAACTGGAAAAGTGCAACTTGTTCCTGTCAAAGCTCCTAAAAACTACAGCTTACAAGGCAACTGAATATCTCCTATGCCAATAAACCACAACACTTCTCTCTTGAAAAACTGATTAATGTCCCCTCTCTCTCTTGCAGATAGATATCCACTTCTCTTTTATGCTAAGTTCCATTCCTTCTTTTCCCTTTACTCGTCTTCTCTCTCTCTCTCTCTCTCTCTCTCTCTCTCTCTCTCTCTCTGTGTGTGTGTGTGTTTGAGAGAGAGGGGGGGGGGATGCCTCTGATTGCATCATCACTATTCTTCCACTGGAATGACATAGTGCTAATGTTTTTAATAAATATCTAATTCTTACCATTAAGCCTCTTGTTGTATTTCTGATCAAGAGGGCTCATTTTGAGGGTAATAAGTGCACTTAAAAACTGAGAAGTGGAATGGCAGTAATAATACTTTAGCACTGATGTAGTCCTTAATCAAATCTGATGCCATTTAATAGAGAACAAGTATATTCACATATTAGACATTTTAGATACTGAACTAAACAAACAACAAAACTAAACAAACAACAAAATTCCCAGAGTATAAAGAAACCAACATACAACTACATCTACCGTGTACCAAAACTGATGATTTTACAATATGACCCTAAAATCTACCACAAAATACACAATCAGTACCGCACATGCATTTTAAAAAACTGTGTACCAATTCATATAGCTTTGCAGACAAGGGGGCGGGAATCAAACATTTTCTCAGGCACTTCCTGTACAAGGTTTGAAGTACATTTAAACAGAATCATTCTAACTAACTGACACTGAAATGCTGGGGACATGCCCAATTTTAGCATTGTTTATCCTGCATGAAGGCAATGGGGAAGTTTTTATTTCTGCTAATGCTTCAGAAAGACATTTCTGCTTAGTATTCTTTACCAATTGCACTCCCAGCATATTTTATGTCTGTTGATCAATAGTGCATACTTGTGTGGAGAACATGCCAGAGTGAATGTAAGTAAACTTTAGGCCTCTAGTACACTTAGCAAGTTCTGTTAAATACTGTAACAGAGTGTCAATGTGAGCACACTAAAATGAATGACAAGACATGTGGCTGCAACACCCCTCAGTAGATGCAAGAGTGTGCAAGGATAACCTCACAGCATTTTGTAACTAATTGAAACCATTTTTGAAACTCATTAAAACACTTAAGAAATGTGTCATTGCATTTTTTTCTCCCCTTTGCTTAGCTCAGAATTGCTCAGTGCCATATGTACTGCTGAATACAATTAGCTTATTGACCATATAGTCAAAACAAAAGCAGATATTCTAATTTACTTAGTCATATTCATAATCTGCTTGTGTGAATATAAACATTATATACAAGTGTTAGTAGAATGCTAATGTTCTGCACTCAAACCTAACTAAATATCTTATTTGTATACATTGAGCTCAGACATGAAAAGCTAATGACCTCTCTGTATTTAAAATTCCACTCAAGCAGCTGCTTCTAAGGTGGCTACCAGTGATGGATAAAGAGCAGAAATACTTACTTGCTACTTCCAGCGATGCATTGTGGCTCACAGCTTCACCAAGGTAATTCCTTGCTACACAGACATAGACTCCTTCATCAGGCCTGCTTTTGCGGCCATGAACTATTCGTAAGAAAAATAAAGATCCACTTGGCAGCAACATCCGATGAGAACGAGGATCATCTTTGTCTGTTTCAACCCTTTCTCCTCCTTTATACCATTCAATAGTTGGTGTGGGCCTGCCTTCAGCCTTACAGTTCAAAGTTGCTGGTTCTCCTTTAGAAACGATTAGATCCGAAGGATGTTCAACAATGCGAGGTGGGGAATCCTCTTGGCGAAGACGGGAACCTAAGGAGGGTAAATGTGAATAAAAAATTAAATTTCTACTTCTGGTTAAGATGTAATGGAAATGCTGTGGCTTGGATTTAAAATGGTGCACTTGGAAATCAACAAGTACTTCCTGGTTATTCTTATAGTTAGCTTGATGTCATCTAGTTGGTTAAGATTTTATTACGATAATGGGCGATTATATGTTCTTCCAAGTTAGCATTTACAAGATATTTATTGCTATTTAACATGCTTGCCACTATGACCAGAGTTTTTAAAGCAGTTCACAGTAAACATTTAAAAGCAGTACAATACTTTAAGAATTGATTGGTTGCTTGTAGTATTCCTGTACTGTTAACATAAGATCAATACAATCATAAAATCGATGAAGTCAGTGAACGTGAGGAAGCAATATATAAATACACATCTCCAAAAATTCAGCACATTTTTATTGAAGTATCTTTTAAAGAGTACTATCTTCAGCTGCCTCCTAAAGGAAAGATAAGCATGGATGATTTTTAACTTCCAGAACAAAACTGGGGCATTATCACAAACTGGCTTCTGATTTTGTGACCCCACTGTTCCACAGTCAGGCAGTCGTTTGACACTTTCCAGAAAGATGGATTGCATGAAGAGTCTGCAAATGCTAGGTTCAAATATATAAAATGCAGATTTTCTTCATGCATAAAGTGGGGTGGGGTGAGAGACAAAACACAAGGAACTGCCTGTGAATATATTTCCACCTAAGTGCTGTAATAAAGTCACTCTTATCTGAAACATTCCATAAAATTCCTTAAATTGTAGTGTGCTGTATTTTTCATGAAGAGAAGAGTGGCACATAGAACACATTAACCACAAATTTGATGACAGCCGCCAGAGGGGATGTAACAGCTTTGACATCTGAGTAATCTTTTTCCACAGCTATACTTTTAATTTCTGTCCTTATAGTCAAGTTATTTAAGTTCCAATTTGTGTTTTATTTAGTAGAAGCAACTTTATGTATCAACATAAATCTTACAAAGGGCACAAATCCTGTAATTTTCTTGTCAGAAATCTGTCCCAGAAGGGTTAGTTGGTGAACACAGAAACACAATACTTATTAGTTACATACTTTATCTACAAAGAACCCACATTTCTCCTTCTAAAAGCTGATAATCACTGCAATAGAGGAAACCAACAAACTTGCACAACCTGCTTTAGTATAAATTTCACATCTCAGACTGAAAGATATAGCATGCCAAATATTCAGCGCCTTTGGTTAAAAGAGCAATTACTGTGTACATAACACTGATCGACTTCACACAATTCATTTGCAAACTAATACCAAGATTCTGACAAAATTTAATTTCCTCAGTTGATTTTTAAATACAAAGGGGTTGTACAAAGAGCAGGTGCAACAGACTGGTTGGAAGCATGAGATGCGAGCCAGAACATCTTTGGTTCAGGTGAGCCCAGATATGAACAGACCAGATAGTGCACTAGGTGTGAAAATACTGGAGTGCACTAGGAAGTAAGCAAATACTCGGAAGCACATCTTGTTTTTAAAAACTAACACTATCACTTTTTAGATTCAAACAAAGACAAAAGCTGCAATTATATTGTTCATGGCAACTGGTGGTATCAAAATAAATCATACCACAATTTCATAGCTGTCAACTTACAGATTTGAAAATAAGGGACCAGCAGCCTTGAAAATAAGGGACCTGCAGCCTCACCTGTTCCAGGCACTCCAGTCTTCCTGTCCTCCTGCAGTCTGGTCAAACTCATGCTGGTAGTCTCAAGAACACTGTCCAACCAACTTTGAAACCAGAGGTTCAACTGAATAGAATCTGAATCACATGCACCACAAGGCCTATGCAGCCTCAACTTAAGATGGCTCCCCGGCCTGGCTTTGCACTGCAAAGTTTGCAGCAGCACGTGCAACAAAATGGCGTCCAGCATTCAAAAAACCCCTCAGCTTGCATTAACTAGCCACACACAAGGCATGCAAGCTCCACCTCCCAGTCATTCTTAGACTACTTATTGGGTGAGCAACACAGCCAAGCAACACAGTTGGAGCCTCCCTCATCCCTGGCCGGCAGGAAGGGAGGGAGAGGAGCTGCTTCCTTTGAAATTTAAGGGACATTTAAGGGACATCTATCAATAAGGGACAGCAGTGGGCCATGGTGCTGGAATAAGGGACTGTCCCTTCAAATAAGGGACACTTGACAGCTAAGCAATTTAAATCAATTGGCTTAATTCCACGTTTCCAAATCATTTCATCTACAAGTGCTTTCTGTACAGTAAAAAACATTCACATCTTCTTATATGACTGGGAAGCTGCCTAACAGATGTCCATAAGTAGAATAAACTCTCAAGTAGTATGGGATGCCCTAAATGTTTTTATTAATGCACTTGCAAGTGATAGTTGCAACCAAACCTCTGCCTCTTTTCAGTGTAACTGGTATACATTCACTTTCTTGATAAATTATGCAGCTTCTCCTTACATGCATACAGACATGCATTTGTTTAAAAAATGTTTTTTAAATAAATCTGTAATTGGAATCTCATTCTGTTTTCCTGGAAAGGTAAGTGAAATGTCAGAACTGCCTATATGTCCTTAAAGTTATTTATTAACAGGATATGAAACCCAGTTCAGGAAACACCAGGGATACAGAAGGTCAGCTGCTTCCAAGGTTTACACAATGTATAATGCCCAATTGAAAGTGTTGTTAACCACTTATGGCCTCATGAATCTACTGTGAATATTTAATATTTTAAGAATTGTTAACATCAGACATTCCTAACACCACCACACAGCCAGCTTTTAACAACAATAAGAATGGGCTGCATAGTGTAAGATGGGCACTTACTAGTTTAACCAGGTTGTTTAATCCAAAACAATTAGGGTCCTCCCCAAAAACAAATTAGAATTAGCAATTAATATACATTATATTAAATGGAAGAATAATGGGTAGTATGGTGATGTGAATCTTTCCTGTCCATCTTAAAGTTAAAATTCAGATCTTGAACTTTTAAAACAAACTGTTCATAATTCTGTCTATATATTGAAGAATAAATTCCCCAAACTAGTATTTGGAAGAGGGGAAAGGGGAAAGTTAGCTTTATGATCTGTCAAGTCTAAAAATGAAATGTCTGTTGAAAGTGTAGAAACTCTGGGTAAATTATGCAAGAAGTAATTGTGCTATGGAATTGTGCTTGCACAAACAAGATTTGTTTAGCGATGTATAATAAAGTTAAAGTATTGCACCAAAAAGAAAACATGTTTTTATACCTATAAGGTAAAGGTAAAGGCACCCCTGACCATTAGGTCCAGTCGTGACTGACTCTGGGGTTGCGCGCTCATCTCGCTTTATAGGCCAAGGGAGCCGGCGTTTGTCCGCAGACAGCTTCCAGGTCATGTGGCCAGCATGACTAAGCCGCTTCTGGTTAACCAGAACAGTACATGGAAACGCCGTTTACCTTCCCGCCGGAGCGGTTCCTATTTATCTACTTGCACTTTGACGTGCTTTCGAACTGATAGGTTGGCAGGAGCAGGGACCGAACAACTGGAGCTCACCCCATCGCGGGGATTCGAACCGCCGACCTTCTGATCGGCAAGTCCTAGGCTCTGTGGTTTAACCCACAGCGCCACCCGCGTCCCTTATTTTTTACCTATATTATTTTATACCTATAATCACCTGCTAAAACCAATAAATTAAACAGTAAGAATTAGTCCAACCTGAAAGGTCCATTATCTGTTTAGAAATCTGACTATTAGATGTTGCTACGCATTATAGCAGTTAGCAACCATATATAATCTTAGGCAAAAAAGTAAAGGTAGCATCTAGAACACATCTAGAACTTTCTTGGGCTCCATGATCACTGCAGATGGTGACAGCAGCCACAAAATTAAAAGACACCTGCTTCTTGGGAGAAAAGCAATGACAAACCTAGACAGCATCTTAAAAAGTAGAGACATTGCCTTGCCAACAAAGGTCCATATAGTAAAAGCTATGGTTTTCCCAGTAGTGATGTATGGAAGTGAGAGTTGGACCATTAAGAAGGCTGACTGCCGAAGAATTGATGCTTTTGAATTATGGTGCTGGAGGAGACTCTTGAGAGTCCCATGGACTGCAAGAAGATCAAACATATCCATTCTTAAGGAAATCAACCCTGAGTGCTCACTGGAAGGACAGATCGTGAAGCTGAGGCTCCAATACTTTGGCCACCTCATGAAAAGAGAAGACTCCCTGGAAAAGACCCTGATACTGGGAAAGATGGAGGGCAGAAGGAGAAGGGGACGACAGAGGACGAGATGGTTGGACAGTGTTCTCGAAGCTACCAGCATGAGTTTGACCAAACTGTGGGAGGCAGTGGAAGACAGGAGTGCCTGGCATGCTCTGGTCCACAGGGTTACGAAGAGTCGGACACGACTAAATGACTAAACAACAACAAAAGAACACATACAGCATGCAATTTTTTTTCAGGGAGTGATTGTATCGTTTTAGTGTTGTTGAGAGCTGTAGGGAATGTGTTTTTTTAAAAGTATGCACATTTATTTCCTACATTTATATCTTCAAGGTAGTATAAGGGAGGATTACCCACATTTTATCTACACAACACTCCTGTGAGGTAGGTTAGCCTGTCAGCATATGGAGAAATCTGAGGTTAGTTCAGGCACAGGGATCTGTCCTACATGAAGTCAGATGCAAAACAATTCAGTCAGCCTTTCCATAATTTCATTTGTTCTCCTTCAGCACACCTTTGACTCCCTAGTTTTCTAGAAGTTTAACCACCTTCTGGGTCAGTTTTCGCCTACTAATGTATTTAAACATTTTTTTGTTGATGAGCCTTGTTTTTCCAATGTGCTCCTTGAATTATTTTTACTTATTGTCTCCTTATATCTTTTTTTTTGCCAAAGTTTGTTTTCTCCTCATTTGGACAAGTGTTCAATTTTTTTAAGACAGCCTTCTTACTCCTTTTAAGCTTCCTTGACTCTGTTTATAAATCACACTGGTATTCTCTGCGTCCTACTTTTAAAACTTCTCCCGTGTCAGGACTGTTGTCTCCATATGCGCCAACTTACCAAGCAGATTGGGGGCACTGGTGTCGTGTCTGTGTTTGGTCTCACACCCATGTGTGAGCATCCCAAGCTCTGGCTTCTTCTTCTCCTGCAGCTGCCGGGGGAAAAGGTCCTGGCTCCTACTGATGTTGCACTAACCACACTGCGTTCCGAGTGTCACACGCCCAGAGCACTACACACACTGACTGAGCTCCCTGAGTACCATGTACGCTGAGCATAGTGTGCCTTGAGTGCCACACATGTCAAGCACCCTAAGCGCCATGCGCTGCACGCACAACGCTGGGAAGAGCCAGGACATCTTTCCCCAGCAGTTGCAGGAGGAGGAGAAGTCTGCCATGGAAGCCACAATTCCGGGCTCTGCCACCTCTGTCAAATAATTATTCAGCGCCCCTTGTTGTTTCTAAATAATCAGCACAACAAAATCTTGTTATGTGTGCAAAAATAGCCACATTTTTAAAAATATAACAGTCTATATAATTGATTAAGTTTTGCTTTTTACATGTTAATATCTGGACAAAGGCATTGGCTCTTATACTGCAATCCTCCCGGAACATGAAGCAGTGCCCCTAGATATCTTATGCTACTCAGCTTCAAAAGTGTCATATACACTTTGGGGAGAAAGGACTTTCAAATCTACATAAATTGCTTAATTTCAGAGAGCCAGCATGATGTAGGAACCACTAGGTCTATCAAGCTCAGTACAGTGGTACCTCAGGTTAAGTACTTAATTCGTTCCAGAGGTCTGTTCTTAACCTGAAACTGTTCTTAACCTGAAGCACCACTTTAGCTAATGGGGCCTCCTGCTGCCGCCGCTGCGCCACCGGAGCACGATTTTGGTTGTCATCTTGTCATCCTGAAGCAAAGTTATTAACCTGAAGCACTATTTCTGGGTTAGCGGAGCCTGTAACCTGAAGCATATGTAACCTGAAACGTATGTAACCTGAGGTAGCACTGGACTGTCAACACTAACCAGCAATAGATCCCTCAGGGTCTAGCATGGGAGTGTTTACCAAACATAGGTACCTGAAGACATCAGGGATTGAATCTGGAACTTTTTCTATGCAAAGCATGTTGGATTTAGTCTAGAGAGATGCCTGGCATAGTCTCAGAGCTCACCATCACTCCCATTCAACCTGCCTCTCACTTTAGGACTTTTGTTGTAAAATGATTACAACAGTGTGAAAACTTAAATTAGCTTTCAGTTAAGTTTACAAACTTACCTGGACATACTTCTGAACAGATATGCATAGGTTTCACAGTTAGAGAAATAGATTACTAGTACAATGCATACCTAATTGTCAGGGCTCCCTGACACTAATGTGCTATGGTAAAATATAAAATAAAAGCAGTAAAATATAGTATGAAGCACAACTCATTAATTCCTTTTCAGAAGGTTCCTCAAGAACCTGTCATGCATCTTTGGGCAGTGCTTGTGTTTTCTTGTTTGACATACTCAAACATCCACTGAAGCTTTTAAAAATTAATGCATAATAGTCAGAGTCAAAGATGATAGTTGAAGAGCTTTTGGTTTGTGTGAGTTATTAGCTTCTATGACAAAAAGTACCAAGGCAAAATTTTAGGGGTAATTTTGTAAAGACATTTATACTTTCAGAAAACAAAATATTTCAAACAGCCTTTTAAAGGATTAGTAACAAATCCCTGAAGGAATGCAGTCAACCTCAGTCATATTGAAACCTTAAAGTCAACTTTCCCAACATTCATGAAGCATTAGTGAGCACCAGGTTAATGAGGCACAAAAAGAATAAAAGGTGTGATGCTTTCACAGGTAAATCAACATAACCACACCCAAAGAGAGTCTGTAATCTAAATGAATAGTATAACAATCAAAACTTAGTTGCTGCTGGGGATCACTTGGAATGGGAACTGCAGAAATGAAAATTTTCTTTCACTCAGTTCGCTCCTCTAGCACTTTGGCTTAGTGCATTATTTCATTAATTTAAACAAAATTTCTGTTTAATTTTTAATTATTAATTTCTCTAAGGAGAAGTATATTTTCGATCAAAGAGGAAGGCATGAAATAAAGATTTGGATCTCAGCAGTAACACTAGGACTTATATTAGACAGACTTGAAAGAAGAAAGCACATTAAATGCTATATTTAGAATTTGATTTGGGGAAAGGGAATGCCTTTCAGTGTACTGGAAGGCTGCAGAACAGGGTAATGCTGACAGATTGTTTTGCACATTAGTTTAGAGACAAATTTCAAACACTGAGTATTCTGAAATTTGAGAAGGCCCAGAGTCAAAAACACTAAAGAGAATTGGAGGACATGTGCATTTTAAAATAATTAAATCTTTATCCTAAGCTGCTGCCATATTAAAATGGAAACGATAAGCTTAACTGAGACAAATTTTAGTTGCATATAATCATTATGTTTCCTTAAACATCTAAAGCACAAGTATATCACTTCTTTTTTTAATTTAAAATAAGTCATTTTGTTTTAATATGTCGGTAGGAAGGTCATTTTATTTTAACTTGCTGGTAGCAAAACTAAAATGTTGTTGTTAACTCTAATTTCCTGATCAACATTTTAAAAAAATGTAATAGTAGTGTAGGGCACAAGGAGAAGGGGACGACAGAGGACGAGATGGTTGGACAGTGTTCTCAAAGCTACCAGCATGAGTTTGACCAAACTGTGGGAGGCAGTGGAAGACAGGAGTGCCTGGCGTGCTCTGGACCATGGGGTCAGAAGAGTTGGACACGACTAAACGACTAAACAACAACAAACAGTTGTTAGAATGCCAGAATAAGGGCAGGTTGTGTTAAGTTGTGGGTGCACATATCAGACGACACAGTGATTCTTCAAACAGCTCTTGTTTATTCACAGGCTTCAGGTTAGGTGTTTTCATGTTGCGTCCCGTGGCAACCTGGAAGTACCGGAACGGTTACTTCCGGTTTTCGCTGCTCGCGCATGTGCAGAAGTGCTAAATCGCACCACACGCGTGCACAGATGCGACGCTTCGGCTTGCGTTAATTCCGTGTTACGGACGGGCCTCCGGAACGGATCCTGTCCATAACACGAGGTTCCACTGTACTGTATAGCAACTACTAACATTCTGTTATGACAAAGTGGAAGAAACAGTTCAATCCTGGGTGGAATTTTATCACATCTGAAAGTACACTAAATGCTGCAATACTGTACATACTTGCCCCTGCAGAGGTTCCATTGAAGTCAATGGGTCTGACTTCTGAGTGAAAATACAAAGCCTCACCCTGAAATTCTGCTTTTGTCCTAAACTAGTTAGTCTACTGGTCACTATTATGTCAATTCTACCAGAAAAAGTCAAGTGATACTCCTAGAAAATAAGTCAAATCAATTAAATGTAGTCTAGAGACATTCTTAAGTTTATTAACATTGATAAACCGAGCATGTGCACTGGAACTGCTTGCTTTGCCTATCTATCAAACCAGCTCTTTTATTGGTTAAGAACTTCATAATGATTTTTACCTAGCAAAATTGAATAAATCCAATATCTAGTTTAACACCACTATTTATATGTAGGTATATTTAAAATTAATTAGAACAGTGTGTAACATAATAGCACAAAACAGCAAAATTCTAGACACTGAAAGCATTGTCAATGAGTAACCACGGCAGTTTGTATTAGCTCATTGCTGGCCTCAATACAACCCACAATGACAGTGGATCTTCTACACTTGCTGACACAACACCCCATATTCCTACTAGCAATACCAGCAGTTTCCAAATTGCTCAGTAGTCTACCATAATCATTAGTAGCCAAGAAAGACCATCACAAGCCTTCAGCATACTTTAGTGAATCAACCCCTGTACAAATCCGGCTGGTATTTGCAAAACCCACATTAGACCAGCAGCAATAACAGGCTTTGATTTCTGCACTAAGCAATGACAGTAAACGTCAGAGCAACATAGGAATCTGTCTTATACAGAGTCAGACCACTGGTCTATCTGGCTCAGTACTGGCTACACTGACTGGCAGAGATCTCCAAGATTTGAGGCAGGGTCCCCCCCCCCCCCATTGAACCTGGAACTGACTGTATGAAAAGCAGATGCTCTACCACTAGATCAAACAAAAGGCTGATTTGGTTTATTCCCCCCCCCCCCAAGGATACCTTTCTTTGAGAAGACGTGTTTCCCACTCAGCTCTCTTCTTTTTCTTAACTTTGCGGCAATTTAATCTGACCCTGAACATATAGGGCTGTATTAATATATGCCAATTAAGTTCTTGATAGACCATTTTCATTACTTGTTTCATTCTTTTTAAAAGCCATCTAACCTACAGGCAATCACCAAATGTAGGGTTATTTAAGTTGCATATGGAGCACTTCCTTTTGTCAGTCCTACTACCAATCAACTTCAATGGATGTCCAAAATTCTAAAACAAGAAGTATGATAGAAATGTTTCTGTTGTGCCATTCTGGAAGAAGAGGCATTAGAGTTTTCAAACTGCATGTTGAAAATTATTTCTGGAGGGATAGTAAAATAAAGAAAGCATATTTTGTTAAATTGCTTCAGAATGTTTCACGTTTTATGTTGAACTGGCATCTAATAACGAAGTACATGTAGTGATCACCCATAAAGTCATTGCTCAGAAATTAGATTCATTCTATCCATATAGGATTTCTTCACTGTCTTTTAGCAATAACTGCTGTAAATAAAGATTAAACAATTCTAACATACTGCTTCAGTTAAACTGGTTATTATTAAACCAGGCAAAGGTCTTTAAGACACCCTAGCATATCTGGACTAAATGCACAACCCACTGAAAGAATTTACACCCCCACATCATGGTTTTCCAAAAGAACAGAATAGTTAAAGGGAATTATCTGTAAAATGAGCTACCACCATTTTATTTATGTCCAGATTGCCCCAGGGTTTTCTTACTGCCTATGTAACATGTGCCAACATATCAGATTATATAGAGAATCTGCACAACACATTTAATTATCTCAACTCCCCCCCCCCTCGTTTTGCACGTCCGGTTGCCATCTGTATAAAATAATGTGAAATACAAACAAGAATCTCCACTTTAAACCTTGGAGGGATGGCAGGGGTTGGGGGATGAGATGGGGAGATTAAGCATAAAGAATGCATTTCTACTGAAAAATGAACCAGAGGTTTTGAGAGCGGCTGTGGATTCCATAGACAGATGGTGTCAATAGACCTCTCTATTAGTCAAGTTTGCACAGAAAGTATAATGACCGGTTTATAAGATACCACCAGAACTCAATATAGCATAAGGAGAAGACATTAAAAATATAGTTTTGCCATCCAAAATGAGGCATCCCTTACCACATATATTGTAAACCCAGCTATTGTTCACATCAGCTAGTTTACAGTTTCCTCTATAGACTGTAGTGAAAACTGATCTCTTAAAACATAAAGGGAAAAAACAGTCCCACAATGAACAGCTGGGCTTAACAGGTGAAAATATGGGATCTAATGGTTTTTCCATCAAAGCCTAGCTGCCTATTTGTTTTTCTTCTAGGAACTAATACTATTTAGACCTGATTTTTAATTAAGATGCCATAACAAAGTCTGGAATCCCAAACAATAATCCCTGAGCGTTGTTCTTGGTGAATATATGTCCACAATCAGAGGAATCAAATATGCAGTTAAGCCACAAAGATGAACCCAATTTTTGACATTTTATACCTTTAGCAATAATAGCAGGGTGAGGCCTACCATGAGCTAGATTGAGGCAGCTGCCGTAGGTGGCAAATGCTAAGAGGCAAAGTGTGCACACACCCTCATATATTTTCCTTTGCCTCCTAAGTTCAGTGCCATCAGCTGTGGTTGATGGCTCTGCTCCATTACCAATGTTGCAACAAGAGTAAACTGCCGGTGTGGTTGTTTTTTGAACAACCTGACTGTGTTAGGCAGTAAAATGTCTTGACTCAGCCCTGAGCAGTAACTGTACTAGACAGGGCAATCCTGTGCTGCACTTTATGATGAAAAATCACCAAGAGATGGTTGAAAGCCCAAAGTTAGTATGATTTTGTGTGATATGCAAATGCATCCCACATATGAAGAAAGACAAAGCATACAAATGTACCAAAATCTGAAAACTTGCATGTTGGAAATGTAAAAATGGGTATTTATTTTGACACTCACATTGGCTCAGGGTGGAATATAAATTTGAATCAATAAATAAACCAGAGTGTGTGTGTGTTGTTTTTTTTTAAAAAGAACACCTACCTTTTTCCTCAGTGGTAAACAAATTATTAAGTATATTATTGTTCGCCCTTCTATATCCTAATGTATTTGTTCATCTATATACATAAATAACAATAAACTACTGCTGTTCTTCATTAATCTACAAATAAACTTAATTCAACAACTCATGCATTACTACTAATTAAAACCAGAACTCTTGTCTTTGGAACAACATTGTGTACCTTACTTAAAGAACATTTTTTCCACTGGCATGCCACAGCCCACAAGAGTCCAAGGGAAGCCACTACAAGCATTCAGGAAAGGGTGAAGCACTATT
This sequence comes from Podarcis erhardii, assembly GCF_964252035.2. Taxonomy (NCBI): domain Eukaryota; kingdom Metazoa; phylum Chordata; class Lepidosauria; order Squamata; family Lacertidae; genus Podarcis; species Podarcis erhardii. The sequence goes on along the minus strand of NC_138508.1, from coordinate 46,698,913 downwards.
ACTACGTAACTAGTACATTATGTGTTCAAATAAATCCAGATGTTTATTCCAATGCTTTATTTTTGCTATGCTGTCCTGCCTTCAGTGTGCGAAGCAAAGACACATTGAGAACGATCCTTTGTTAATACGGGCCATGCCAAACAAAGAAGCATTGACAGAAATCAGCACTATTTCTTGTCACTGACTAAAGAGGTGAAATAGAACCTGCTTTTTTCCATTTAAGACCACTATCTATCCTTAAAATGCGAACTGAGTAAGTTTTTAAAAAGATAAACTAAAATAATATAGTCACCAGCTCTACTAACTCTCTTGAGAATCCGTGTACACTTCTTTATGGACATTACTTACCCAGGAATAAATAAACTAAGTAATATCCCCATTGCATTTCCTATGAAACTGGAATGTCCTGGAAGATCTGCTCAGCAAATTTGCTACACATTTATTTCTAACATTACTGGGGTTTTGTTTTTGTTGCTTTTAAGGAAAAATTAGTTTGTAATGATATGGAAATGTGAACACTAATTTAAAAAATAATGTGAACATTAAAATACAATAGAATACTAACCATAGGGCTTGACACTTAGAAGGATTTATAGCCCTTCTCTAAGTTAGTGTTTTAATTCAGACTTCTGATTCTATATGAGATGCACTATAAATGTGACTGGAAGAGAAGAACACTCAAGAAATATCTAGGTAGTTTGTTCCATGATGAGCTTTCTTCAAGGAACCATTGAACTCAGGAGTGGTGAGCATGGTAGGGAGGTCCCACTAAGCTGCACTCCTTATTGCTACTGGCGGAGGAAGAGGAATGCGGGGGGAGCGCACTGTCCCCGACAGCACAATCCCGGTGAGGTGCCATCACGGCTGCCCCCCTCGCCCGCACTGGGTGTCACGCCCCTGTGGGCAGTGCGCCACGCCCCCAGGATGCATGCCAGCCCCGCCCTCCCAGTGCCAGAGCATGAAGCTCCGCCCCTGCTTATTGCCACTTACCTAGATGGAGCAGGGTAGCAGTGAAGTCAGGACTGTAGAGTGGTACTCGCAGAGTGAAGTTAGTGTTCCTGCTGGTGTGTACCTGTTCAGCCCCAACTTTGATGCTGCCCTGCCTCCACAGCCTCCAGGTAAGCAGTAGCAATGCCACTGTCCAGAGGGCAACACTACTCCTGACTGAACTAGGGATTCTTTTTTAAGGTCAGGTAAACTAGTTTCTTTAAACAAAGGAAAAGCATACCTGAAAGCAGTGGCGGAGCTTCATGCTCCAGCACGGGGGGGGGGGGGGGCGGAGAGCAGGTGGGGGCATGGCTGGCACACGTCCCAGGGCGTGGTGCGTGTCCTGGGGGCACGCCGTGCCACCTGCGGAGACGTGGCACCCAGTGGGGGTGGGGGGCAGTCGCGATGGCACCCCACCAGGATCGCACTGCTGCGGGCAGTGCGTTCCCCCCGCCCCCTCTTCCTCCGCCAGTGCCTGAAAGGTGCACCAAACAACATCAATTCTTTTATGATCTAACCTTATCAGCTTACATGCGTACAGGATGCATACATTTATGTAGGAGTACAATAAGGTAACTATCTGATTAGCCAAGATTCCCTGAAGAGATATTCAGCCCCCACCCACCCCATCCTTGATGGGAAAGTCAGCACAAATTGAACCTACATGCATAAAGGAAATCAGTGTGCCTGTTCTCACAACATAGAATTGTGATTGTGAACCAGGCCTTTGCTCCCCCTCCCCCAATTATCCCCCCCCCCCATTTCCCTACATATTACTACTCTTTGTTTTTCAAACTTGAGCTAGGAAAGTGAGACAGCCACATTTTCGGATCTATGAAAGCTACATGGTACAGCAGGTGTAGTTAATGTGACTGCCACCTACCATCATCCCTGGCCATTGGCCATGCTGATTTGGGCTGTTGGGAGCTGTAGCCCACAACGTCTGGAGGGAGCAGCATTGACTGCCTCTGGTGAAGGGAATGGCATTTAATTGACTCTACTGTCCTTCCTGTGCAAGCAAAGCTATATGTTTGAAGCAATTTCCTCTCAGAAATACTTGAAACAACATTTTATTAACATACTGTTAGCTACACTTATGCATTTGCATTTTAGGGTCACACCTTATGGTAACTCATGTTAAGACACAGTTAATTATTAGAAGAGACCAAAAGGCCATGGTGAGTTTGGTACTTAATAATTTGCTTTATTGTTCAATGAGTTACAGCATAAGATCTGCAATTCTTAAGTATTCAAGGTTTTGATTCAGCAACTTTTCACTAAAGCTCATCTACATGCCTCTTGTATTTAGAGTCAATTGGTTAAAATTAAGCAAAGCATGTTGTTGTTGTTGTTGTTTGTTGTTGTTGTTGTTGTTGTTGTTGTTGTTGTTGTTGTTGTTGTTGTTGTTACCCTACTTCACTAGCATGTCCCAAAGTGGGTTACAACAATTTAAAATTCAGTAACCAAAACAGTTAAAACAAATCACAGTCACAGGCATAGGGATAGGTGTAGTGCGGGTCCTAAAATACACATCTCAAGGCCCAAAATTAAATGTTGCATCTTCAACATTTGCAGAATAACTGTATAATGAATGCGCTGGAGATACCTTTGTGGGGAATGAATTCCAGAATTTAGGGGCTGCCATAAAGAATGCACTGTCTCAGGTACCACTACCTGAAATTCTGAGGGTGGCAGAACTACTTACAGGGGCTGATATTTGTGGCCCAAGTCATTTAGGGGCTTAAACACTAGCGTGAACACCTTAAACTGAACCAGGAAATGAACTGGAAGCCAATGTAGCTGTGACTAGCAGTCACACAAGTTCTAAATGCAACCCCAGCCAGTAATTTGAGCACTGCATTTTGAACCACTTGACATTTTCAAGCTGTCTTCATGGGCAGCCCCATAGACAGCATATTGCAATGATTCAATCATAGAGCATAGAGTACCATAGTCAAGTTATATCTGTCAAAAAGGAGCCATAGCTGGTGAACCAGCCAGAGTTGAAAATATGTATTCCTAGTCACCATGGCCACCTGGGCTTCAAATGACAATGTTGAGCCCAGCAGTATCCCCATGTTATGAACCTGCTCCTTCCAGAAGAGTGCAACCCATCTTCCCACCTCCTGGACTTGAGACCTTGGAACGCTTAAGATTTAAAGTCTTTAAAGAATTCAATTTGTTGGCCCACGTCTAGCCCATCACTGCCTCTAAAACCTGTCTAACACCTCAGCCACTTCTCCTTATTCAGATGGAACACAGAGATAAAGCTAGATGTCATCCACAAATTGCCTACACTTTACTCCAAAACTCCTGATAACAGCTCCCTGCATCTTCATATAGATGCTAAACAAGGGGGGGGGGGGAGGACACAAAATGGAACCCTGTGGGACACCACTGGAAAGCTGCCAGACTGCTGAGATAGGAGGAGAACCAAGCCATCAAGAGGTAAAAAGGAACAAACAGAGTCTCTCTCACACACAGTCACCATATGTCATAAACTAGGGCATCCAATGCAGTCTCAGTGCCATGACTGGGCCTGAAGCCAAACAGACATGCATCCTGATGTTCAAGCACCTTTCCCCAAAAAGGGATATTTGCCACTGTGAGATAGTTGTCAAAACCTTCCGGGATAAAAGATAGCTTAATTTGTTCCTAATAAAGTCCTACGTTTCACATTATACTGATTAAGGATAGCTATTTCCATATAGTTGCATTGAGCCCATTCAATAAATATTCATTGACAAGTGGATCAGCACTACACTGCTGTTTGTAAACCTATGTATGTTTCTTGCCATCCCAAATAATTTTGCAATCCTGAAATCTCATTTGGAGGTGTGGGAAAGCCCAAGTCCACTTTCTTTGCCATATAGTACTCCACTTCTCCAGTTATATCTAATGTTATTTGCACCATTCCTAATTCCATGCTGGAAGCTATGCACAAAACTCAAAATGCTACAACAGAGATCTACTACCGGAAATCACATCTTCCCTTTAAAGATAGATAGATGTTGATGATAGATAGATATAGATAGATAGATATAGATAGATAGATAGGTAGATAGATAGATAGATAGATAGATAGATAGATAGATACAGCCACTGGGAATGTATATACAGAATCATTCTTTCCTGAAAGCCTCATCCTTGCTAGATTGTCTCCGGAACACCGCCAAAGATAGCACCCAACAGTCAATAGGTCCCAGCAAAATAATGTTTAGAAACACCTTTCCTTCTGTCATGAGTAAGAAGTTTCAGCATCATTTTTCAGATTTGATTTCCTTGAAGTAGACAGCACTGGAGTTTTTGTAATATTTTATCTACAAATATAGAAGTGCATGTACTATACAAAAGTGTGTGCTCCTATCAAGCAACAAAAATGTCATATTTCCAGGGAGAAACAACTTGCAGCCCAGAATACTTCTAGCCTTCAGCTAATTCTCAGATCTCTCTCTCTGCTTCTTTCTCTGTCTGTCTGCTCAGCTCACATACATGAATACTTGCATCAGCCAAGTTCTCTTAGCTGGGGTAGGGTGAGGTCACAGTTACATTACAGAATTAATCAAGAATCCTCCAGAGAGATCCAACAAAAATGGATTTATTATTTACATTATGAAGAAAAAATGATTCAAAAAGAAGGTTTTTCATAAAAGTATATACCTCATGTCAATGCTACTGTGGTATAGACTTAGCTGGTATGGGGAATAGTTGAACCTTGAAGTTGCTAGCACTTAAACTATTTTTATTCAGAACACTTCACAGTGGATTCCTACATAAATCCATGAGAGACTATGGTTCTGTTCTCACTGCTAACAAGTGTCCTTCCTAATTCCAACAGCAAGCCTGGTATTCTTATGACAAAAAAGGCCCATTATTTGGAGTAGCTGAACCCTGGAATGGAAAAGAAATAAGGAACAATGTACTAAAGCAGTCAAATGCCACTGGCGTCTCTCTCTCTCTCTCTCTCTCTCTCTCTCTCTCTCTCTCTCTCTCACACACACACACACACACACACACACACACACACACAAGGAGGGTGGGGGGGTGGGATAGAATAAAATAGCTGACCTCACAAGAGTAGTTCAGTAGTAAAAGGTAGCATCAGTGGAAAGGCTAATTTTTAAACCATGCAAGTAAAAATAAGTATGTATTCTCTCTAGATGCACAAAAGTATTTTGGTAATAATAAATATCATTGCAACATTATATAATATAGTAATAATCTTATTCAATCATTACCCTTATTATGCATTTTACTAATTCACACTAAAATTAAGGCAACAATAAAACTCTGGAACAGAAAACCTCTAAATAATTTGTTGACTGTTGTTGCGCTACTCCTCACAACCATAATGGTAGAAGATCTCCAATATCTTCCAAGGACATTTAAATATATTCAAGGACTCTGGCAAGTCTCTTCAAGTTACAATTCATTTTTACCAATCAGAAAGTGCAGCTTAATTAACCGCTATAATATCCAGGTGCTTGAAAAATGCAGGCACAAATTTCTCCAACTGATTAACAGGGAAGAGTCTGTGGCACACTGGATTTGGTTTTCTTCCTCCGTGCCTTACAAGTTTCTTGTCATCTAATTAGTTCTCCCTTCAAACATTTCATAAAATGTAGCATCATACGATAATTTAGGCAACCTATATCATATTCCTGCTTGGCAGGGGGTTGGACTCAATGGCCCTTGTGGTCTCTTCCAGTTCTATGATTCTATGATTCTATGATCTCAAAAATATATTGACAAGTCACTGTATTAAGCAGAGACAGATGATGGAAGAAATCAAATATTATCTCTGGCTTTGTAGCACAAAACTCTTGAGATACAGAATCCTTAAAATCTACACCGTGCTAGTATTCTGTTCTGCACTGATGCAGTGGACATGTTATAATATACAATTTCAATATAGATTTCTTTGAACTTTTTGATTGCTAGTTCCTTTGCGGGAACTTCAGATGTGGAAAACTTGCCATTAAGTTGAACTACTCTTTTCATCATAATAATTGGTCCTTTTCCATTGGAATCTCCCTTCCAGACTTTCTACACATTATTTTCTGAAATTTTCATTCAAGTCTTCCGTTTTTCAAGACCATATTAAACAATGTTTAGATACTACTAAGTATATTCTGATCATACAACTAAACATACATAGCTCAGCTGGTAGAGCCATTAGACTCTTAATCTTGGGGTTGAGAGTTCAAGCCCCACGTTGGGCAAAAGATTCCTGCATTGCAGAGGGTTAGAAAAGTTGACCCTCATGGTCCCTTCCAACTCTGCAATTCTATAATAAACAATCTACTGCCTGTCTTTAAACACGCACAATTAAAGAGTGAGAAGGAGAGTAGCAAGACTTTCACACTGGCCAAGCTATATCACCTCTTGTTTAAACACAGCCTCACTCCTACCTGGAATGCAAATTTAGTTTCTATATGATTCCTTTGGTACTCCATTGACACATCTACCATCCAACAAGTGTGCTTAGAAAAGCGCAAACAAACATGACTTGGAAAGTACAATGTAAAATTAGGGTTTCATTGTCTAGGTTTGGTTAGGTTTTCATGCCAACCCCTTTTTTCTCTCCTTAGGACCTCATATACAAATTCAAAACTTTTCAACAAGCGATTAATGCTCAATATTTTATTCTTAATAACAGGCTTCTGACACCCAAAGATTTGACCTAGAAACTATGTATGACAGATCACCACTCCCATTATCAGCGGGCCAAGCTCTGAGATCAGTAGTGGGTGGGCATCTTGCCATCTTCCCAGAAGCTGTAACTGGCTTTTCCATAATGCAGAATAGGGTATTCTCTGCATTTATACCCCAACCATAGAGTTCCCTCCCTCAAGAGAAACCGACAACCACAAAACTCAATATGCCAATGCCCAAGTAAAAGCATATTTGGAAGAATCTGATTTTGTTTCCCAGGACTTAGAACTACTGTATTGTGAACTATTGTGCTCTTTATTACTTGACATGTTTTTTACAATTAGTTGTTCTGCTTATTAATTTTAACTGTGTTTACTTTAAATATCATGCATCAGATACCACCTGGGATCACTATTTGATGAAGGGCAATTACAGATTTTCTAAATAAATAAAAAAGTGAATTTATATGTGGGAGAAGATTTGAGGAACAAGAATTGCCTGCTTTTCTGCATACCTCAAATGTGGCTAACAAGGAACATGTACAGAACCTTTACATGCAATGTATTGGCTTGGATCCAGGGATGTCTTACAGAAGCAGAAAATCGTTTCCATTTGCACTAGACAGCACATTGAATTGGTATAATTTGCTTGTACTGCTGCAGGCCTGTATCAGTACCATTCCAGAGGATTCATCACCCATGAGGAGTTGTGGGGGAGCACTGGGTGTCTATAGTGGTGGTGAAACACCAGGAAATCTGTTGAAAAAGCAGAATTCCACTCAATCTGATCTGGATCCAGTCCAGATCACTATCTGCATACCAAAGTGCACAAAAAGTGAAGGAGCATAGGGCTCCCATGTCAAAAACAAAGATTTCGGTTCAACCCTCAGACATTGTTTCTATGAAAGAGTAAGGTCACATACACATCATACACTTCAAGCATGAGCAAAGACTGAGCAATGTCACCAGGTGCAACTTCTCTAATCAGTGCAGTACACAGATTCAAAGAGATACTGGGTAGAATTGTCCTTATCTGTACAATTCTTACAAGGCGCAACACCCTAAAGTACAGAAAAGTCCTGAAGAAACACATTAATTTCAGAAATGACACTAAACCAGTCAGTCAAACCAGCCGTAAGACAAACTCAGAACTACGTCACTTCAGAAAGGTGCCCCTATCTGCTGCAACACAATGGATTTCATCAGCAGCCAGGTTCAATTCAGATGTTGTTAGATTTATTGCCTGCCCTTCAGCAGAAAGTCCCAGGGTGGATTACAGCAATGTAAAACACAACATTATTAGAAACACTTTCAGAAAGAATATACAGTGGTACCTTGGGTTACATACGCTTCAGGTTACAGACTCCGCTAACCCAGAAATATTACCTTGGGTTAAGAACTTTGCTTCAGGATGAGAACAGAAATCATGCCCCGGCGGCGCAGCAGCAGCAGGAGGCCCCATTAACTAAAGTGGTGCTTTAGGTTAAGAACAGTTTCAGGTTAAATATGGACCTCCGGAATGAATTAAGTACTTAACCTGAGGTACCACTGTATAATTACAACTAAAGTGGGTCCTAAAAATTTGTCTCGTGACACCTCACTTTTCTTTCCACCCACCCCCTGCTCCCAGTATGAAGCTTTGCCTTTTGAGAGAGATATAGCTGTAAGCAGTACTCAGCCTAATCTAATTCCTAACTTGCTTCCTTCCTTTGGCGCTCCATAATGGAAATTTGGGGACTTAGTTTATAGACGCATAGCAGACTTCTTTCCGGGTGCTAACTGTGTAATAACATGGTTACAATTACACAACCAAGAAGGCTGAAATCCCAGAAACTACAGTGGTACCTTGGGTTACAGACACTTCATGTTACAGATGCTTCAGGTTACAGACTCCGCTAACCCAGAAATAGTACCTCAGGTTAAGAACTTTGCTTCAGGATGAGAACAGAAATTGTGCGGCGGCAGTGGAAGACCCCATAAGCTAAAGTGGTACCTCAGGTTAAAAACAGTTTCAGGTTAAGAACAGACCTCCAGAATGAATTAAGTTCTTAACCCGAGGTAGCACTGTATTTGGGAGTATTTTATTTGCATCTTGATACACAGAGACAGATGGAACTTTCTTTAAATGCTGTTGTAATCCTTGGAACACCTTGCCACACTGTGAGAATCTGAACTAGCTCAGAAAGAAAGAAAGAAAGAACGAAAGAAAGAAAGAAAGAAAGAAGTATTCATTATCCTTTTATTTTACTAACTTGCTATTTATACCAGCTCAAGCTTCTCATTTATAAGCAAAGGGTTAGGTACTTTTAGAAGTGCCCCCCTTCTCTGAAATGAAAACCAGCATCAAAACTGTTCAAGCCACAAGCATTTATATTTAGGGAGATTAAGGTTACTTTTAAAATAATTTCACCAATATTTTGATCAAGTCATCAGCAACTGCAGCTATGAATCTGACTTATTTATGTCTAGGTTTTTGCCAGTTTCCTGTCAAAATGCCACAGAAGACCTGTTAAATGTATATCAGACAGCAATATCTGATGCAGCGCTCACATAGACGATTAAAGCTCAATTCCCACAGTCATTCTGTGTTTTAATCTGGTACATTGATAAAGAGATAAAGAGTAAATTATAGCTTATAGATGTCATTGTACGTTACGTGTAGTTAAGTGGGATTGATCTTCTTTCCAGATAGTCTGGATCTATGCAGAAGCACACCCACACCACTACTTCTAGAGTGGCTCCGAAAACAAGACAAGAATTAGAAACTGAACCATATTACTATTTCAAAGTCACTAACAGTGGAATCCTAAAGAATGTACACACAAACGAACTATAACATTCAATGAGAATTATGTCCAAACATACAAGGATACAGTTGCAGTCCAATCCAATCAAGAACTTGCTTGTTTACAGGTAACACACCTTTTGTTACAGGCTACCTTTTGAAAAAGCCTAGTGGAACTTCAGAGTGTATCACATTTTTATTGCATTAGAAAGCAAATTTATTAAATGGAGATTATTTTAGACAACATTTTATTCAGGCCAGTGTTCAGGTTAAGCAAAGATCTAACTGGGAGATGTAACAAAGTTCAGCAAACTTTTTTTTTTAAAAAAAAAAGATGGATCAATTATTAGACTTACTAGGGCATAACACTGTTTATGTAAGACTAAGTGCAAAGTCCTGACCTCTGCATTTCCCCCATGACCTCAGAGAACAGACACTCATCTCTTTCCTCAGTCAAGACAGACTGTATGCTTAGAAGATCTCTCAATGCACTAAAACTCACTATAGAACTTTAAAAGAATGTAATGGCCTAATTAAAAATAAATAAATGAATGAACACTGAATAAAGATTGCCCACAGATGCCAGAACAAGTCTAGATAGCTAAACATAACAAAATGGAAACTGGAGACCCCAATAAGTATTCCTACATGAACAGACAAGTTTCTAGGATCAAAGGCTAAACTGCATGATACACATACATTTCCTGGATTCTAAATTTCAATTTGTACATCAAGATGCAAGTTCACAGTTCCTTCCATCTCTTGATACACCTAGACAAGCCCATTAATCCAAAATTTATTTTGCTTGCTTTCTCTATCATAACTACATACAGAATCACATTACGCATGACAACAGATTCAGGGCAACAGATATACTGGCGAGTCAAAAGTGTGTTGACATACTCTTAGCAAACACAATGGAACCATCCTTATCAAGAATACTAGCCAAGTGCATCAGATGCATGTATAATGCTTTACACTGTTTACCCCAGTAATTTTTTAACACAGTGATAGAAAGCTGCCATAATTATTACAAATCACATGAAATTCTGGTTTTTATAGCAACATGGGCAAAAGGTACCATAAAGCCTTGAATTAATTCACATCAAAGAAAGTATCCAGCAATATTCCACTACTGTTAACAACAGTAAAAAGCCTTGGCTTAAAAAAACTTAGACTTTATTATGGGGTAAGGAGTAAAGTTCTACAACCAGTACTAAATACAGTACAGTTGTACCTTGGAAGTCGAACGGAATCCGTTCCGGAAGTCCATTCGACTTCCGAAGCATTCGAAAAATAAAGCTTGGCTTCTGATTGGCTGCACGAAGCTCCTGCAGCCAATCAGAAGCCGTGGAAGCCCTGTCGGACGTCCAGCTTCCAAAAGAACATTTGGAAACCAGACAGTCACTTCCGGGTTTCGATCGTTCAGGAGCCAAAACGTTTGAGAACTAGGCTGTTCGAAAACCAAGGTACGACTATATGTTGAAAGTAGCTGAAAATAGTGTCCAGTGTATATCTATACAACACTAAACATTTAAAAAATCCCCCTTGTAACTTCACAAAAAGTTATAGCAAGCAGATAAAATCATAAAAGCTTTGACCAAAATATTTTTAAAGGGGAGCTAATGGAAGATTTCCATTTGTTTTCAGCCCTGAATCAGAAAGAATCCTAAAAGTTCCTTATTTTTATTTTTATTTATTCAACTGCCATTCAAATTTCTAAATGTAAAACCTAAGGGCAGAAAAAGCCATATAAAAGCAAAGACTTCACATTGCTGCATTTCTTGTACTTTAACACAGTTGATTCTGGTTGCTACTTTTTTTTGGTTGCTACATAATTTCTGGTTGCTACATATTTTTTAAAAAAATATCTCCATCGTGATGAAAATGTAGGAATAATGGAGCATTATATCTTTTAAAGCTATCAGTTATTCAGATATTGTCCCATTTAGAAGATGAAATGCTAAACATAAGATAATTTAATTATATTTTAATGGGATTTTCTATCTGAAATTTAAAAAAGTGAATACAGCTTGAACTCCACTGCAAGATTGGCTAATTTACACCTCTCTCATTACACACACAATGGAAGGGGGGAAACAAGAGTTTCTTTGTTTGTGTACATTAGCTCAAAGCTGTAAAAGTCATTCAGTGGAACTTTACTATGCTTTCACCCATACCTTGCTTGTAACAACATTTGTAGCCTCTGAAATTACATGGGGTGCAGTCAGACTAAGGTAATCACCCTTCACTTTTGATTCATGGAGCCTGAAGAAATGGATTTATGTGCATTACACAAGCAGTTAAAAGGCAGGTTCCCCGTTTATTACTTCTTTCTTCCAAAACTATACCAAAGCAAAAACTGAGTAAATAAAGAAGTCCATCACATCGGAAATGTGGAAATATAGCCAAGGTTATTCTAGATAAAATTACCTACATCAATACTTTTACTCAGAAACACCATGACAACATGAACTAAGTAGTGTCATATGCCATGAACACCTTTAGAAGAAAAAATGGTATTTATTAGTACATACAAAATGTATATGTATCAACAGGTAACAGGGAAAAAGTTGGTGCAGTGTATTTAACCAGTATTTTGTTGACATTTTAAAACCATGTTTCTACAGCCCTTCCAAATGGAAGTGGAAAACTTCTAAAACATAACCACACAGCAAAAGGTGGAAGTAGAGCAGTAGTTATTGGCACAAGCTCACTTAGTAAGAAAATTCCCAGCTGCCTGCTAGGAGCGAGACTGCAAACCTGGACACACTAACCTACAAGTCCTCCATGGGAATTTTGTCCAAGTAAGACAAATACAGGATTGAGCAGTGAATGATTTATGTACAGCATCATGCTACATCTTCTTCTTCCCCCAAAAAACGACAACACAAAAAAACCGGGAAAATGTAGTACAACCACTCACAACCATCTAGAAAGACGGACTCTGGTCAGTCTCTGAAAAATGGCACTTTTCAATATCAGCTATAATAGCCTTTGATTTAGGATCAGAGATGCTGTGTGTTAGTCGTTCCAATTTCAGATTACAATGCTATGAGACTACCGATCCTGTGGCATTTATAGTGCTACTCAAGTACACCCACTGAAATAGATGGACATGGCCTATTCTGAGTGAAGCTTTGCTGAATACCAACTATCATTGACTGCAAGAAGAGATGAAAGGTTTTTTCTTGCTTGCTTTCTTTTTTTTCTTTTCTTTTCTTGCTTTCTTTCAAGGGAAAACTTGATATTCAGATCTGAGCCATTTTGTTTTACAGCTTTTTTTTGGCAGGGGTGCTTCTAACATTGACATTGAAGCTATTGCTGAAGCATAGCAAATTCTCATCCATGTGGGAGCATTTAAAATCACATCCATGCCATATGCAAGTATTGCTGACATTCCAAGGAAGAGGAAAAAGAGCCACGCTTTAGTGGCCCCTCACCACTAAATGATATATAAAAAGGAGTTCTTATACACTGTACAGTGGTGCCTCTGGTTACATACTTAATTCATTCTGGTGGTCCATTCTTAACCTGAAACTGTTCTTAACCTGAAGCACCACTTTAGCAAATGGGGCCTCCCGCTGCTGCCACGCCGCCACCACACAATTTCTGTTCTCATCCTGAAGCAAAGTCCTTAACCCAAGGTACTATTTCTGGGTTAGCGGAGTCTGTAACCTGAAGTGTATGTAACCTGAAGTGTATGTAACCCAAGGTACCACTGTACATAGTTTTAAAAACTCTAATGTGTCCCAACTTGATAAGGTGAAGTGTGCTACACAGCCCATAATCCATGAATAAAAACATTTGTACTTTGCCATTTACAAATCCAGGCATTCCATATTTGCTGAACCTTGCAGGATAACTTTAGCTTTTAGGGTGCTTTCAATATTAAGCCAAGCATAGTAACTGCAGCTTCTCGGCTGCAACAGTGCTGGAATTGGCTAGCACATATTCTGCCCAAGCCAGGAAAGTGAACTGTAAAACTAATAATTTCCCTTGAGCCTACGCTAAACTGATGCATGCCAGCTACTCCCACAGGAACAGAGAGCCTAACAGTTAAGAAAGAAGCTGTGTGTAAACAACCACTCTGCTTCAAGGCAGTTGTTCTTATAAGCTATGGTGGATTTGATTCAAATATATACCGCAGTAAACAAATTCGGAGAATAGCATACCAAACCATTATTTTTCTCCTGTGAAAGGCTCTAGTGACCCAAGCATCTGAGATGCAGGCTAAGATTCTCTTTTTGCCTAACCGTGATCCGAAGAAAACAAGTTTTATTTCAAGTGGGCTTCTGTAGTTACCATCTCTTGCCATTTTTATGCACTACTAACAACATTTAAATTTAGTATGCATCCTTTTAAATAAATGAATTACTGCATTTTTTCTATTAATACATTTTTGGATTTTGAGAATCAATTTGCATTTATTTTAAAGAAATGTATACAGGCAAATACCGTATTTTTCGCTGTATAAGACGCACCAGACCACAAGACGCACCTAGTTTTTGGAGGAAAACAAGAAAAAAAAATATTCTGAATCTCAGGAGTCAGAACAGCAAGAGGGATCGCTGCGCAGTGAAAGCAGCAATCCCTCTTGCTGTTCTGGCTTCTGTGATAGCTGCGCAGCCTCCATTCGCTCCATAAGACGCACACACATTTCCCCTTACTTTTTAGGAGGGAAAAAGTGAGTCTTATAGAGCAAAAAATATGGTAGTTAAAAATCTAGCTGACATGGGGGAAGGCCTGGGAAATCTTTTAGGAAACCAGACTGCTAATCAAGACTAGGTTGCCTCCAGCTACCACAGCAAAAACAGAGTCTCAGCAGACCTCATGAGTAGCATATTTTACATGCGTACTTCCCCACCTCAGCTGTATCCCATGTTGGATATTAGATTTTAAACTTTTAATTAAATAGATATTTACTATAGATACATATGAATGCAAAAAAAGAGAACAGAAACACAAACATTCATCTACTGAATACATATGCATGCCAGATTATACTACCCAAGACATTGAAGCAACTCCTTTTGTTTTTAAGAAAACATATCTTTGCTTCCTGCCCCCTTCCCACCAGCACATTCCCACTCACAGATAGCTCTGTTTTAACATTTTCTTTATTACAGCCTTGAAAAAGTGGGATAATGAATGACTACTATAAGTTTTTCCTGCAGGATTTAACAAGTATAACATAGAATGCTAGTCACAGCAAATGTCTGGGTGGAGTAGAGAAACCTCAGAAATGCTCCACACAGAGCCAGAAATTAAGAGCTGTGCCAACACTCCAATCATGTGCCGATCAGATTCATTTTTACAGAGCGACAACACATGCCATGTTCAATTCTTTGAAGAGAAGCTGTCTCAGGTTGATTCTGTGTTTAATTAGCAGGCCTAAGAAAGCTATCAGGAATCAGGTGTTGAATGAAAGTCAAATGAATCAAGTAAAGCCCTTGGAGATGTGATGAAATGGCTGAGTTACAAAAGCTGGCTTGGATACAGGGTGGTAAGAGATGCTTCTGGGTGGGATGTTTTGCTGAAGTGTGGCAATGACTTGTGAAGCCATGTCTTCTTCTACTATACTAAGACTTGCCCTGGGACTGATTCAGGTGATATACAAATTGTGCAAACAAGCCTTTATGAAATAATGCATTATTGCATACTCAACAGAAAACTAATAACAGTTATTAAACTCTAGAATTGCAGTATGTTCAGCTGTGATGAAGCAACCCTGAGCTCCTTTTTATTTAATAAATAAAACACAAAATAATGTACATTCCTTAATGAAATAGAAGTCCAAAGTGCTGGCCACCATATGACAACAGCTGTGAAGTGCAAACCAGATAGCTCATGTCTACCACTACAGAGGACCAAAAAATAAACTTCATTGCCATAAAATATTGATTAGGGTGTTCTCGTGATAGTGGCAACTGAGGTCCATTTCAGATTACTTCATGTTGTGATAAGAAGCAACCATTTTGTGAAAGCGTGTTCTCATTAAAAGATAGCGTGTGTTGCGGATGGGGCCAGGCAAGACACCCCGTAGTTGCCAGGCAGTGTAGGATAGTGGGGCCTGGCAAGGATTGGTTGATTGTGTTGCTGGGGTAAAATTGATGTTGCCAGTTTGGCGGTGGGAACAGAGATTATTTAAACAGTGCTCACAGTGATCTGCTTTCTCTTTCGCTGTGGGCACCGGATCACCCGCCCTCCCTCCCTTGCTTTGGGCTTGTGCTTTGACCTTGCTATGCCTGTCATGGGGTCATCTGCCTTGGGGCAGGGACCTGGTAGGAATTTTGTCCATCTGGCTGATTAGTGTGTGCCATTTGGTTTTTGCCTACTGCGTAGCAAATCGTCACAACTTGTAAGGTTAGCGGTTAGGCATTGGTTAAAATTGGTTGGAGGAGGAGTAAGGATTGGCTGGGCCTGCCCCTCCAATGCTGCTGCTGCAAGGGAATTCCGTTAAAGGAATTCAGGGGCTTACCATCCTTTCGTCCAAACCCCTGGAATCGGGTTTGGGCCGCGTAAGCCCCTGGGAGCATGCGGAGAGAAGCTGAGGGCCTGTGGCGCAGCTCCAGTTATCCCTGATTTTGTTTCCCCTCACTGACTTTCGCTGGAATCCGGGAGTCAGTTCTGTCCCTAAGGCGGGGGGGACAGATAGTCATAACCAATGCCTAAATAACCACTCACATCTATGTATGTTTAATAAAGTTGTGGCCAAAATTATGCCAAAAACCTTAAACAAAAATTATGTGTGATGTGTGAGTTATTGGGGTAGGGGTGTTTTGGGGGACCTCAGCACGCAAATATGAAGAATTATTCCACTTTCTTTACCTCAGTTTCACAAATAAAAAATCTATATTAATGTATCCTTATTATCACATACCAGATTATGCCAAGAGGTGTGTGAATATGTGTAAATCACTAATGTCCACCAAATAGTGGCATACAATAAAATGGGGGTGTAGAATTTCACACGCACTTTGGAAATGGAATGTATACAGTGGTACCTTGGGTTACAAACACTTTGGGTTACAAATTCCACTAACCCGGAAGTAGTACCTGAGGTTGCGAACTTTGCCCCAGAATGAGAATGGAAATCGCACGGTGACGGCAGCAGGAGGCCCCATTAGTGAAAGTGTGCCTCAGGTTAAGAACTGTTTCGGGTTAAGAATGGACGGCTGGAATGAATTAAGTTCGTAACCTGAGGTACCACTGTATTAACATATTCCTGCATTGCAGAGGGGTGGATTAGTTGGTCCCTTCCATGATCCCATCTAACTCTACAATTCTGTGATACTAAGCTGGACACTACAGGCGATTTTGAAGCATGTTTAGCAAAGGGTTTTTTTTATCAGCACATGAAACAAAATATGCACTTCGAACAAATATTACAAATCAAAGTATGTCTTCAGCTGTGGGAAAGTGAAGTTGGCTTTCTATTTCTTCTGCACAAATACCTATTGGTTTCAAGGCCTAATTCAAAGTGCTGCTTATTATCTATGAAGCCTAAATAGCTTGTAACCAGAATATCTGAAGGACGAACTCCTTCCCTGTTGACCTGTTATCAATTACAATCACTGGCTCTATGTTTCACCATGAGAGGTACAGCTAGCAATAACATGGGATGAGGGCCTCTGTGGGAGTTAACTCAGTTGTGGAGCTCTCTCCACAAAGATAGAGGCAATCAATATGCACTTATTTCATCAGAACTTTAAAGGGTTTTATCTGTATGTTAACTTGTTGTTATTTTTATTTTGTTTTGTAGTAGTTTTACTGTTTTCAACTTTTACTGTTATTAGAATTGGGTTTTTATTATTGTGCACTGCCTTAGGGGAGCTTATGGGGGTTGAAAGCAGTATATAATTCTATAAATAAAACCTTTGATTCAGACACTTTCCTTAAAGCTGATTTTCTTTAAAAAGCCATAGTTAAAATTAATCACAGTGCAGCATTACATCTGAACCCTAGCTATGGTTAATCTAAAACTAAGGTGAAAGTTTCTGATCTCCTGCTTGTGGCCAAGCTGGAAGAGGAAATATTGCACAAGCAATACTCGTTTTGTGCAGGGGTTATGTTCCTGCACAAATGTGTTTGTGGGGCCCACATAAAGCATTCCATTCCATTCCACCCCACCTATTCCATCCCCATTCTGCCCTTTTGTTGACATTTTGGGTCACCTCTGGATTTGGCACCATGCAGACATGAATAAATCAGTCATTGCCTGTAGTGTGCAAGCTCAAGTCCCACCACAGCTCATCTTTCTTATTGTCAATATTTGACTAAGGTTCTTGCAATACATTAATTATGCCTAGCTTTCTACTGTTAATACTATTATTACCAGGTCAAGTTCCTGTGAAATGGTTTGTAGTCCACAAAGTGTTACAATAAATCTGTTAGCCTTCAAGAGGACAAACATCTCTTTTGTTTTGTCCAATGTTTCTAAATATGTTCCTACTCAGTGTTCATTTGACTCAGCTCCCTGATGCTAAAAGCTTGGCAAAAGCAGAAGTTCTGTTATTGTTACCACTGTAATCCCTTAATGAAATTATGAAAAACCGGGGGGGGGATGGGGGGCATTAACAATAGCAGTTCAGGTAAGAATTCTGCTAAGTTACTTCTGTGTATAAACTGCCAGATGAAAACAATAAAATATACAAATGTAACTGAAATAAACACTATGCAACATCAGTTGCTTCCCTTTTATGCTGCAACTGTACAACTTCCATATAGGCTAGCATTATTCTGTGAATATTAATGAGTTATATTCAAAGGAGAAGCTTCAAAGCAAGTTCAACGTTCCAGACAGTCTTCTAAAGAATCCTCTGTAAATACTTCTGCAAGTATATAAACTGAATCATTTTCAATGTGTGACTTTTTCTTTTCACAAAATGCTATGTAAGCAATGAACCATAGTGTCCATTGAATTATTACTTGTCATTCATTACCAAATATTAGCATCATTTTTCACACATGGTAACTTACCCTACAGTAACTGCCAAAATTAATGGACAAATGCATCACAATCAGCACTCTTACTCTCTTAAAATATCATTTTCCTTTACTTTAGTTCTCCATGTTAATGTCATTTTTCGAGCAATAATGCAGCAAGTTGCTTCAAATATTCCTATGACATACATTCATAGTTATAAATAGCATATTCAGGTGTGTTATTCATTTTTATTCCACTCATCAACCAAAAAAAACCACAGGCTTACAAATCACTTAAAAAGGGATGCCTTGCCCTCATCGCTCACAATCTAAGAAGACACAACATGAAAGAAAAATGGAGCAAGATGGATGAGAAAAAAGTCAACTCAGGAACAAATTATTAGTTAAAAGTTCTTCTAATGACCTGCTGAGGTGGAAAGGTTGCTGGTAAATCAATTGTGCTGATAGAGTGGCCCTGCATCCCTTCTCAGCTGCAGCCTGATGCACTGGATGCTACCAAGTCACAGCTGACTGAGAGGGGAACCTGACCTTAATGGAGCAGGTGGTAGGCCTGCTTCCCATCTTTCCTCCCTCTGCTGATGAAATGGCTGCTGCTAGGTGACAGTTAAGGGAGGAAGCATATTTTATACCACAATAGTAGTGACATTAGTAAAGATCTCACTATTTTAACAAGTTATAACTTCAATTGCTATGTGTTTGTCACTTTCTCTCTGGCTGGAAGGGCAGTGGTCCAGTGTGAAGGACATGAATGACTGGTCCCAAATAACTGGAGATTATTCTAGAATCTGGCTCCACCACTAAGAATTTTTATTTTTATTTTTACCACCCATCACAACCTTTGGGGCAAGGGTACTAATGAACTAATTTTGGGGGGAGTTTTTAATATTTGATGTTTTATTGTATTTTTTTATATTTTGTTGGAAGCTGTCCAGAGTGGCTGGGGAAACCCAGCCAGATGGGTGGGATATAAATAAATATATTATTTATTATTATTATTATTATTATTTAAAACTGGGGCAAGTTCACTTAGGAGGAGATGGTCCTTGGGACAACCTAGCCTCAAGACACCAAGGTCTTTGTCAAAATCAGCACTCAAAAACAAATAGACATGTTTGAGATCAAGCAAAATATAATAAGTTGTGCAGGAGTCATTCAGCCATCCAAACCACTTTATTAGAAGTCATTTTAAGTTCTCAAATGTTCCTCATAATACTCCATGAAAACTATTTTTTATCAACTCTTAGGGCACAAATTAAAATCACTAACATCACTTAACACAAATTACATAGCTTGCGCCCATTTGAATTATCTTCTATGTGGTCCTTAGATGCAAATGCTGAATGTTCACTCTTCCTACATGATACAGTGGTACCTCGGGTAAAGTACTTAATTCGTTCCGTAGGTCCGTTCTTAACCTGAAACTGTTCTTAACCTGAAGCACCACTTTAGCTAATGGGGCCTCCTGCTGCCGCCGCACCGCTGAAGCACGATTTCTGTTCTCATCCTGAAGCAAAGTTCTTAACCTGAAGCACTATTTCTGGGTTAGCGGAGTCTGTAACCTGAAGCATATGTAACCTGAGGTACCACTGTATTCCAACTTCCCTTGAATTATGTCCAATTATCATCACAAGGAATAGTTCTTTTTGTCTATAATTTAGATAACCAGTGTTGTGGTCTGATACTTATAACAAATGAGCACACTGGGCTTTCTTCCTCTCAGCTATTGCTTGTGCTTTAGTTATTGACTTCCAGGTGCACAAACCAGGAAATTAAAGTCTCAACCAAAGTTTTGGCTGCACTGGCCAACTTATAATTTTAAAATACAGTTGGTTGCTAAAACTTGGAAAGAGTGTATGTTTCCTCCAAGTTAATTATTGCTGTTGTTGTTGTTTAGTCGTTTAGTCGTGCCCTACTCTTCATGACCCCATGGACCAGAGCACGCCAGGTTAATTAGGTTTCTAGCTCTAAAGCAATCTGGTGTTCTCTTGATGTATTGACATGCAACTCCCATGAATCCCTATTGCAGTCCAACAACATTGGCGGTAGGTTGGGGGAAGCTGCTCTAAGGCAGGGTCACTCAAAGTACCTTGATTAGTGACATCCTCAACTATATGAGAGGAATTTTGCAACAATGTGCTTGAAATAGAACATGAGCAATGAAATTTGGAGGACTGCTTTTAAACCATTTTATCCTCCTTAAAAGTGAAAAATTCTTCAATTACACATGCTTAATGAGTTGGCAAATATCTATCCTTACATGAAGGATACAGATATGGCAACCAATTCAATGCACTGCTATTAATACATTAGAGAAGGTCAAACGTCCGTGGCAAGCACTCAGTTTCTTTTTACCTGAAAGTGTTGAAGAATGGTTACACTTAAAGGGCCTTCTGCCTACACCTGGCTTAGGGTGTTAATTTAGGAACTAGAGCTACTACAATCATATCTTGCACACATCATTGTAATTCTTCAGTAAAGCTGCAGAATTTTAAAAATGGTAGTAAAAACACTGAGGAGTATAACTCTCTCTTAATAATTTACTTGTGGGGTTTTGTTTTTAACTTCCCCTTTCCTTTACCAGTTTTCAAAGAAATCAAACTCAAAGAAGTCAAAGTTTTCTGATGGAAGTTTTTATAGTGTCTCACACACATTTACCGGTAATCATCCTTAAATTAGTAGCTTCCATTTGGGAAGAAATCATAGTCAGCTATTAAAAAAGTACTTTCCCATCACTCTGTAAAAGGCCCAATCATTAAACTATAGCACAAAGGCAATAATAACCACTTTGCATTGTTTGTGAAATCACCCTTTTGCTACACTAAAATTGCTATACATCCTCACCAGCTAAATGAAATAACTCACATTCGAAATATCATCAAGTCTGTTTACATTTTCATTGCACGATAAATTTTAAGCCAATGAATGAATCACTGGTTTTATTCTAATCCTGTAATGTACATTTTACTGGAATTCTTTTAAATCAAACTATTTCACAACAATGTAACTGGAGGTTATTTTAATCTGGTAACTTTAGGCCTTTCCAGCAAATGAACCTGATGAATCATTGTTGCATGTGAACCATAAGGTAATGAAACTGCAGTTCTTTTTCAGCAGGCATATATGGTTCTTTGCTCAGAGATTATGTCATCTATTGCTATTGAGATTGCTTCATGGAATATGGCTGTTTGAGTGCCAAAGGTTCCCATTGCGCTGTATGTGGCACCATCACTTTCCAGTGAAAGCTTCTTTCAGTCAATGCCTGGATCATCTTATGGAGATTCTGCACTTCCTTACTATGTAGTCCATTTGGTTTTGTTTAAAACAAACTCAGCTGGCAAGTAATGACACAGCAGTCACTTCTCTCACTACAGCAATGCCTCTATATTTTCTGAAGGTAATTTTGTGTTGTTTTTCTTCATTGGACACTTTGTAGTCCTTCCTTCTTACCCCCAATACCAATAAGGCTTATCAAATCTCAGAAGAGAATTGACAAAAAGCCACAAAGACACAATCTTGCAAGAGGCCTTTTAGGGAGAAAGCTGGAAAAAATGTGCCCCCATTCACCTCATCTTTGTTCCTTTCAGAAGTCAAGTGTACACATACAACATGGCACATGGCATTTTCTCCTATCTGTAATCTATAAGGGATAGCTCCCATGCAAAGGAGGGAGAAATGCTGTTTGTTAGTTTTTTGCACGCTTTTGCTGACAATGTCTAAAGTAATCACTTGGAAAATCTGGATGGGCTTGAAGACTATGGTACTGTTTACATATATTGCACCAATCACTGTTAGTCACATGGCTCATCTTTACTGGCCAAGCCAGAAGAGAGATACGTTAATCCCCTGACTCCACATGTTTATGGTTCTTCGGGAACCCAGGGATCATCAGACTGAAGCTGGTTTAAAGCATCCAGCACTAATAGTTGGCAGCTTGTCTAGACATCTGCCAAGGGACTGCCAGTTTAACAAGCCAGCATGTAGCGTAACCACTTGCCTGATAGCAGAATGAGAGTATGTACACATCAGATACTTGCCACGAGGGAAAATTTCTGGCCAAGAGTGAATGTCCCTCTGTTCCTTTGACACCAAACACTAGAGTGCACTTTGCACCTGGCAAATATGGAATGAAACTCATAATGAACAGCACCTTATATTTATGCAACTCAGCATGCAGCAGCTGCTGTCCTTTCCTAGCAGCTTTACCAAAAGAGAGAGGTGAGAGGCAGGAAGGCATATCATCAAGTTAGTTTGAGTACACCCTTCCATCTCCGCAACACATGCATGCATGCACTCACATACAGACCTTTGTCACTGCCGATATTAATAGTACCTACTTTAAAAAAAAAAAAGTTACAGATCAGGCAAACAATTTCACTCTATAGTAATAATACTATGTAGTTACAGTCATGGTGACTTTTGGAAGAACACTACGAAAGCTAAAATATGATATTTTGCATTATATTTTTAATACATTTCATTTAGAATATTAAGCATACAATTTAATGGCTTAATGGGGGTTAATAAGAATTCCTCTGAATTCACAAATAGTACATATCTATTTTGCTACTTATACACAGTGGAAACCTGCCACTCATTTGATTGTGCATTCATGCACAGCAGAAGTGACAAATCCTATTGCCATGTTTAATTAGGTATGTATAGTTTTTCCACACATAAGTAGGGTTCCAGCTGGGTTTTTTTACAGGAAGAGGGAGGATTGTCTCTTAAGATAGACTCATACAACTTCTCCACTCCTTAGCTATTCTGCTAGTAAGAACATTATTTGTAGATTTATTAGATGGGTGAATGGCGTGAGTTTCACAGTGCAGTTACAAAAGTCGAAATAGGTGATCCAACAAGAAAGACGGACAAATGGACCAAACAAAACTATTAGCCATATATTAATTCCTAAAGTTATTCTAACGAGTTTTACATTCCACTACCAGAAAGACTAAACTATGAATGTTCAAATGTTCCTTTCTAAATACTATCTTGAAAACCAAATAAAAAGCTATAGTAGGAATCATGTAAGCAACCTTAATGCAAACTTCTAGTCACAGGGAGGAGAAAAAAATGCAATTCTCATTTTACTAACACAGCTAGAAGATCACAAAAAAACCCAGAGAGTGCAGTGGCAGCATCTTTTGATCTCTACATGTAGCAACTTTTGGCATATGAGTAAGTAATTACTAGCCCTTTGAAAGGCCTTCTTTGAAGAAGGAACTGACTGTAGTGAACTATTCTTTCTTATTGTAGAACAATCGCTACCCAGTTTGACACACAGGGACCATCACGTTTTGAGGAGGTTTACTTAAAAGCTTGTGTGTGTGTGTGTGTGTGTGTGTGTGTGTGTGTCTGTGTAGTTTTGGGGTTTCAACCTCCAAAACAGAATACAATCAGCACCCATTTTTACTACTCCTGAACGACCCTGTTTAATAATGTAACTGAAATGTCTTATAACACAAAATCCTAGGCATGTTCACTCAGAAGTAAGTTGACTGGGCTCACTATCAGAAAGTGGGCACATGACTTCAGTTTTCATAGAGGCTGTATGGACCTCTAAAGCACATAGCTTTTGAAGTCAATGGCATGAGAATCAGGGCTGTTTTTCAATTCTATCTGGTTGAAACCATTATCCAAACTATTGAGTAAACTTTTGCAAACTATTCATATTTAACAAGATGAAATTATAAACACATTCATTTTGTTTAAAACAGTATTCCTCCACCTTTTCAGACAAGGGATGCAACTAATTTCAATGTACAATACGGGTCTTCTATCTCTCCATGCCCTTCCCAATAGCTCTATTTCCCCTTTTCTCTCCCTCCCTTTTTAAGAAGGTGTACCATTTTAGATTCTCATGTGACATGGTGTGGTGTCCAATCCACTAGCTGAAGATCTATGATAAAATACAAATTGTTTGTATTTCCATACCAGAGAGCAGAGTAGAAGTACTCCACTGGTTGTGCTATTCAGCATGGAGGGCAAACTAAGATTATTTCTCAAATAAACTTGTGTACAGTGGTACCTCGGGTACTTAATTCGTTCCAGAGGTCCATTCTTAACCTGAAACTGTTCTTAACATGAAGCACCACTTTAGCTAATGGGGCCTCCTGCTGCTGCTGTGCCGCCGTAGCACGATTTCTGTTCTCATCCTGAAACAAAGTTCTTAACCCGAGGTACTATTTCTGGGTTAGCAGAGTCTGTAACCTGAAGCATATGTAACCTGAAACATATGTAACCCGAGGTACCACTGTATATCATATTGCTTCAATTAATCCACAAATAAATTGATTTCCAAAACAAAACAGAAGGATCAACTTTGCAGTAGGAGGGCTAACATAGAGCTATGCCATGGTCTCTGGATCATATGAACCCTTTAGAACACAAAAGAAACAGTGATTTGATGTTATACTCTCCTCTTTGTGTTGTTGCTGCTTTGTTTGTTTCTATGTAGAGTAAGCAGTAACCTCATGGAGTGCTAGCTAGAAATGGTTACCATATATATAATGAAGAAAAAAAGTAACTGGAATGTAACCTTTAAAACGCAGTATGTACCGTAAATAGGAAGTTAAGTGTTTACAACCACAATACAGCACACACTAAACTTAAGAGTAAGTCCCACAGAACTCAGTGGGTATATTAATATTAGAAGCACATTGAACATATTATATCAGGCAAGCTCACAACAGCCAAGTTAAGCCAGCATTATTCTCATACAACAAAGGCTGAGAGAATTTGTGGCTGGGAAGAGAATTGAACCATGCATTTGTTGGCACACACTTTTAGGTATTACGCTAGGTTTCTATGTAATTAGCAACACATTATAAAGTGTTTTAAAACTGGTGAACAAATAAGAAGAAAAAAAATCCATACCATGAATAGACTTAGCTCTTTTCAGCTAAAGTTCTAGCAAATTTGACTGAAAATATTTTTTTCTGGATCAGAAGTTGAATAAAGACACAAGACTGTGCTTGTTTTAAAAATAGAAAGAATTAGCATTAATAATTAGGCATAATTATGTCAGTTGCACATATTTAAATTAGCAGGACAGAAGCAAGCCATGGTCTTTTGTATGAGAATTTAAAAACCATTGCTGAGTGAAATACAGTACTCAAAACAACTTCCAGGCAAAAACAAATGTTGTTAACTTTTCTTTGTTTCCATGTGTATCTTCTGGCATAATGTTTCAATCAGTTAGCTTTTGCAATAACTGATTGCTAAATTTCCAGAATTTGAAATTACTCACTCAGTCCTATTCAACATTATAAAACAACACAAGTTGAACATCGGGGCAGGGGGAGTACAGTACACAATATGGCCCACGAAAATTATTGTAGAGTAGTTATAAAAGAAGTGTCATAGTCAGGATACTCAACTTCTATTAGCTTTTTTAGTAAGTCAAATGCGTTGCAGCCATGCCAGTAACCATGCAATCCGTACTTCTTGAAAACTAAATAAAAAAGTTAATGGCAAAAATGAAAATATACAATAAAACCCCATCTTCACCAGAATTATTATCAAATACTTCTTGAAGTAAAAAAAAATGCATCACAACTGTCCCAATGGTTTTTCACGTTGATGGTCATGTTGCAATTCAGAATAAATAGAAGCTGGAAGTGAAATATGGAAAATCAGACAACAAAAATCCCAGACTATTCCTCAGTAAGAACAGTTGTCTTGTGCTGCAGATGAAGAAAACTGGACAACTGCAAACTTTTAAGTTAGACAAGCACACTGTCCTCACCTTGAACTAAAACAATAGAGTATTTGTGCATTTTAAAGTAACTCAAGAAGAAAGAACCAAACACAGCAAATACTTCCATGGGACCTTCATGACTCATAAATTTACTGTGAATGAACATTAAGAACTGGAGAGTTTTAAGATATGAAATCTGCAACTAACTTGCACCGCACTGGCATGACACTACAGCCAGGATAAAACTTCCCAAAGCTAATTAAACCAGTTCAAACAGTGACTAATGACCACTAATCCCACTATCTTCTCAATGATCTTGCCTTCCTCTGTTTATCACACTTGACACATCACTTTACACATGAGAAGAAACTTTTAGCATAGGAAAAAATAACCACAAGGGAACCCTTTTGCTATAAATCTGGGGGGTGGGGGGGCTAAGAGGGTAGTAAAAGAGGCAAGTGAGACAGTTTCCTCCCACTGACTCTGATTTGCATCCAACTCTGTGCTTAAAGTGCACTCCGTGAAATAATGGAAACTGAGTGAGCTGGTGACATTACTCAAGAATTTAAGAAAAAACAGATACAGGGTTTCAGGTTTAACCTATTCACCTGTCCTACTCCCACAGAGCAGCAGCCAGCTGCCCTACTGCAAAGTAACCCCAGTCTCATGGGTTATATCCCATTCAGCACATGGGAAGTACCGTAGCTCATTTTCCTATCCAGACTGTTCTCATGTCACCCCTGATCAAGGGAATAGGTTTCATGGGATTGTAACAATTTTTTGCGGTCAGAGTGAATGATTTAACATATGTGCCAAGCTTCCAGACTTTGCCAGAAAATTTACAGTTAGTTTGCGGAAAACTTGAGCTAGTAGTCACATCCTAGTTTATATCCTTTCAAAATAAGCATACTCAAATTCTAAAATCCCCTTTGTACGTTGTTTAAAAGTTGCCAGCTGAGGGTGGGTGTGAGCACAAGCTCTGACTTGCTAACAGAAGTTAAGGAAAGGGAGAACTCTTCTGGATGGGATTAAAAAGTGTTTTAAACCAATAATTTATCAATCTAATTCCACAAGCACATATCTGCCGAACTTCATACTTACTTCCAACTAAACATGCATAATGAACTTGGAAGTGTGTGTAAGGGGTGAAATTCATGAAAGAGTGAAACTTAAGTAACTCCAGAGATAATAAATCTATCTTGATCCTAAGCATCCCTTAGTTGGAATTTCCATTTCAAAGAAAGGTCACTGTAAGCAAAGCTATGTAGTAGTGAACTATCCACTTACTCTAGGAGGTAAACACCAATGGCTAGTGATGAACTATAGTTATTACCATATGAGTACTGAACACTGGAACAATATGCCCTCAACAAAGGTTTAAAAAGTGATGTTTCATATCAGTACATCAATCGACATATACTGAATAAACCATGCCTCTAGCTTCCTACTTGCCAATACCTGTAACCTCTCCCCCCCCTCACCTAAAACTGTAGGAAGAAGTTGTTTCCTGCTGTTTCTTTATGATCTACGGTATTTTAATTACAGTCCTCTGCATACATCAAACAAGGCTAATAGCCCCCTTGTTGCGAACTAGAGTGGCTGGTCCTAGCAGTGAGGACATGGGGGGGGGGGGGAGAGAGAGAGAGAGAGAGCTAGACCAGTTTGCTCCATGATCTACCTTCACCTACTCTACTCATGTGCAAGCTGATCTATAAAACACAAGTGACTAGAGACTAAGCCTCAGTGGACACAGTAGGGCTTGCTTCTGAGTAAACATGTATTTGATAGGCCAGTAAGGCTTCGATCCTTGGGATGTGCAGTGTCAAGTACATATAGTTAGGCCCTGGAGCATTAAGCTCTCAGCTGACTTGCTCCATCTAGTTTCTAGAAGCGGACTGACGAGTTTGGAAGCATCAGAGGACCAGTCCTTTGCTGCCAATAACCCTGCTTTAATTTTTCAAAACTATGGGTGCAAACTGATGCATGCACTGTGCACATGCCCTCCATAACCTCAAGGCTAGACGAAAGTCGGTTCCACCCACATACTAAAAATCACTTGAACAGGCAGAAAAACCTGAGGAGAGAAAGAAATAAGAGCAAGCCCCGGGAAACAAGACTGGATAAAATTGTTGAGCATCTTCAGCTGGATCCTAGCCTCAGTTGCCCTGCAGTGAGTGACTAAAGTGGATGACTCTTGAGAATGGCCCATTGTTTTCAGTGTAAGACTTAAGCACATGTTTAATTGCTTCCTGCTTTAATCAGCAGCAATGGCTAGAGTTTTACATTTCCTTGAATCCTTCCCCAACTGGGATAAGCAAGGGAGCCATCTGCCCGCTCGACAAACGAGATCAATAAATAAAAATCATTCGAGGAGCAGCGATTACCTGAGCAGAGACATAATAATCCAAAGAGATAGAAGTGTACAAACTCCGCGATCATTGTCTCCAGGTGGAGCCTGTCGATAATCTCATGCCAAAAGGGAGGGCTGGAGAAAGAGGGGGAGGGGGAGGACTTTCGCCAAAAGCCCCTCCAAGGCTTCCCAGTTTGTAAATCCACAAGCAGCTTAATGTAAGCGGCGGCGGCGGCGTCCCAAATCCTCCAGAAGTTGAACGGGGAGCCTCGTCCGGGCTCTTCGCAAAGAGTCTCTATTGTCAGCCGAAGCAGGCAGGGCTCCGTAGCTCCAGCCCAAGCCCAAGCCCAAGCCCAAGCCCAAGCCCAAGCCTGCGCTTTCCTCTCGCCCCGGGTGATCCCCAAGGGGGCTGCCTCGCCTTGCCGCGCCGCGGGACCATCCGACAGCAAGCGAGAAACAAAAGCAGCAGCCCGCTGGCTGGCTGGCTGGCTGGCTGGCTTGGCTCTCCTCAAGGAAAGAAAGGCAGGCAGGGAGC
The DNA here is from genome assembly GCF_964252035.2 of Podarcis erhardii. Lineage (NCBI taxonomy): Eukaryota > Metazoa > Chordata > Lepidosauria > Squamata > Lacertidae > Podarcis > Podarcis erhardii. The sequence continues at coordinate 46,669,954 of NC_138508.1, read as the reverse complement.
AAGGAGCGCGCAGGTCACGAAAGTGCCGCCGCTTCTTGCGAGGATCTCAGGCAGCGGGTGGCGGAGACGGGCCGGCGGCTGCTCTGGGCGAGGACTTGCCTGGGGTGGCGCTGGGCGAGCGCGCGGCAGACAGAAGTGGCGGCGCAATCGCAGCAGCAGCAGCAGCCCTGGGTCCCATCACTTGAAGCAAAGCGCCGGGACCGCCAGGCGAAGCAGCTTCCCGGCAGCCAGAGCGGAGCCGCGCGTCGCCCCAGCCCGCACCTCCCGGCTGTCCGTCCTGCGAAGCGACGGCTCTCTCCTCCTCCTCCTCCTTTTCCTCCAGCTCCTTCCCTCTCCAAAAGCGGAGATTGGCACAAAAGCGAGGGTGTGGGGGGTGGAAAAACTTCTGAGGGCGGCCTCGTCCTCCTCTTCTGGGCAGCCCCTGGTGGAGAAAGGGTGTAGCTCCTCGCCTCCACGCTGAGGGGGCTGCAAAGCCTGAAGTTTCTGGCGTCGCGTTGAGGCCGGCGCGAGAGAGAGCGCGCGCTTGCCTTTCTCGCCTTGCCGCTGCAGGTCTGGTGCCGCCTCAGGACACCTTAAAGGAGCCGCGCCTCCCCAAACTGCTCAGAAAGAAAGAGAAACACAAAAGGGCTACAATGCGGAGCTGGAGAATCTCCTCACTTGAAGACGACGGCGGCGGCAACAACAGCCCACATTCCCATGTAACTTTCTTGCGATGGCAAAGGGTTAGAAACTACCCTGCGCTATTGGATAACAAAAGGCTACGACTTGGAATATCACGGAGCCCGGAACAAACCATTTTTTTAAAAAAACATTACTTGCCTGGTGCTGTAAATGGAACTTCCCGACGTAGGATTCAAAAAATCCTCCCGGGGAAACAAGTGTAACCCTTTCACTGCTGCACAGCTGCAGTTAGGTTCCACTGAGCATAGGAGAAGAGGAGTATTGATTACTGTGAACCGAGCAAGCGAAATACATAGAGGGGGAAGGAAGCAAGTTACAAAAGTGACAACTCCTAGGGGTGGAAGTGTCTTCAACCTCCTCAGTATTTTTGAGGGCCTTCTCAGCAGTGGCATCCTCCCATCAGATGTCAAGTAGATAAAGAGCTTCACAACTTTTAGAAGACATCTGATGGCAGCCCTGTATCAGGCAGTTTTTAATGTTTGGTGTTATGTTTTATATGTGTTTGAAGCCACTCAGAATGGCTGGAGCAATAATAAAGGTATTATTGTTGTTGTTGTTGTTATTAGCCTGGGGCTCAGCCCCACCCCCAGTATTGAGGGGCAGAGGAAGCTGAGCGCCCAGCATTCTCCTCCTGCCAACCTGGACATCACTGATAGACAGAAGCCAATCTGCAAATATTCTCAGCAAATAGAAGATGTCACTGCTCTCCTCTGACCCCTGGGCAGGAGCTGCCCCCACCCAGCACGATTCAGAACCACCCCTGCCCCCCACAATCCATGTGTGACAGCTTATGACTCCCGCTTCAACCTTAGGGTAAAGTTGATTTGACCTCCTCGTATCTGATGTAGATCTTCACTCACCCCTTCTTCCCTGGTGTGGGGATGGTTGCCATTTTCTGTTTTGGCTCAGGTGCCAAAATGTCTTGGGTCAGGCCTGCCACTTGATCATTGCTATCCAATCCACAATAGCTGATCAGAATCATGTGGCTCCAATTTTTTCTTTCCTCATCAGAAGTATAAAGCAGTTGAGCTTAGGGAGAAATCTTATGCATCTTGGGAGAGTGGCTACAGGATCAATGCAGGGTGCTCCAGGAGTGTGGTGGGGAAGACCATGGATCCACAGTACTCTAAGCCCCCTTGTTCCCCCAATGCACACCCACACCCACATCTGGAACAGACCTTGAAACCACACCAGACCTGGAGATGCTATAATTAATCCCCATCCATTGTTGTCAATGGGGGAGGGAAGAAGATGAAAGAAAAGGAACACAATAAATCTTAAAAGGTACAATTCATCTTCCACCCTGCATGCAACCAACTTTGGATGTGGTGAATTCTCTTCCCACCCACACCTCCATAATATTGCTCTGTTAATATATTACTGTTTGTGATCATTTGCATATTTACTCAGATGTAAGCAGTGATGGGTGAAACCCCTTCCTGAGTCATAAAAGGAAGGGCTATTCCTCCTCTAAAATATTGGAAAACAGGATTGGAAGTAACCGTGCTAATTACAAGCCCATTTTGGATCTTGTTACACTCCTGTTCACGCTGTGATGCCCAGGATGGAGCTTCCAAGGGACCATAGAAACTGAGATGCTGCCATGCAAGTTTCTAAGCACAAAAAAAGAAGAGAGGTGTGGAAGGAAGTTAGGAACTAATTTCTGGCTGGCATTACTAACAGAGCCAGAAAAAAAGAGGGGGAGGGAGTATGTGGTTGAAATGCTTACTCTGAATGGGAGGCCAGCCCCCACAAGTTATTGTGCTTTACATTTTGAACGAGAGAATTTCAGACCTTGGCAACATCACCAGATTAACATCAGTGTGTGCAGTGGGACTTAACTCCACAGAAAGTGTGTACAGCATTGGAGCCTTAACCTGTAGGCACAAAGCCAGTGATAAACTGGATGACTGCCACTGCCTCACCTCTTTCCTTTATCTGTCATCTAGAAAACATGTTTACTTTCCACAAATTTTTACATAATTACAATTGTTTTAATAACTGCAGGTGTATTGCATAATACTTGAGGTTCAGTCTCACTCCCTTTGATTATTTTCACATATATACAACCTGAGCCTATGGTGGAGGAGTTCACAGCATTAACACCCCAAGAGGACCTTGCTTCCCACCTGGCTGCAGCCTTGCACTGAAACAGAAATCAAACATTGCTCTGTCTCTCTAGGTTCCCTGCTTCCCAGCTTGCTGCTTTGCTTTTCGCTTACATCACTTCAAACTCTCTGTTCTTGTCTTTCTAACTAACTACAGTGGTACCTCGGGCTAAGTACTTAATTCGTTCCGGAGATCCGTTCTTAACCTGAAACTGTTCTTAACCTGAAGCCCCACTTTAGCTAATGGGGCTTCCTGCTGCCGCCGTACCGCCAGAGCACAATTTCTGTTCTTATCCTGAAGCAAAGTTCTTAACCCGAGGTACTATTTCTGGGTTAGCGGAGTCTGTAACCTGAAGCATATGTAACCCGAGGTACCACTGTACTTGTGAGTTGAAAAATGGGCCCCCACCCATTTGCCATCTCATACAGAGCCACTTTCTTTGTTCCCCTTAATTGCCCATCACCATGCCAGGAAGCTAGCTAAACTATTCCAGGAATTAGAAGGGGGCCCAGGCCTTCAGCCTAACGCTTCTTCCAACTCATCACTATAAATCCAAGACCAGTCCTACCAATAAACAGAGGTAAGCAGCTGCCTCAGGTAACAGACAGAGAGGTGTTGAAGGACAGCTGTATGGGCCATACTGCCTGTCCTTTACCCCTAAGTTAGCTAGGTGCTCTCTCTTTCAGTGGAGATCACTGTTCTGTTGCCAGTGTGGAAATAAGATGCAGCTGTCAGGAAAGGTAAAGGTAAAGGGACCCCTGACCATTAGGTCCAGTCGTGTCCAACTCTGGGGTTGTGGTGCTCATCTTGCTTTATTGGCTGAGGGAGCCAGCGTACAGCTTCCGGGTCATGTGGCCAGCATGACTAAGCCGCTTCTGGTGAACCAGAGCAGTGCACGGAAATTTCTTTTACCTTCCCGCCGGAGTGGTACCTATTTATCTACTTGCACTTTGACGTGCTTTCAAACTGCTAGGTTGGCAGGAACAGGGACCGGGCAACAGGAGGTCACCCCGTTGTGGGGATTCAAACCGCGACCTTCTGATTGGCAAGTCCTAGGCTCTGTGGTTTAACCCACAGCGCCACCCGCATCCGTCAGCTGCCAGTACTATCACCTTTTATACATGGAAAAGGGAGTGTGTGCACAACAACATGCCTTAGGCCAGCCCTGAGTTCTATGATGAATGGAACTAGAACAAAAGCCTGCCTAAAAATGGCAGCATCTGCTCTGCTGTTTTCCCTAGCCAAAACATAGAATCATAGAATCATAGAGTTGGAAGAGACCACAAGGGCCATCGAGTCCAACCCCCTGCCAAGCACATAAACTGTGGATAATCAGCAGTGAGGGGAGAAATACTCTACATATGCACAAAGGCCTAATTCTCAGTTCTTAAAAATAATTCCAATATAAGAGAGCCTTCCTTTTAGCAAAGGTCCTTCACCATAGCAGCCTGAAGTAACCTGGGTAGGGCTTTTATTTTGTTGTGTAAAAACATTCTGATTTCTTGTCCAGACTAGCTAATAAATTGAACCTATTGAATGGAATCCAAAAAAACAATGAATTCCACATGCCCAGGTGAGGTTTGCCTCGTCTTTTTTAAACAGTAGCAGCTTCCCCATGTTGCACAGTTATCTGGTCTTGAAACTGAGGGGTTGTCAAAGGATGTTTGTGCTATTATAGGAGGGTGTGCAGTTTAAAGGTTAGGACGCATACCCATGTTCTTGGGTGCACCAAAAGTAGCTCTTTGAAAAAGCACCATTATTTCCCAATGCAAACGCAAGTGTTGTGCTGTGAGTGGGAGGGCATTTTCATTAGGAATGCAATAGGGGGTAGGAATGCAATAGGGGGAAGTCGCATCCGCAGCAAGAAATGGTATTAAAAATTCAGGTCAGTTGCTCACATGTAATGTAAGTAACGTCACATGTAGCATGACGCCCCCCCCCCCCCAGTCTTGGTTTATAACTAAATAAAACCCTCATACAACCTAAGACCATAATCCAATTTTTGTGTGTGATGCAACCCATGCACTCTTTAAAGTGTAGAAGTTTTGCTTCTTTGGGTACAAATCCTATACCAGGGGTCAGCAAACTTTTTCAGCAGAGGGACGGTCCACTGTCCCTCAGACCTTGGGGGGGGGGCGGACTATATTTTGGAGGGGGGGAAATGAACGAATTCCTATGCTCCACAAATAACCCAGGGATGCATTTTAAATAAAAGCACACATTCTACTCATGTAAAAACACCAGGCAGGCCCCACAAATAACTCAGAGATGCATTTTAAATAAAAGCACACATTCTACTCATGTAAAAACACGCTGATTCCTGGACCATCCACGGGCTGGATTGAGAAGGCGATTGGGCCACATCTGGCCCCTGGGCCTTAGTTTGCCTACCCATGTCCTATACATTAATCAGAAGTAAGTCCCACTGAATTCAATGGGGCTTTTCCCCATGTAAGTGGAATTAGCACTGCAGCCTTAGCGGTACAAAGCAGATTTTTGTTGAGCTTTCTCTAGAATGCGGGGGGGGGGGGGGGACGGGACCTCTAGCCAATATGTTCTTGGAGCTGACCATTGGTCATGCTTGCCAGGGCATATTATAGTTGGAGAACATACAAATTTCCCCAGGTGGCCTTAGTGGACCATCCAGTTGAGATACATGATGACATTTCCTGGATTCTAGTGTCTATGATGATTTGCTATTCCCTAAGCCAGCAGGAAGCCCACAATAAAAAAATACAATGCATGGCCTACTGTGTCATTGATTTACAATGTTTAATCTCAGAATTCAGATCATGGGAAATAGATAATTTCCCATGATCTATTTCTTTTTAAAAGAGAAGCAGCCTGGTATTTGATGTGTTCTGAGAACTTTTTTTTTTCATTTTTAATAGATTATATGGGTATTAAATTCAGATTTCTTTATAAAGCAAGATATTTAAATATATATACTAAGGCTGCAATCCTAACTCCATTTATCTGGAAGTAAGAGGGAACTACTTCTAGGTAGACTAGCCTTGGATTCCATTGGTACTATGGGTTGGATCCAGACTTAGGTATAACTGAAATCAATGAGAAAAGGTAGCCATTACTAAATTAAGCACTACTGATTTCAATAGGAATGAAGTTTGACCCAATGCCTTTTTTTAATCCAAGTTGAAAATAAAAAATGTGATTCAATTAGAACGAAATCAAATCAGCTATTTAATCCGCCCTGTATCTAACTGTGAATGTGTTAGCTTTACCACCCATGTAGTTGATGCTTCAAGTCTAAAACCATTAAGAACAGTTCATCCACCCACATACCTTCTTTCTGACTCACCCAGAGGCAGTTATTATAACATTACTAAAATTGTTATACACAGCAGAGTACACATCGTGACCTCCTAATTCTTTCATCACTCCTTTCAGTTAATTACTAGATTCCACTGTACTGTTTCACAGCTCCAAAAGACCAGTTCTTTAAGGGTTGGTCCAGACAGTGGTTTCCCACGCTTATGATTTGGCATTGTACTGCATAGCCAGGAGTAGACAAAATGTCACGGTGAAAAACAGACGCCTTTTCCCATGAGACAGCTCCATGGCAAGAATAGGGAGCCAGACAGGCACGTATTTTTACGCCAATATGCAACTGCTTTGTATATTTGATCCAACTGCAGAACTCTGGTTTTTCGGAATGCAAAGCTCTCTCTGTGATTCAGAAGTGTACAGACCTTCAAAGGGCAAATCCCTGACTTTGAAGTGTCAGAACATAAGGCGAGTCTGCTGGATAAGACCAATGGCCTACCTAGTCCAGCATCCTGTTGTTGCAGTGGCCAGCCAGATGCCTATGGGAAGCCTGAAAGCTGGATGTGAGTGCAACAGCACTTTGCCCACTTGTGATTCCCAGCAACTTGCATGCAGAGGCATGATGCCTCTGACAGTGGAGATAGAACACAGCCATTATGGCTATTAGCTGCTGATAGCCTTGACCTCCATGAGTTTGTCTAATCATATTTTAAGTTGGTAGCCATCACTGTGTCCTGTAGTAGCAAGTTCCATAGTTAAACTATGTGTTGTGTAAAAAAAGTGCTTTCTTTTATGTGTCCTGAGTCTTCCAACATTCAACTTAGTTGGCTTTCCACAAGTGTCTAGTGTTATAAGAGAGGGAGAATAGAGAACTTTTCTGTATTCACTTTCTCCATTCCATGCTCAATTATTAACCATCTATTATATCACCCCTTACTCACATTTCCTCTAAAAAGTCCCAAATGTTGCTGCACTTCTTCATATGGGAGTCCCCCCTCCCATTGATGTTTTTTGTTGCCCTTTTCTCACTCTAGTAAAAAGGTAAAGGTACCACTGACCGTTAGGTCCAGTTGTGGATGACTCTGGGGTTGCGTGTTCATCTCGCTCTATGGGCTGAGGGAGCTGGCGTTTGTCCGCACACAGCTTCCAGGTCATGTGGCCACCATGACTAAGCCGCTTCTAGCGAACCAGAGCAGCGCACAGAAACACTGCTCTACAAGAATGATATCCTTAATCAGAACTGTACACAATATTCCAAATGTGATTATACTATAGATTTGCATAGCAGCATTGTGATACCTGCATGGGGATGACACACAGCTCTATTTCTCTGTGACATCTGAATGAATCAGTAGTGGCCATCCAAGTACTGCATCCAAGTACAGTGGGAAACTGAATAAGGGCCAATAAACTGAGTTTAAACCCCAGCAAGATGGATTCCCTGTAGGTGAATGATTCATCTCTTCAGGAGATAGGCCAGCTACCTGTTCTGCAAGGGGCTGCATTCCCTCTGAAGGAACAGGTGTGTAGTTTGAGGGGTGCTCCTGGTTTTATCCCTGTCACTTAAGGTACAGGTACCCTTGGACATGGCGTCCAACTCAGCACAAAAGGAAGTCTGGATGAGCCTTCAGATAGCTTGGCCACTGTGATCCTGGCATTGGTAACCTCAATACTGGGTTGCTGCAATGCACTCTCTGTGTCTGGAAGCTGCAAGTAGTGCAGAATGTAGCACCTAAGTTGCTGATAGGGGCTTCCTCTTGACAACATGTAACATAAACAGAGGCTGGACACAACTGGAACTTGTCTCTGTGGAGCCTCTCACAGCTGCGTATGATGTGCTCTTCTTTCTCTGCATACTATAAAGAGCAGGCTTCTTCAACCTCGGCCCTCCAGAGACTACAGTTCCCATCATCCCTGACCACTGGTCCTACTAGCTAGGGATCATGGGAGTTGTAGGCCAAAAACATCTGGAGGGCAGAGATTGAGGAAGCCTGATGGATTGAGGAAAAGAAGTCAGAGAGGAAAGAACTGCTGCTGCAGCAGCATATACTTGAAAGGAAAGGAAATTTAGAAAATGGAACATTCTAAGTGTAGAAGATATAGCAGGAACTGACAGGGAGCTCTGTCAGGGTTATAACCCAGTGATGAGCTAGGAAAGTAAACTCTTTACTTATGGGAGGAGGGGAGGGAGAAGTAAATTTGAAAAGGTATTCCCAGGGAGAGTTGAAAGAAGATAAGCGTCCCAACCTTCCTGCACTAGGCGCTAGAGACTCACCAAGATTTCTCTGGAGGAAATAGCATAAGTTAGCTGCTCTCGTCTGGGGGAGATTTCAGAACAAAAATATGCTAGAAACACTTTTGCTGAAGGAGATGCACTGGCTCCTAATATGTCACTGAGCACAGCACTGAAAGTCTTTAAAGCCCTAAATTACCTAACTTGGGACCAGGTTATCTAAGGGATCAAAGAAAGCTGGGCTACCTAAGAGGAAGCTGGGATGGGTGAGCTGACAGGACAAAATTTTATTTCAACATGTCTTTTCAGCACATTGTGCAACCTGATAATTTGGTACAGGGCAACTCTTCCCAGTGCAACAAAGAAAAAGAAAAAAAGCTATAACTCATCTATATGTTTTACTTGTGGGTCATTCCAAAGGTCCCAACTGCCATATGTATTATATAGGAAAGAGTGATAGGATGTCACCTGGTGGAATGTGCATACTCTTCATTAAAAAATTAAAATCAAAGTCGACAAGCAAAAAAGGGGGGAGCTTTGAATGACATGCATTCAACATTCACAATAAAATGGAATGGAGCCTTGCTACACACACACCCAATGCAATTATGCTAGGCATCGTGAAGCCTTCAAGAAAGCATTACTTCCCCACCCCCAATAATGTCTGGTTTTGAAACACATTCATGTCACATAATATATGGGCACTGAAGAAAGGCTGTCAAAATGATGTGCCTAAAATGTGCCTGAGAAATGAAAGTATATTCACTGTTCAGATATCATGCATTTAATGTTTCCAAGGACATCCATTTTTAAATGATTTGCACAAATTTTTTTTATAAAAGAAAAGCTTCTGTCTCATTAAAAAGAAATGGAATAAAATGATACATTGTACAGTTCTGCCAGTGACAGTCAACTATGGAGAACGTTGCATTTTTAAAAACATGGCATTAAAATAACTTTTCTATACATTTTATTTTGGGGAGAAAGGCTTCCTGTATGTTTTAATTCAAATAGATATTTAATATTCCATATATATCTCTAGAGTAAAATACATCACGTGCCTTATAGGAGTGATTTATTAATATGTGCTTGTAGAGTTGGTTTCATTTTATTGGATATTAAATATCTATTTATATTTTTGTATATCCCTTTCAAACATTGCATCCTTAATTGTGTTTTCTCTGTGTTTTGTTTTTGTTTTTTGCTAAGGAAAGCACAACTTTTCTTTTTATAATTCACCAGCATTAAAAATAACAGTAGCAATTTGGACTTCAAAGGAATTACATAAATGATCCATCCTATTTCTTTCACTAAATTGCTGGTCATATTTAACAAAGCCTCCATTTATGAGCTGAAGAATCATAAAGAATTAACTTTCTGTCCAATTCAAGGAAGAAAGTAAAACAACTGAAAATTATCTGCTTATTTGCACAGTACAATTTATGATGAAAGCAGTTCTTGGCCAACTGTATCTGAGATGTTTGTTGGGAGGCTTCTAAACCCTTCAAATGAAGGCAGGATACAAAATAAAAAATAAACTGCTATATATGCACATCTTGCAAGAACCTTAAGCATTTTCAAAATTCACAGACTGGATAAAATTATCCATATTAAAATAATTCAAACGTGCTTCTTATTACAATATACCGTATATATTAAAACTTTGACACTGATCAAGTAAAACCAAGCGAGTCGCATTGATTTGGATGCCTAAGCTTCAAATTCACTGAAGCAAATCAAATTTTAAAGATGCAATCACATGGCTCCTGGGAGCGTGTTCCAGGGCCATAAGATATATTAGATCTGTGAACCCAATGTCAGAGAGGAGACCCAATGTCAGATCCCCCTTCTCACCAATATAATACTTCTGGCGCCCTGAACCCAACTGAAGTTCAAGCTCTGGTGTTCGAAGGGCCAAAAAGGGTATGTGCTGGGGACAGTTCAGGGACATGTTGTTGATTGAAACAGCTGGGATCCATGCCACAGGCCTGTGACCTGACCCCAGACTCCAAAAATGCCCCAATACTGGGGTAGCTGGTCTAAATATTTCCAGTGGGAAGGAAACAGTTGAAAAAAGAAAACAAATACGAAGAAACCATATACAACATATCAAAGGACACAAGAGCACTCCTCTAAGCTAATTTCTATTCGTCAGGCAAACTGCCCCACTTTTTCCACTGCCACTGGCCTTGAGAATTATAAAGACTCACAAACTTTTTATTGATAATCAGCTGAATAGTTTGAGGATCTATACAACTTTATAACATGCAGAAATCAGCATTCTCAGAGAAATCAAAGAATGGAACTGAGGGAAGTCGGGGGGTGGGGGGGTGGATTTTGTGTGGGAGGGTGGAAAAATGGGGGGGGGGAATAAGGATGATATGTTTCTGGATAATATGTTTTGTTTTAATTTTGAATAAAAAAAGAGAGAATTATATCAAGAAAGCTTAATTTCTGAAAGTCTATAGGCTAATGGGTAAATGACATGGGAGTTGAAAATGGGATTAAGGTTGTTGTTGTTATATTTGTATATGACGCTTCATCCAAAGATCACGGAGCAGTTCACAACATAAAAATACTAAATGAGAACACAAAATACATATTAAAAACAACCAGGAACCCCTCTTCCACAAACACATTTAAATGCAAGTTAATCAGCCCAAAGGCCTGGTTATAAAGAAACACTTTTGTAACGATATGCAATGAAGGTGCCAGGCAAGTCTCCTTGGGGAAAGCATTCCAAAAATGGAGAGTGAGGGCAGAAAAGGCCCATTCTCATGTTGCCACCCTCCAGGCCTCTCATGGATGAGACACACCAAGAAGGGCCTCAGATGATGATTGCAGGGTCTGGATCAATTCATATGGGGAGAGGTGGTCATTGAGATATTGCAGTCCAGAGCCGCTTACGGCTCTGTAGATCAAAACCAGCACTTTGAATTGGGCCTAGAAACTAAGCCAATGTAGTCAGGCCAGGATCAGTGTAATATCCTCAAACCATCTTGCCCTGATGAGCAACCTAGCTGCTGAATTCTGCACCAGCTGCAGTTTCTGAACTGTCTTCAGAGGCAGCTTCTGTGTAACACAGTGCAATAATCTAACCTAGTGGCTACCAGAGCATAGACAACAGAAGTAAGGCTACCCCTGTCGAGATAGGGACATAGCTGGCCCACCAACCACAGCTGATGAAAAGCACTCCATGCTACTGAGGCCAGTTGAGCCTCAAGCGAAAGCAGAGGATCCAGAAGTACCCACAAACTGCATACCTGCTCCTTCAGAGGGAGTGTAACCCCACCAAGAGTAGGCAACCTCCCATCCATCTGGTCTAGGGAACTGCCCACTAACAGTGCCACAGTGCCTCAGTGTTTTCTGGATTGAGTTTCGGTTTGTTGGTTCTCATTCAGTCCATTAAAGAGGCAAGACAATGGTCTAGCACATCCACTCCCCCACCTGCAGATGTAAAGGAGAAGAGCTGGCAGCCTATAGATGACAACGTACTACAAAGCTCTAGATAACCTCATTCATCGGTTTCATGTAGATGTTAAATAGCATCCGGGATAAAACTGAAACCTGAGGAACCCCATTTCAGTAGGACTGGAACCTCCGCAAAGTGGTGCCACCCACTCCAAAGTTGGACAGCTGCTCCAGAAGGATAACATGATAGATGGTATCGAAAGCTACTGAGAAAATACAGATAATTAACGGGGACACATTTCCTTTGTGTATCTCCTGACAGAGGTCATTATACAAGGCAACCAAAGCAGTTTCTGGCCCAAAACTGGGCCTAAACTTGACTGAAATGGCTGGTTTAGAAGAACTGTCAAATATGTGCACCATTGTTCTTCAGCTCTGAAGGGGAAACACTTGATCAGAACAAGAGACTAGAGGCACCACCATACTATACATCTGGCTGACTTTAGGGTGGTTGGCTGAAGACACTTTCATCAGCCTATTTGCCTAGGCTGGCCTTTGTAGTTCAAGAACAGGTAGGGAAAGGTAATTAAATTGACTCATGCTCTGTTTGTTATTTTTTTTGCTATTGTTACTTGGCATGTCTCTTCAGTGTGGGGTGGTCTGTAAAAATGGAACAGAATAAATACCGGTATTTTCCGATAGAACAACTAATCAGACAAGAGCTGTGCTCATTTTTTAACATCTGAAAGAATACAAAGGACAGCAATAGAGGTGATGTTAAAGGGACCAGAAGGAAGAACAGGCCATATTTGAACGACAGGGTCCAACTGAATGACCATGAAATTATAGATTCTAAAGCGGAAATGGAGAGATAATAGTCATATTCTTTTGTCATTTAATTCTGGACTTTGTAATTCTATCGGGATCAGTTTAGGCTCCCCGCACTGTAAAATATACCCTGAAGCTGAATTCCTGTTTTAGACATCAGTTTAAAAGAATCCAGGACTGTTCATTCTAGGTTTACTTTCCTTAAATAAAAAAAAAAAGCAAGGATAAGAAACTGCTGCTTTAAATTTAATGCAGAAAGTAACAGAACTTGACACCTTCTAGCATCTGTTACTCGAAGGTCAGACTAGCCTGCAAGGCACAAGGCAACTCTCCAGGACGCCCTTGGCTCCCAGCCAAACTGAGCTTCAAAAACAAAACGAAAATAATCTTCTATGTATTTCAAATGAGAGACCTATCACTTTGAAACTGCCAAGAGAGAGGCCTCACAGCTCTTATCCCCATCCCCAAGGATATGTGCAGGGATATCCTCCCTTAATTTAAAAGCTTGAAGTTATTTTCTTTTGATCATGCTGGCAGCAATGAGGAATGCCCTAGAAAATTAGTGTGGATGTACACAGGGAAAATGGATGCATTCAAATGCTGAGGCTTATCCATAGGCATGGGATACTTTCTCTGCAAGGTCCCGGGAAGTGGCGCAGCCCTTAAGAAACCACACAACTCTCCTAAACCTAATACGCTGATAGATTAAAGGAAAAGGAGAGTGGGGGGCGTACATGTTGCAGTTTAATTCAAGAAAGAGGCTTAGCAACAGTAACACCAAGCTGGCTCTGATGACCATTTCTAGATAACAGAAAGAAAGGTCCAGTATATTTGGCATCCTGCCCTAATTCAATATTTTTGTGACACACCTGTTTGATCCAACTCCTGATCAAGGCTAAACCCTTGTAATCCTCTTATGCTTGCATAAGGACCTACATATCCCCCTCTCCCAACCTGGGGAATCTGGTATTCTGCAAAGAGTACAGGATCTGAAATCTTTTAGCATCAGTGCAATATCACAAAATGTGTCACTTGTGCAGGGAACAAAGTATCAAGGTCACTTTGTTCATAACTATTACTGCACTGAGGTCCATGTTACCATTTGAAGTGCCACAGTATACATTCCAACCAAATGCATATTTATTAGGAAGAAAGATTTCTTGTACATCCAAAGGGACACACCCCCAAGTAATTTTTTGACAAAATTGGAACCTAAGACCCAAATCCTATGCCTTACAGCATCACCCCTCCCTGCATCAAGCCATGTCCTTTATCTGGTCACATAGCTCTTTCTTACAAGGCGGAACGAGACCACAGGGGTTCAAGGCTGTTCTGATAATGTAGGAATTGGATTAACCAGAGAAATGATGCAGTGCCAATAAAGCCTACATTACAGGCTGCTTTGCCAGCCCTGGTGGTCACAACATTGGTATAATAGAAGCTATTTCATTTTCAAATGTACCGGTATTCTCTCTCATTCCAGCACAAAAGGCCTTATAGCAGGCATGATCAATATGGTGCCCATCAGAGGTTGCTGGACTACAGCTCCCAACTTCCCTGACCACTGGACATGCTGGTTGTGTCTTCTGGAAAATGTAGTCCAGAAACATCTAGGGGACACCATGTTGGCTACCACTGTCTTATACAATAAATATAATTTTTCTTGATCAATGTGACACCAGGCAAAATACTTATCTCTGATATTTCATCTCATATTCTATAGTTAGTTTCTTTGACCCACTTATGAATTAGTTCATTTGACTTGGTATTAGAGCTGTACTGAGTCTTAGAATAGTATCTGTTAGCAAGAGTTTGAAAACCAACCTAAATATAATTAGTTTTAAAAGCAGGATCGAGGGCTATGGAACATTAATGCTGTTACCCTTTCCTCATCATAGTTATGTAAAAGTAATTAGACATGCATAGGACTGCTCTGTGAATAAACAGGGTTGTTGTTTTTTTTGGGGGGGGGGTAGTTTTCAATAATTTAGGCAAAAGTTTGACCCGTGAGCTTAAGCATGACTACAGTGGTACCTCAGGTTAAGTACTTAATTCATTCCGGAGGTCTGTTCTTAACCTGAAACTGTTCTTAACCTGAAGCACCACTTTAGCTAATGGGGCCTCCTACTACTGCCGCACCACTGGAGCATGATTTCTGTTCTCATCCTGAAGCAAAGTTCTTAACCCGAGGTACTATTTCTGGGTTAGCGGAGTCTGTAACCTGAAGCGTATGTAACCCGAGGTACCACTGTATAGCTATAAGAGTTTTATAATTGTTTCAGTGTTTTATCTGGAATATATCATATTTATTGTTGGAATCAAATGAGGTCTTAAAGATTTGTGTTGTTGAAATAAAGCACAATTTAAAATAACTCATCAGGACTCTAGTCATTTTGTCGTTTAGTTTTTGTTTTGAAATTAGTTGTTTGTCGCATTGTGAACTATACTTTAATGCCCTCTGCTGGTACTACATGGTAAATATTTCTCTTTATCTGTTTCTTTTGGGAGTTGGTGTGTGTGTGTATGAGAGAGAGAGAGAGGGAGAAAGAGGGGGAATGAGAGAGAGAAAGAGAGATGTAAATGTGTCAGAAGTGGCTTGTAGTTTCAATGGGAGTTAAAGTATAACTAATTTCCAATATTAGACTAGCTAAAAGTATATTCATGAACAAACCAAATTCTCACATTCCTTTCTGAGACAGAATTATTAAATAAATACCGTCTATTGTTTAAAGCTCTTCAATTTTTCATGCAAAACATGGTCATATATACCTAGAACATGAGAACACCCAAAATTCTCAAGCAACTTTTGGTTATCATTGCTACATTAGAATATCAATATGTGTGACACATATTTATTATTATTACCAAAGTTTGGTTCTGCATTTTCACATTCTGTTTTGGAAAGGAATGGCCTTGTTTGTGCCAGGCAAACATTTACATAATTTGCTGCCATTTTTCTTATTTCACTGCATACAGAAGCCACTTGAAATATAAGCAAACATTAAGCATTACAGTAGAATATTTCAATATATGGATTGCTATAAATGTCAGAAGTCCTGTTGACAGTGTTTTAAACAATTTTCTAGTGAATGATGACAATCTTTTCTTTTCCTTTTTCCTTTTACAGTAACATATGCACTGCAAATGACTTTTATTGCTATTAAGTTATTGCTTTGATCATAAACTTCCCTATCACTTTTTTTTTTAACAATTCTGCCTGGTTAAGTAAACATATCTTGATGAAGGCAGATTTTGTTTAGTTCAATTTCAAAAATATTTTTTTCCTCAGCAAAAATTCAAGCTATCTTTATTATTTTGGAGAGGCTCCCTGCCTAAAAAGTAGTGCAGTTATAGAAACAGGCAACTGTGGTTCATATCTAAGTACCTTATTATACATATAATATGTAAAATATTAACAACTTGGCAGCATTTCCTAAACAAACACTGTGGAGTGAGTCCAAATGAACTTTTTGTGACTTATGCATGCATAGGAATGCATTGACCAATATGTACCACATCATACACTTGAAAAAGAATAAACTGAACTTTACAGGCTGTAAAGAACTACCTTAGGCTGAATCAGACCATCGGTCCATCTCACATACAACCACTGACCCTGAATCATAGCAGGACTTTAAAGTCATTTTAAAGTCAGTGTGGTGTAGTGGTTAAGAGCAGTGGACTCGTAATCTGGTGAACTGGGTTCGATTCCCTGCTCCTCCACCTGCAGCTGCTGAGTGACTTTGGGCTAGTCACACTTCTCTGAAGTCTCTCAGCCCCACTCACCTCACAGAGTGTTTGTTGTGAGGGAGGAAGGAAAAGGAGATTGTGAGCCGCTTTGAGACTCCTTCGGGTAGTGATAAAGCGGGATATCAAATCCAAACTCTTCTTCTTCATTTAAGCAGGCTTGCCAGACATTCAGCATAGAACATATGTGAAAAAGCATGATCATGGCCATTAGACAAGGTGAGGCTGCTGCCTAAGGTGGCAGAAAAAACCCAGGCTAGCACTTCATGAGTGCCAATTTTGGGCAAGATCACGTCCACTTGGCGTGATTTGGGTCTTGATCTTGCCAGAAATGGGTGTATATGGTGGCACTGCTTCTTTGCCAGCAGTGACTGTGGCAGCGCACACAGCAATACCAGAAGCAGGTAGGTGGTGGCGGAAGAAGTTGTGGCAGCAGCAGCAAGGCAGGGCAGCACTTTCTGGATGTGACACCCCTGATCATTGCTCCCGTGCTATAGCTTCACCACAGTTACTAGAATCGGGACTACCAGACAGCGAAAAATGTTAAAACACAACTATTTGAATGAATTGAGGAACCTCACATTTCTTACTGGCGGTGAGTCACACAAACAGAACAATCAACTCTTAACTGCATTGAGTTTCTTGGTGATGTTACTCTTTGGGGAGGAGGAAGCCAACCTATTTCAACAGGGAACAGCATGTATCACCAGGGCAACAGTCAACATAAGTTGGTTAACAGAACCTCTTTCTGGCAGGAATGAAAGGAAACAAATGACTAAATGTTGTGATGCAGCTTTATCACCTGCATTAGCTCCCAATGAAATAGAGTCTTCCTTCCGGATACCAGGGCAGCTGCAAATCCATCTCTTCTCTTTCTTTTGTATGTATTGTGGCTGGGTTGGGATATGGCTTGTCAATGCAGATTTCAAGCTTAGGGCAGCAACACACATTATGAAAACTGGCAAGTTCACACTTGTATACGACACACATATATTCATGAGGTTTCCAGTATCATGTGAGAACAGCTACTTTGAGATCTTGTATAGAATGTCCTGGGAGATTGAAGTGTTCTCCTACTGGTTTTTCTGTCTTCCCGACATCAGGAACCACAAGACAGAAAAACCAGTAGGAGAACACTTCAATCTCCCAGGACATTCTATACAAGATCTCAAAGTAGCTGTTCTATTACAAAGGAATTTCAGAAATAGACTGGAAAGAGAAGCTGCTGAATTGCAACTTATCACCAAACTTAAAACTATGGAGAGACCTGGTTTGAACAAAGACATTGGATTCTTATCTCATTATACATGACAAAGCCATTTTTCACCTTCTCACCCCTTGCTTTTTCCTGTTAGACCCATTGCAGTCGTTAAGAGTCGTCAACAGGCTCATCGCAGCTATCTGCCAATCACCCATTCCCACCACCCTTCTGAGTAATACCCCTCCCCACCTTCTCACTATATAGAAAGGTCCGGTGACTTCTGTTTCAGTGTATCTGAAGAAGTGTGCATGCACACGAAAGCTCATACCTAGAACTAACTCAGTTGGTCTTTAAGGTGCTACTGGAAGGAATTTTTTAATTTTGTTTTAATACAATCCATAGACATTCCTACTGTACACAATGGGACAACTTGGCTTAGAGTTGTTCTAGCTCCCACTCTCTGACAGCGAGACTTTGCAGAGTGGCAGAGCCACCTCTGCAGCCCAGAATGTCATGGCAAACGCAGCAAAGGCAGGGGCAGGATGACCAGGCTTGATGTCATTTCAAATGGCAGTGAGACTGACTTTTGATAAAGTGGATTCCAGGCTGGCTCAGTTTTGCTGCCACCCTCGGAATGTCCAATTTCAAGGCTTTCTGGTAGCTCCCACTGGTGTGGAACCCAACAGAGTGTCTCTTGGCCATTCACTCAGCGTGTCACGGAACATGACAGCCCATAACCGAGAAGGGCAGCTTGAGCTAGATGGCAGGCAGGCAGGCAGAAGAAGAGGGAGACTTGCAGATTTCTCAGACAGCTGAAACCAGTGGGCTGTTGCTTCCTCCCTCTGTAGCTGGAAGGAATGCGGCTTGTCAACACAGGAAAGGCAGGCTGGATGGGAGCCAGCTCTCTGAGGAATCAGTCACTCATGGCACACGGTAGGGAGAGAGATTCCTCAGTGGAAGAAGAGGTAGCTGACCCTGTCAGTCCCAGAACTAGACGAATGGAAAAAGTCCAAGAGAGAGAATGACCCCAGAGTAGGAGGTTCCGGATATTCTGCAGTAGCCGGAAGTATTCTTCAGATGAGTCAACACAATTGTGGTAGATGGCCGCTCGGGTAGAGTGATCAGAGACTAATTGCTTGTATGCAATAAATCATCTGTTGATTACCTCTTGTATGCTGTTTTCTCAAGCCAGAAGCCGGCCAACTCCTGACACTTGGCCATTCACTCAGGAGATAGAAGAAGGAGGTTGATGTCAGAGTGGCACTAGTGGCATTCCACTGGTGTCAGCTGGCAAGAGGTCAGCTGAGCCAGGAGAGCTGGGCAAAGGGACACCCCTGTCTAATTAACCCATCTAGTCCAAAACCTTAGGGACTCTACTCCAGATTTGTGTAGGGTTTGCTCCTTAGTCTTTTCTTCTTCTGAAGATATTCCTCAAGACAGTGAAGGTTTACGATCAGAATTTTAATTCTCCTAGATGGGTTACCTTTCCAGGTTGATAAGCCCCACCTAACCCTCATTTCTCTCTACAGAATGTGCAGAAACTGCCTTCTTGACCATTGGACCCACTATTGGTCTTGTCCACTTAATTCACCTGTCTTTGCATGCAGAGAAAGTCCCTAACTCATGGAGGGTTTGAGACCCATCTGCTACACTCACATGGTTTAGCCGGCCAATCAAAGCTGTTTCTGGGATGTTGCTGCTGTCACATGCTGATAGCTACTAGGAGCCACAGGTGAGAGCTGAGTGCAGGGTTGGGACCAAAGGTTGACAAACTACCCCAGAAGGAAGAGAATGTGTCCCCCACCAGAGGTACTACCTCTTCCCTAACACCCCATACACAAAACGCATACAGACACCCCTCCCTGAACTAAATGGATATTAAAAATATGTGTGTGGTCTTCTTACAAATGAGTATTGTAGAGTCTGGGCTGAAACGCTTGCAATGCCTATGCTAACAATGGAGAATTCATATTAAATTAAAACTTTAAACTTCATCTTAAATTCACATGAAAATATACGGTAAATTAATTTGAAATCCTATTTTTTTAAAAAAATAATGTTAACAACTTTCAGTCTACAGTTTGAGGTTTTTACTCCTGTTTTTGTGCATTATTTCTTATAAGACACCATATGACAGATGCTACTCAACATGGTAAAGGGATCCATTTGCAAGGAGTAAGCAAGTAGCTAATAATCAGTGTTTTAATATATTGTTCATTGCCATGACAACTTTAAGAGTTAGGAATTGAACAAAGCTAATATAAAACAGCACACAGTATATAACCATAAGATGACAGGCAGTTAGCTTTTTGGCACAACTTCACAGCACATAGGCCAGCAACGCAATAAGGCCAAGATACTACACTTGCTTTTCTATTTTATTATTTTTCAGCAAAGCTGTGTTTTCGGTTTGTCCTAGCGAAGATTGGAAAGATAAAATATTCACCCCACTTACAGAGAACATCATCACACAGAGCTCAGCAAGGCTCAGTAAAGTGAAATGAGCACAGTACATCAAATATTTTCATGAAACACGTAATTAAAGGTTCTCTGGTATGCAGCCTAATGGAGTACAAAGTATAAATCACACAAACTAAAGGAACGGGACTAACAACTCAATTTCAAGCAGAATACCTAGTCCCGGAAGGTTTAAAGCCTCGGGCGACAGGAATTTACTGTTCTCATTCACAGAAATGATCTGCAGATCTCAGTGAACTTTTTTTGGTGTGGGGGGGTGTATTTTGCTTACTAAAACAGGTCATTACAGAACCAAGAAAATGATCAATCTCAGCAGTTTAATGCCAAGAAGAAAATAAATAGCTGGTAAAACCTAGAAGAACAGTGTGATATCATAAGATGTTTGATTCTGTTCTAATTCCAGTTTCTCTGAGCTATGTCATATTGAACTCTAAGGCCTAAAGGGAATCAATCAAACAAAGAAACCAGTGGAAAAACAAGAAAATTGGAAGCCACCATCTTCATGTCTGTTCTAAAAAAATGGTGGAAAGCATTATTGAAGATAGAATTACCAAGCATATAGAAGAGTAAGTTGTGCTGAAGGATAACCAGAATGACTCTTGACATTCAGCTTTTAACTAGTGGCTTGAATGGCTGTTGGCAAGATCCTTCTGTTGGGAGTACTTTGGACCAATATTATCAGCATTTCCTCACATTGTTCCACCAGGGTCTATGCTGCAAAAGATCCAGCTGGCCCAAGTTGTGGCTCAAGCCTAGCACAGAAGTAGCAATCTGTTTGTTTTACAGGACCTTGGCATAAGACATAATCTTTTAGTCTTTTAGAGCTACAAGGAAGTATAATTTGTCCTTTGTAGTATCAAATTCTAAACAAAGTGATTTAGATTCATTTTTGCTACCAGTAGCTGATACATGTCTACAGTCAGATGTGCCAACTCCCTCACATGAAGAAAGACTCTCTTCTATAACTTCTTTTGAGAAATTCAGAAGATATATAGACCAGGAAGGGATTCCTAAGTCTTGCCAGGCACTCTGTAGTAGTTGATGATTTAGAACATTTTGCAAACTATAGCTCAAATTGTTGATCCTGCTAGATCTATAGTAAATACTGTGAACTCACATCAGTTCATAGTTACTTACAAATAAGAACCACACTAAAGTATATTTAATTCAGCAAAATAGAAATGGGCATTTCTCTTTTTTCTTCTTCTTCTACAAATTTTCATAAAATTATGAACCTATTGGTTGGGATTTAAGACCATCCAAAGAAATAGTGGCTACAATGTCACCTCATTATTTCTGTATGACTGAACGGAGGCTATATGCTCCACATGATGCCATTTGAATCTATGCTCATATTCAGTTACTACTTCATATATATTTTTAGGTGGAGAAAAAAATCCTCCATAACTTGAAGTCCTATAATTATTCATCGTAGCATAGCCTGATATATTTATCTATCCCAGTTTTTAATCTAACTGAAATGCTTGTTGGTAAGCCTCTAAGCTCCAGTAGAAATTCACTAATGAGCTCATATTCATGTTATAGTTGGTCTTCCCTAGAAGATTATGAAAACAAAAAATATATAGATGGGAAACTCCCATAAATTAGAGTTGAAAGAAAGATTTACATGACCTTATTGTGAACCAGAGAGGTTTTATGTGTTGCACTCATTATAGAAAATCCTACCCATAGAATTTAAACACTAACCAGACAGGAATGAGGGATGTCAGAAACACTGTGATCCGACTCTAAATGCAGATTCAAGTTTTGTAGCTGATTGGCTGTTTCAGTTATGAAGGGCCTTGGATTTTAGTGCTTCTGTAGTTAATTGATGTTTTGCTTATTTAAGCAGTGTCTAGGCCACAAAACAATGATCCCTGGATAATTCTAGAAGCAGCTGTTGAAAAGAGAGGGGTGTATAAAGTCTTTTTGCAGTTATCAGAGTAAGTAGATGTGGAGGAGGAGGAGAAGCTACGTTTTCAAAAGATTTCAGGACATACAGGACTAACAATTAACAATCACCCACTTTACTAGAAGATAGAATAATGGCTATTTGGGGGTGTTGAGTACAAAAGGTATTTTGTAGTAAGTTACAGGGGAATACATCTTAATTTTCTGCTTATCTATTTGTGGGGATGTTAGATCTGTTGTTGTTGTTTTTAATTACTTGTGTATGTGTTTAGGTTGTTATATCCTTGTTTTTTTAATGTTCATTTTGGTAAGTTGCTTTGAGTTTCACTTTTCTGAAAAAAAGCTACTAATAAATATAATATTATATTCTCTCACCAGATACCTCAGTCAGTAGAACATGAGACTCTTAATCTCAGGGCTGTGAGTTTAAGCACCATGTTGGGCAAAATATTTCTGCATTGCAGGGGGATTGACTAGATGATCCTTGTGGTCCCTTCCACAAGGTAGTTGGTCCACCTTTGGTCCTCACCCTGCACTCAGCTCTCACTTGTGGCTCCTAGAAGTTGTCATCATGTGACAGTACCAACACTTCAGAAACAGCTTGGATTGGCTGGCTAAACCATCATTGTTATGGTTGCCTAATTTATGTTTATTCAGAGCAAACACATTGTCCATTTACAAACTCTTACAGGTACAGAGTTTAAATATCAGTTTAAATAACTGATATTTTTAAAAGTGCTTTGACAAACTATCTTCTTTTGTGCAGAAATTCCATGTCAGTGAAATTCCATTTGGCAGAGTCACTATGTTTTCCCTACATGATATTTCAGGGGACATGATGAAGAAAAATAAAACAAGAGATAAGCTATGTTGTTGTTTTTAAAAAATGTTGCAACTCTCAAGGGTAACACTTGTCACATGAGCAGAGATACCCAAGCGGAATGCTAGTTCAGAGTACAGTACTCTAAAAGGAGAGAACTGTATGAAGACCTTGTGAAGAAAGCCCTCTAGAAATTGGAAAATGTTGCAAGGTTCCACTAACAAAAAAACCCCTGTAAATAAAATTTGGATAGAGGCAGACAACCTTTTAACATAAGTGGAAGAGATTTGCCCTTAAGAGTGGATAATATCACATAAATAAAGAACCATGTGCCATTTTTTAAACGAGTGCACATAACAGCCTTAAACAATGGTTTGACCTTTGTTCTCACTGCTTTGAATAGGCAGGAAAGCTAGTAATTATTACCATCAAAAATTTGGAGCATTGTATATTTGACAACAACTTCATTAATGACAACATGCTTGCAAATGATATCTGTTTCTTTCTTATTAGATCTTCTAACAGAATATCTTTAAATTGAAGAATAACCACTCTCTGCAGAACTTAATACTTGCTTCTGTCCCCCCATGATTCACCTATGAAAATGGCAGGAAATAACTGTATGCTGGGATACCATGCCAAATTTCATCATATGCGGTGATTCATAAAACTGGTGGAAAAATTACAGCGCACAACTCCTGTGATTTTATGGGTTAATGGCATTGCAAATGGATTTTTGTTGGAAGCAATTAACACAGACATGAGTGCTAAACTTCTGCTAGATTTCCAGAAGTGGCTTTTATGTTGCGTGAAAAACCACATAAAACAGGGAAATGATCAGGTAAGGAAACAGAAACAAGTGCTATGTTGTGATATCCCCCTGAAATCCCCTGCCCTTTCCATCATATCAGTGACAGACAGCCCCATGGGTGTCATGGACACCATGAAGTCCTGAGCCAGAACACAAGAGGCACTATCGTTCTGGATTCCTCCAACACTGTACTTGATACTACCTTTGCTAGATCAGTCAGAGAAGCTGCTGGGCAGCAGGGTGGATGGTATGCCAACAGCAACTCAATATTACTGTCTCCTTGGCCCAATAATAGGTACAGGTCTTCATAGATAAGGGTGTTTCCTGGTAACAGACATAGAAGTCCAGTGGATCACAGCTTCTACCCGCCCCATCTATGCAGCCTGTGCTGATACAGCACCAAATGTGCTGGGCAGAATACCTGTGTTAGATGAACCCTTCCCAACTCACCCACTCAGGTATCAGTAATACACATCAGAATAGCACCCTCATCCATGATCAAATCATATGAAGTCTTATTATGCACCATTCCGGCATTAAACAATAGTACAACAGTATGCCCAGGCTGGTGGGCACAGCAGATAAGCAACCAGGAACTCAGATATGGTAAGTGAGGAGCAAGGAACAAAGTGTAAATAGCCCCACTCTGCCCTTCAGTGATTATTTATCACCTCCCCATGGCAACGTCTCCCTCTACCCATGATCACTGCAATAAGGGTTGCATCATCCTTCCTTCCCCAAGGAGGTCCTCTCAAGCACACAGTATAAACAGCAGCCACCCACTGACCAAAATAAAATAAAATACTACAATCAATCAATTATCCTAGAATGTTTCTGATAGATTATGTACAGTTTGACAAAAGAGTACACAAGACTCACTCAGTCCCTGACACTATAGGAATGTCTGTGCTTTTATAAAGTATTGTATTTCATTCCTTGCCAAATTCATATTATACAGTTTGAAAAGTAATTTTTTTTAGTTAGCAGATGCAAAAATGAGAAGCACTTCAGCAGAAAATATGATTGCTTCAAAGAAACAAAAAGGTGCTTGAAATACAAAGAGAGGGTTTTCAGTTGAAACAGTGGCTCGTTTTTAATGGAAACTGTTGCAAGCATTTAACTCAATATCGAAAAAAATTGAATCAATCTAAAATATGCTCACATAGTTATAGCATTTATAGCATATTCATTGATACAGAGTAAGTAATAAGATTTATTTAGATGAAAAGGATAGAATCTTGCATTTATTTTTATTTTTTAAAAAGGTGAAGTTCCAAGAAAAAGATTTGATATAATAGTCAAGCTGCTTGGGAAGGCACTATGTCCTGTTCAGAAAGTTCCCACACTCAGATGGATGTCAATGGTGGTGCCAGTGAACCATTACGCAAAGCCCCCCAAACACTTTGTAAACTAGAATCTGGAAGGACAATAGTAAAGTTCAGTGCTGGAAAGAGATAGTGTGTTGAATACACAATACCAAGCTTTGTCTGCTCAGGATTCTGTTGCAAGAGAAGGCTACTTAATCTCCTCCATTTGCCCTGGGGATTCTAACTGTTTTAATGTGTTCTTTTTGAGAGCCTGTGAACTGCAGAATACAAGCTGGTAACAACTTTCTTTGGAGCTGAATTGGTAAAACCTAAAGCCTCCAACACAAAATGCTGTCCCAATGGTGCTAATGAGCACAAAGACAGCCTTTAATGGTGTTTGAAGCTACCCTGGTTGAGGTTTCATGTCATCCCTTGGTGAAGGGATTAATTGTTTGGCTTGTTTTATGAGCATCCAAACTTATGTCTCAAGGTAGAGTGCAGCCTCTGCATCCATGTTTTGAATAATAAAGCCTGATGCATCTTTAATAATTTCTGAAACTTCAGGTTTCTCTTTGAAAATACAGTACAGTACAAAACACAAATGGTTTGTACTGAACTTGATATAGTTTGATAAAGGACAGTTAGAAAAATGCATCTGTTTCAGATGTAATTTAAATGTAATCCCATCAAAGACATTGGAATTATGTTTGTATGCAGTTGTCCTACACTAACAGGAACTGGTAGTTCTTAATTTAAAGAACTCTGCTTTCAAAAAAAAAAGAAAACTGCATCTTCACTAATCAACTGCATATACACCCTACTTTTAAAGCTCACTTTGATTGATTTATTGTATTTCTATGCCCCTTTTCATTCAAAAGAATCCCAAAGTGGCTTGCAAACAATAAATAAAAGCAACATAATACGGTGCATCACAAGTACAACATATATCATATAAAATAACTAACAATTCATCAGTAAAACAATTATGATCCATAAAACACTATTAACAAAGCAGCAAGCCAAAAAAGCTAAAGATCAGAATTACAGCAGAAGCCATATTCTATGATTAACAAATCAATACAGCATTTATAATCTATAAAACAATATTAACATTAACAAAATAGCAACTAAAAAAATAAGCTAAGCACTGCTAAGTTCGTACACACACACTCCGCATACCCCTGATGCATAATCTTTTACTCTATTCAGATTATTAAAATACACATCATCCCTGTTGCTAAACCAGCTCAGCCAGATGTTGTGCCGGCTGGTGTCCTCAGGTAATGGGCCACGGTAGAGATGGTGGGGCTCACGGGCCTACTGCCAGTGGTAAGATGGATATTGGATCCAGGTAGACCACCAAGGCACTGGAAATGAGGATCTTGCCCACGTCCTCCTCAATAAGCAACAGGTCCATTCACAGTTGAGGAAGCCAAGCCAGCATGTCCCCCTGGATTGGTGATCCTGCTCGAACTTCTCACTCTTCTTCTTACTAGCAGCAATATAGGTGATATATAGACTTATTTATTTTTGGGGGAAGGAAACAAAGCAGTTCTGGTATGTTTCAGGCACTGTGGTCTCTCCATTTGGGAATGCAGCAGGCTATGTTTTGCAGGCTTCCATATGCATTAAAGGTCTTCCATATAAAAGACTGAGCCTTTTTCACCTTCCCGAAATAACCTGCAGTTTGCAGCCCATTAGAGCTCAGGATTGTTGGCAGTCCTTGAGTGCTGTGTGGATGGCTTTGTATTTCTGTTGCACCTGCAGTGTGGCTTTCTTACTGCTCCTCCCAACTCCCTTCTCCTCCTGCTGCTGTTTCACTATCTTCATAATACATTCTGATGCTTCTGCAGCCTGCACCAAGCCCTGCAGCTCCTGCACACAGAGGAGCAGGCTCTGGTGGACAGCTCAGAAAAGGGGGGCACAGGAGCCAGGCACTCACAATGCTTTTACCGCTCACTCTCATACACCTGGCTAAAGACTAGAAGCAGTTGGTTGAAAGTTTAAAACACATTCCCTCCCCAAGAATCCTAGTAACTGTAGTTTACTCATCAAAAGGCTACAATGCCCAGCATCCTTAATAAACCATACTCCCCATGATTCTTACTGGGTGAAATGTGCTTTTAAATGTATGGTGTGTACACATATGTTTCCACAAAGGGGTAGGAGGTCCACTCTTGCATATTACAGAAGAAGTGTGAAAACAGAAAGCATTGTCATTTGCATTTCCTCATTTGCCACTTACAAGTAAGTCCTATCCTTAACAATGGTGGAATCTAGACACATATAAAAAAACGCTGTGAAATTGCTTTTTTAAATATATTGAATTTGCCATAGCTCACCATTGCCATCTAGTGCCACATTTGTATAATGCACTTTACAATGCAGTTAAAATGTTTTATTTGAAGCTATAATAAAGGTAAAGGTAAACAGACCCCTGACCATTAGGTCCAGTCACAGAAGACTCTGGGGTTGTGGCGCTCATCTCGCTTTATTGGCTGAGGGACCCGGTCACCAGCTTGACTAAGCTGCTTCTGGTGAACCAGAGCAGCGCACGGAAACATCGTTTATCTTCCTGCCAGAGCGGTACCTATTTATCTACTTGCACTTCATGCTTTCGAACTGCTAGGTTGGCAGGAGCAGGGACCGAGCAACGGGAGCTCACTCCATTGCGGGGATTCGAACCGCCAACCTTCTGATTGGCAAGACCTAGCTGAGTCCTAAATTGCAAATCTGCAGGCAGAGTGTGTATTGCTTTTAAATCCTTGTTCAACACTTCGTGGTTTTAGATGCTTTATAAATAACATCCACCATACAGTCGTACCTTGGTTCCCGAAGGGAATCCATTCCGGAAGTCCGTTTGACTTTCAAAAACGTTCGGAAACCAAGGCGAGGCTTCCGATTGGCTGCAGGAGCTTCCTGCATCCAATCGGAAGCCGCAGAAGCCACGTTGGATGTTCGGGTTCCAAAGAATGTTCATGAACCAGAACACTCACTTCTGGGTTCGTGATGTTCGGGAGCCAAAACGGACGAGTACCAAGGCGTTTGACAACCAAGGTATGACTGTATAGTGAAGAAGGAAAAATAGTGACATAAAAACAAAAGTTGTGTATTGAATAAAAAAAAGCTGGTTGTTTCCTACCTGAGATCAAATGTCTTGGAGAAGGATAGCAAACCTTCCACTTCAGATGCTATCTATTACCAAATTTCATACTCCAAATCTATGCACTTAATATGTCTGTTGAAGAAAGTGTGCTTGAGTCCAGATCCACAGTGCATTCTATAACATCATGTATTTAAAAATTATAATTTAGATTTTCTGGTAGGTCTTTTCTCTTTTGATTTTGCTAGGAATAGCTATATTTTACATTCACATTTCATTGCTCCTCATTCTCTTTGTGAATCGCTTTTCTCCACCCTTCAATCCTTCTTTCATGTCCTACTTTAAATTTATGCATTAAACTATAAAAAGGTTAATGTGATGCAACTGTAGTTGAAGTGCTAATGAAACACCTAGGGCAACAGAAAGAAGAAGTTCAAAAGCTGCAGCAACTTAGAAAAAGCTGCATGATTCTCTGTTTCTAACGGCTTCTTTTCAAATGATATATAATCCATACATACACTGTCAAACAGTCTGCAAGCCCAAGTATAGCCACAGATCTTTTTAAAGTGAGTTTTGAAATGTCCTCGTCATAGGATTTCAAACTATATTAGAAATAGTTGTTCAATAAAAATAATCTCAAAATAGTTTAGATTTCAAAGGTATCTTGGCAAGTGTATGTTTCAGCTGATCTGCAAGAATTATATTAAATCTATTTTTAATAGTGCAGAGGGCGCTCTCCTCTGCAAATAGTACTATGACACACACAAAAGCCTGAATATCAGGCTTGTAAAGATCTTCTGCAACAGGCTTTTCACTACAGTAAACCTATATTAATGGAAGCAGTTGTCATTTCCACTCTTTATTGGCAGACAGTGACTTCCTCAAAGATCTGGCCAAAGACCTGGAGCCCACTGGGAAGTAGCTAGGAGAAGTTTGTGGGATTCATCATAGCATTAGTCAGTTTCTAGGAAAGCAAAAGGCAAGAAACATGCATGCAGGCTGGGAGAATAGGGTGAAGCAGGATCAGACAAATCTAGACTGGGTCAAGCAAGAAAGTCGTCACTTGCCTAGAAAGTCTTGAACATGAATGAGCTTTCTCTGGAAGTTTATTACACACATCTAATTGACTGAGCTGGGAGGCAATTAGAACCTGTAAAAAAGGTAAAGGACCCCTGGACGGTTAAGTCCAGTCAAAAGCAATTATGGGGTTGCGATACTCATCTCGCTTTCAGACTGAGGGAGCCGGCATTTGTCCACAGACAGCTTTCCAAATCATGTGGACAGCATGACTAAACCGTTTCTGGTGCAATGGAACACCATGACGGAAACCAGAGTGCACAGAAACGCTGTTTACCTTCCTGCCACAGTGGTACCTATTTATCTATTTGCACTGGCGTGCTTTCGAACTGCTAGGTTGGCAGGAGCTGGGACAGAGCAACAGGAGCTCCCTCTGTCACAGGGATTCGAACCGCCAACCTTCCGATCGGCAAGCCCAATAGACTCAGTGTTTTAGATCACCTGTATGTGCTGTCGGACAGCCATCATAAATATAAGAGATTAATTAGATGGGGTTAGATTGTTCTATGAACATCTGAAGGAGTGCCTCCTTAAGAAATTTTAAAAATATATAATTCTAGAAACTTGTGCTTCTGCACACTGGTTCTAACGGATGCCAGCAGTTCAAGATTTACTTATTTTCCAGCACCAACTGATTTCTACTTGTTTAAGAGGATAAAGAGCTTGTCAGCAAGCCAGAGCTGGCAGTGTAATAAAGACATTTATTATTTGTTACATTTGCATCTCTTCATTTTTCAATCACAACCACAATGACCATGCAAGGTTGGCTGGGCTTTGAGAGTGCAGTTTGCCTAAGGCTACACTGTATGCTTAATTGGCAGGTAAAAATTTGCCCTAATTTTGCCACATCCAGAGTCAGCATGCTTGTCAGTAGATCACATGGTTTAATTCTTACAGCAAAAGAAAAAATCACTAGCTTTTACTGTTCTATTAAGTTAGAAGGATCTGGTGTCAGGCTATGCAAAGTATCTGATGGAGTATCCCAACGGTGCTTCATTTTGTTCTTGGGAGGATGGATAAAGGCAGCTGATAAAGGTTCTGACTGGGGTCTGCTGTCCCAATACTCTCTACTGAGAGCTGTAACCTGAAAAAAGAGAGCTGGCTGGCAAGGCACCAGTGAAAACTCTGGAAACTGTAGTTAAACATATGTTATAAGTAGACTGAAACTGGCATTGTCTGTACACAAACTGATAGGGTTGGAAAATATAAAGGTATACCACAAGGGTTGCCAACCTGTGGGGACATTTGTAAACTGGAAAATAAACTGGCTACAATAAAATTATTATTCCAAGCCTAATATCAGTGGGGTAGGTACCAAGGAAGGCCTTTGTAGGCCCCATGTTGGCTACCCCTGGTCGGGTACTTAGGCATCCTGTTGAACTGGCAACCACAGGAGCCTGTCTTGTTACATTTTAAAACCAGGGTTTTGTTGTGTATCACCCCTATGTGCTAGCAAGTTCCTCTGTTTTGCCTATGCCATTAGACCACCTGTTCTTGCTAGCCATGTGTTGGTGTCATTGTTTCAACTCACTGGGGTTGGTACAGAGTTTGCTAAACCAGAAATGCTTCAAAAACTTCTAATCATAGTTGTGCTGGCACACAACTTATCCATATACTTATTGCAGTAACCTTACTGAAGGGAAAATCTTTGTTGTAAAATTAGTATTAACGAACAGTCTTTATCTATATGCATTTATTTACTTATATAATTATATGCTTGCAGTACATATTGGTGGAGCTGTTAAAAAAGTTCTCAGAGCAGCTCACAACATAAAATAAAACTTTTTTTAAACCCAGTAAAGACAACATTTACTCATTATGTTTGTGCTTTTTAACTTAAATTAGATATGTCAATAAATGGATTCTTTTCAGTATATCACACATACAGCTTTTGCTTTGCTGTGTTTTATTTCTAAACAGAGTATCACCTGCTTTAACAACACACCTGTGCTGATAAAATCTGATTATCGATGTGGGTAAATATTTATGTGGGGAAAGTGTATAGTAAAAATTATTAAAGGCTATTACACTCATAGAAGACCCACTGTGGACTTTTAAATGGGTTTTCGTTCGTTGATAGCATACTGGCACAGATCCACATGCACACACACAAAATTGCTTGCACAGGGATACTTTTCTCACTGTGTGTGTGTGAAGCAGGTGTTTCATGGGCTTCATGCCATAGTTATTTGTTAGGCAAGGCCCAAGGTCCAATGGGTACAATTCACTGGTAAGTTATCCTGTGCAAGTCCCTAAGTTATCTGAAGTTGTACAAGAGTAAAGCTTTTATGTAGCTATCAATTAATCATGATGGGACTTGCAGAGGAGAGCTTCCCAGTTGATTGTGCCTATAATCATTGGTAGTGCATAACTTAAGAAAAGCTCTGAGGTGCTCTTGGTTACTCAAAGGGTTGAGCAGAACCCTGTGCTCCTACAAGGAACAGTGGTATGCCTTTAAATCAAGTATTATTATGATGAAAGAGATGGACCTGCAGATTAGACTCCAGTTTCCTTGGGGAAGAAAAATATTCTGAAACAAATAGGTTTGGATGATTGAAACAGAATCTTCTTTACTTTTCAGAAGAATTTCACCTACATTTTAGCTGTATAATTTTTGGCACTGAAAAGAAACCTGTATGGACACAGGAGGCTGTAGTTTTAGATCTTCATGAGTCAGTCTTGAGACCTAAACGTACATGTAAGGAGATGAATTACATGAAATCTCCATTAACATGTGACTCTTTAACCAAGCTTTTTGCATCAAAATAGAAAAAGCTTCCATGACTTGGTTGGTTGTGAAGCCAACATCTGTGACCTACCTTAATGTCTGTGGGATCACTGTGGACAGATAGAGCCTCTTGGTGATTATAAATTACAGTGATCCCTGCACTAAAGTAAACACAGATATATTCACACATCTGTGTTCTATTAAATGAGCAGCAGCTGCCAAAATAAGCACTATAGTTTATTTATTGGTGGAAATAATATTCTATGTGCTTCTCATAAGCAAACTTGGTTTTATTAAAATAGGCAGTCTTTTTTTTTTTTTTTTTAAATAGTTCAAAATTCTTTCTATCCTGGGGGTGAATTGTTGTTGTTTTTTAAACAAAGGAAATAGTTAATGAAGTGAATATAAAATGATGCCTAATTTCTTGAAATCTTACAGTTTTTGTTGAAGACTAGCAAGTAGAGGCAAAAGGAAACCCATTTGTGAAACAGTGCTGTGAAATAGCTAAGAATGTTATAATCCCTGTGGAACCCTGTGACTCCTCACACCATAGACCATGAGCAGCACTCCACATCAATTAGTGCAGCCATAAACAATAATTACCTCCATGCTTGTATCACTGACCTTCTCACTCCTCTTGTGGCATGGCTTCTATCATCATCTAGCAGCAGATGTGCGGTATAATGCATGCATTCTGTTTATGGTTGATAAATACAGTATATGACCAGTGTTTCCACTTTTGAGTTGTAAAGCTTAATAATGCCTTATACATTAAAACTTTCAGTGGCCTAGCGTTGGGGCAAAACAAAACAAAAATCTCTTGAAGGCATGACTGAAAAATCAAGATTGCTCCAAGTAAAAATAAGGAATGTCAAGGATACTACTTCATAACAAGAGGTACACAAATGTCCCTCCTTTTAATCTTTAATGCTCTCCACACATGACCAATCCTCAAATGAATGGTGAACCTAAACAAAATTGTTTCTGTGTTTCTGTTTTGTGTGTGTGTATGAAAGGGAGCATTTGAGTTTTTCAGTGAATTTG
The DNA here is from genome assembly GCF_964252035.2 of Podarcis erhardii. Classification (NCBI taxonomy): domain Eukaryota; kingdom Metazoa; phylum Chordata; class Lepidosauria; order Squamata; family Lacertidae; genus Podarcis; species Podarcis erhardii. Next base: position 46,637,180 of record NC_138508.1, on the reverse strand, counting down.
TAGAAGGGGCAGGTCTCAGAAGTATGCAAGTCTAAAATGGGTATACTTCAAAATGTCCAATTTCTTGACCTTATAACACATATGCATGACTTTTAACTGCAATCTGTGGCTCATCTTACTTTCTTGAGTTATTTTTTCTGCTTATGTTTAGAATTCTCTGCCATGGATTCACTGATTATTTTCTGGGCTAGAGACTGTTGGCTTCAATATTGCCCATCCATACAGTGCATAAATGTTTTGTGGAACAGCTTCCAGGTGCTTACTGTCTTATGACACGGTGCAGCATAGTTGTCAATACCTGATGTATAGTCTGTGCTGTGCTTGAGTTCAGCTGCTTGGGTTCTGCTCGGCATGCACTTATTCTTGCTTTGTGCTTGGGGGACAATTGTAGCTTGGATTGATCTGTGATAGCCAGATATTTGCAAATGTTATAGTAAGTGATCTGCAAGAACACACACACAGAGCGCTGTATAACCAAGAAAAGTAATAATATGGGAGAGTGACTATGCCACTCTGCCCATTTTACCACTAGGCAGCACGCTAGGGTTCCCTGAGCATAAACAATGCACCTTTATAGGATGCTGGTTTTATTATTATTTCAAGAATGACAGTTGTACATCTCCATAGCATGTTTGAAAAATAATTAGCTACTCATTTTCTTCCTGGGAGGAGTGCAGAAGGAAGAAACGCCAAAGAGCGTCTGCAGCAGCACAACTGGATCTGACCCAGCTGCAACAAAACATGTCTCTTCCATATCAGTCTCTACAGCTACAGCAGGAGCTATAACTCACCAAAGGTTTGACTTTGGGGGTGGATTCCTCTATTGTCTCCTGAACAGATGGATGCCACTAAAAACAACTCATTTCCTCCCTCCCTCTTTGCCTCCAAGTCTAATGTCATATGAAGCTTTTTTCAGCCTTCATTCTCTATTCCTAAAGCTGAACTGTGCATTACTGGTTCCTTTCTCCTCCTTTTTAATGTAGTTAAAATACCATCAGTTTAGGAATATTCTGAATATAGCATTCTTCACTTGGCCTTGCCGGTGAACCAACGGAAGATGTTTATATATAATGTATATGATTGTACTGGTAGGTGAAATGCGCACTTAAACCTCACAATATATATTCTTTCACTTCCTTTGGAATGAGACTTTTCTTCATCCTGGACTGTGCATTCTGAATGAGCTCACTGAGGAAATATAACACCAAATAAATCCTTACAATAAGTTATGCCGCAAGCAGCCATTTCTTAACAAGCTCACACATTTGAGGCCAGAGTATCAACAGCTGTCTCAGAAGGCTGTATTCGGATATTCTGAAAGTGCCTGTGGCCCCCAAATAAATGCTGTCAGCAAGCGTTTTTCCTACTATTTTTTTTTTTTTTTTACTTTATATTGGTATAAAGGATGCTTTTTATTCTTCTTTCAGAAACAAAGACAGCTTTCTCTGATCCTAACTCTTAAGCACGTGAGTAGGGGGAAACTGATGGTGAGCAGTAAACTCTATTCCATGCAGAACAACATTCCTCTGTTTGCCAGGTGAGACTCAGAAAAGAGCTCTTCCAAATTAGACTCCCTTTCTCATTACCAAATGCATGTATTAGGTGCATGTGAAAGTGGGTACTACTGCATGTAAATTGAATGATAAGAGCTGCAGCTAACTGCAGCAGCGATCCATGCTTAAAAGTAGAAATTGCTCTTCGGAGACATGTCTATCTGCCCATAAACTCAAGATAGGTTATGATCCAGTGAAGTAAACCCATATATGGAAGTTGTGGTTTCCCATTTGGGATTACATAAGAAGATCGATCTGTATGCTTATAGAGCTCACCAGGGCTACACACAGCATGCGGCAGCAATAAGATATTTACAAGCCTTTCTATATACCACAGTCTTATAGGTTAACTTGTTTTAAAAATAATTTGAGGGACCCCACGGATGCAGAATATTTACATAATCACAAATGTTGGCTTGTATGTGGATATGTGGATATGTGTTTCTCCCTGTCTGTCTTTTTATTTCATTTATGTACCAGTTAAAATTCAATGAGAAATAAGCCTTCTCTTTCTGATATTATGCATCTTTGGCTTCAATCCAAAATGGAAATGATTTTATTTGATTAAGCTTAATGATGCTATCATTAATCATTTTATGTACGATAGCATATATTCCCTGATGAAATAAGTGATTAATCTCCTTAATATCTGGCCTGTCTTCTATTGTCTTCTATTTACTTAGTCTTTCTTAAGATAGTTGGCAAGTGTAATCTCTGTGTCAAGTTTATTTGTTTTCTTGGTGGTCATGATACATTTTTTATGATACGAGCATTTGTCATCAATTTTATGAATATCCTTGATGTGGCAGTACAGAAAAACTAGAGCATGATCACTTCATTGTCTGGTCCTTGGAGAGAATGTCAATATATATAAGGAAGGAAAGATTCAACACAGATGCATATTTCAAAGAGCAACAGAATGGGGGTGTATTTCCTCTGCATTGCATTATTGTCAAGCAGGATATGTATTTGAATATCCATGAAATTGTGAAGGAGCACCATTCTGGTTGTGTCACCAACGTGGAGACAATCCTTCTTCCCATGACAACAGCTCTGCAAAGAATCCCCCCCCCCATGAGGATGGTCATAGGCATAAATGTTTATTACAATGTGAGTTCTGATGTCATCTTAGCCCAGCAGAGACACTGGAAAGGCAGAGAGTCTAGGAATAAAGAAGCAAGGCGAATAAAGGACTTGGGAATCTCTGGCTTTCCAGATGTTTCTGTACTTCCAAGTCCCATCAGCCCCAGCCAGTATGGCCTATGAGCATTGTAGTCCAACATCATTTGGATGGCCACAAGTTCTCCATCTGTGGGTTAAGAGATGCAGTCTAGGGAGTATGAACAGAATATGAATAGAGTTGCCTGCAAATCAGGATCTTGATCTGGAAAGACAGAAGTCTGAGGAGCTCCAGCACATGGGGCACTGTGCTGTTGAAGGGCATGAAGGCAGACAAAACAGATGGCTGGGAAGCAAAACTACAATGGAAAAGGGAGCTGACAGATCATGAAGTCTCTCTGTGAAAGGTGGTTGGATTTTACATGCTGATTAAAAATAAATCTTGGGCTGCTGGTCTATCATTTTCATTAATAATAAGCCAACACAGCAGTGCATTATATTAATTTGAAATTATGAAGAAGTCTTAACGATATGATGCTATGAATTCTCCTTAAGAGTCCTTAGAAATACTACATACAATTTTCTGTGTGAGGAGGATTATAGCAAAATTATTTTTCATCGCTTTGGAAACAATGATCAGAGTTCCAGCTACGTGTATTATCTTCCTTCAAATAGCCATTAAAAAATGGGACAATATCTAAATTATATGCTATGAGGTTTTGAGCTAATAATGAAACCTCCAGCAATGACTGGCTTAGTTCTTTGGCTGTACTATTGTGGCCCACTTGGTATGAAAAGTTGGACAGCCCTGGGCTAGGCAGTCAGTTGGTCTTTGCCATCCTGGCTGAACTGTCTGGACCCTAGGGACATTTTGTCTGGACATTCCTAGGACAAGGTCCCTTACTAGAATCAGTGACTTTAGGAAAGGACGCTTAACAAGGATTTAATGATCCAGGGAAATGAGATGAAAAAAGGGTATGTTTAAGGAGAGAGGGGAAACGGGGGGGAGGGGGGGAGGGCAGAGAGCAGACAAGTGCATAGCTGGTAACTGCAGAGGTGGCAGGTGTGCATAATTCTTTGAAATAATATTTGGCTTCAGAATTCTAGTTGTATTCAAAAGTCTATGCCAAACTTGATTCAGAAGAATTTTATTTTCAAGTGATCTTAACACCACAGTTGTAACAAAGTTTTGGTACTGAAGTTGTTAAAAATCTTCTCTTTGTGTATAAATTTTGATACCCATTTTTCATTATAAAATAATGCAAAGTGAGAATTATTATATAGTTTGAACAATTGTTCTACTGTTTTGAAGAGGAATGCTTTCCTTACTTCCTATTTTGTGTGGAAGATGGGAAGGGGAATGACCAGACAGATGCCCAAAAACATGTACATGTGCTACTGACTGTAACCAGATGTTTGGATGGTGAAAGCATCATGTATTATATGATGTTTTCTTCAATGGTTGCAAATAGGAAAGTGATTGCTGTGATAGTATCTCCCATGTGCCCACTAGAGGGCAATCTCTAGAAAGCAGATTAAATTCTATATAAGCATGGGAGTTTACTTTTCTGTGTAAGCAGTATTTTTATTTTGCAATTATTTTCTCCCCACAGCTTACAAGAACTACATAATTATACAAAATAATCTCCTGTAATTTCACTAATGAGAATATTATGTTTCAAAACTGAAGCCATTGCCATATGTAAAAATTTAAAAAGCCACGATTATTTCTAATTTTAGTATTGTGTTTCTTAGTCTGGCTCTGTAATCCTGTTTTTATTTTATTGCAGGCTAAGGGAATTTTGGTTTACTTCCTTTAACAAGGTAAACTACACAAACTGATCCTTATATGCTGCAGTCAACATCGTGATACTCATAGCGAAGCTGCATTAGTTTAAATTGAGCAATGAGTGAATACTAAAATTTTCCAATTACCTGGAACTGTTAAGAAAGCAGAGTAAGCAGGGGGGATTCCAGGTGCCCCTTTCCATTCAAGGAACAAGCATTCCCTAATCTGCCTAATCTATTATCCAGGCATTACTGGAGTCTTCTTTCTCCCAGCTCTAACCAGCCAAACCTTTTCCTTGCATAGCCTGTAAGAGAGTCTGCTGGAGGCTTAAGGATGGAAGGTTTTAAACAACAACAACAACAAAAAGGAGTTACTGCATTTCATTCAACCTGAATAATCACTGATTGAAAAAGGAGCTAATCAACACAACACAGAAACGAATTCAAGATCCCGGAAAGCAAGCCATACAATGGGCTGAAAAAAATGTAATTAAGGCTTTCCACCTTAAAATAATTTTTTATTTTATTTTATTTAATGAAGAAAGTTACAGGCTTTCTTGCATGTGATAAAAACCAGAGACAACAGTGAAATAATCTGGGACATTTACAATGACTTGGAACTAACTCCAACTAATTAATGTCAGTCACCTACTTGCTTGGAGGCATGTTCTTTTATTGACGTGATCCATGAGCCCCATTAAGAGGTGAACAGATCCATATATGCAACTAGCCCTCCAGTTTGCCACCTGAACATTTTTGTACACACAGTCCTTACTTGGTCTTAATAGTCTTATTGAAAATATTGGGGCCATACATAAGTTTAAGGTCTTGGAATTTATTCAAATGAAGCAGTTCTTTCTGTGCTTTGAAGTTTTGTGTTCAAAGACATTTGCCTTGATCTCCACGCAGCTGCATTATTAAATGAGAACAGCAGCATTTGAAATCTACTCTGTGAGGTGTGAGCTGATTCACACAATGCCCTCTGGAAGATGGAATGAATGGATCTGAGTGTGTTCCTGCTTGTTTCACAACTATGAAGAAGGCAGTATACATCAACAGCCACTATGAAGGACAGTGATAGAAAGGCTTGCAGGATGGTTTCTTATCAGCTTCCCCTATGCTTTCTTGGAGTAGGGGAGGAAGAAATGGCCATACTTTAGTGGCAAACCACATGCTTTACATGCCAAAGATCTCAGGTCCAATCCCTGGAATCTCCAGGTAGGCCTGGGAAAGACCCCTGTCCGATATTGTTGGGAGTCTTTGCCAGTAAGTGTGGTCACTGCTGAGATAGATGGACCAGTGGTCCAACTTGGTGTATGACAGCACTGCACACACGTGTGTGTAGGATAGGGGGGAAAAATGTTAAAGGGAGCATTTCTTTTTATGATCCACACACACTTGCTGCTCCTCAGCATACTTTCCTCAAAACCAATAGTGTTTTTGTATTTTCCACTTTGCTGATTCTTGTGCACATTGCTACAATAACAACTTGGAAAAGTTACTGTACAGTCTGAAATATGCTACTTTATCCCAAAGAAATGAGCACAAACAACTGAATGACAATGGTTGCATATGGTAATCCTTTCAAAATGAACGATCAAAAGTAATTAAAAGATAAGACAGACCATAGAAAGCTAATAATTTACATGAAAAAAACAGAATTTGTTGCTTACAGTGGGCTTATTCTTTTATCCAACCCATTTTCTCTGTGAGTTAAGTGCAATTTACATTTTACAGTGTAAAAGGTTATGAGCAGAATCTGACCTACATTAGTTTTAATGGCATTCATCCTGATCCTCACAGTTACTTTGTAAATTTATTTATTGCAAACCCCCTTATACTTGAGGACAGCATCCTTAGGATCTCAGTTCCACTGTTAAGCATTATTAATGGAAATAAAATATGAAAAGATAATATAGCTAGTTGAGAGATGTGCCATTTTCCCTTCCCCCAAAGCTATTTACCATTGGTGGGGGACCTGCCCCCCGATAAATAACATAATGAATGTTGAGAACTCAGCATATTTTTGAAATCATTCCCCCACTCCCCTAGGTTGGTAGTAATAACATTTCAGCTGTTGGGGGACAAACATGAGGTTCTAATATAATAAATCTAGGAACAGTATTAGTTGTGACTTGCCTGTTTATAACTGCTGCTGAACTAACATGATTATATCAATTTAAAAACATATACAGTACACTGTATTAAAGAATTAATGTCAGTGTTCTAGTTATTTTCATCAACTCAAATCCACAAATGCAAGACCATGAGAATTGTTTGGGCATATGGTATTTTACTGACTCCACATTGCACTAATCATTGTGTTTTATTTATGCTGTGAGTTGAAGAGCTGATAGAAAAACCTTAACTTTATGCACCTTTACACAGTTATGAATACTCAAGCTTTTCGACCAGTATTGCACCCACATAAAACTAATGAATTCCATACTTTTACATGTTGAGAATTTGTAAAAGATTTGAGTCTGTATCCTGGAGTTAGATTTCTCTTCTTCTGGGGATGAGGCCAAGGACTCTGAAGCAGATGGGAAATGGTTTACAGGGAGAATCCTAGAAGCACTTCCACCAGATGAGCCTGTGGGGCAAGATTTAATCAGGAACTGTGTAGTTTGGGGGACATACCTTACTCACTAAACATAATGGTGGGCAGGTACCAGAATTTGTTATGCTGATGAACTATTTTTACTAGTTTCAATCACAGTGCAATTGTGCAGGGCTTACTTAGCACCAAACACTCACATCCTGCATCTACTGCCTTTTTCAGGAAAACCACCAATATCAAGATTCCTGCTACTGCAAATGTTCACTGTGCCTGTGTAATATACATTTAAGCTATCATTGAATTATCACCTAAGGTATGCTTTGTATTGTGTTGCCATTCAACCATACTTGTACCTTATATATGTCAACCAAGGTTTCACAAAATGGGCTTTAATGAAAACTGTCATAAAGAAATTTGTTATGCTGTAATCCAATATGGTGCAAGCAGACTTCTGCTCAGATGACAGGATTTCACTTTCCCCTCGTTGTCCCTAAAGCCCCCTACACACCCCAAGACTCTGTTCTGAAGGGTCCCCTAACCTCACTCCCAGAAAATTTTGAGGATGTGTGGGGAGGTGTTGTGGAATGAAAATTAGTTCTGCTCAGTAGGAACAGCATGGAATATAACCCTTAGTCTTTAAGAAACCAAAGGACTCCTGACCTGGGGTGTAGTGTGGGGAGGGCTGGAGGGACCATAGCCCTGGGCACATGATTTTGAGGGGGTGTGAGCCAGGGATCCCCACCCTGCCTGCTACCTGGGCATTGGAGCTCCTCCAGCATAAATCCTGGCTATGCCCATGCTATCTACCATAAGTGTTTTGTTCTGATCCAATGCCAAAACCTATGGAAAAAGGTGCGAGGGTGGTAGAAGGTTGCTGGACAATAGCTAGCTCCAAGTGAACAATTTACTCCAACTAATTTTGTACTCAGACTGAGGTCCTTTATGCCTCTGTCTGCAGACTGCCTCCTCCATGTTCTAACTCCTTAAGAGCCTTAAAGAGCCAATCTTCTGGCCTGAATACAGGCACACCTTCATTCCATAGCCTACTTCCTGGTGTGCTCCTGGCACTGCCAAACTGGTGATGTGAAGTCAGAGGAATCTCGTTCTTCAAGCTCAGCAGAAGGTGTCTTTGAGGATCCAGGATCTGACACTATATGCCCTGATGGTTTGGGAGGTTCCTCTGTGAGTTTTTGTCCAACCAGCTCAGGTGCAATGGTTTCTCTATGTACTGCAGTCAGCTCTGAGCCCTGACCCAGACCCAGTTCCCCATCTGGAGCTCCTGCAACCTCTGACTCTGTGTCCAGATCACTGTTGGATACAGGGATCATGGCATCATCTCTGGGATTGTTTGTGTGCAGATAGAGATACAGAAAGGAAATTTAATTATAATTTAGAATCACTGCTGCCAAGTGATCTCAACTCAAGCTCAGTAACCCAACCCATTTCCTGTATTCTCTTAAACAGATGTTACTGCTTCTGGTAAATTGCTGTACAAGAAGGAAATTCACAATATTACCTTTATCTCCAAAATGAATGATTTGAGACATTAGGCTTAAAAAAAATAATTTGTTTTGCTCCAGAAATGCACTTTTATATCCAATAAGTTGGGCAGCTCTGAAAACATTCCCAGTTTCTTATTCAAGATGTAATCCAATTCCAGTCACTTTACATGAACCAGGCAAAACATTTTGCATCATTAGTAAGGTGATGTCTTGGTTCTCACAAGAGAAACCACTAACACCTGTTAGTCTCTTAAGAAGAACACAGTGTCATTTGGCAACAGATTAAAGATTATATTGTTTTGAATTTCTATCCACTTATGTGCTGCCAAAAGACTTACATAATATTTCTTTTCAAGTGTGGCATGCTGATTATCATTTCCAAAGAGGATAGTATTTCTACAGGTGATAAATCTACATTCTGTGTAAAGATGTTAACACTTTCATGGTTCAGAGCATCTTAACACTAGTAAAGAAATCCCCAGGTTTCATTAGTATCATTGTATTAAAGGGAAAGGTGCCTCTAACTTGAATTGTATATTGGGGCTTCACTCCTCTATGCCCTTCCTCTTAGTATCTTCACAGAAGCACACAAAGTCAGTCAGGGAGGGATACTGTGTTTCCTTGGTCTAGCAGTACAGTGTGAATGATCATTCTGTTTCTCACTGTACAAAGGATATTGTTATAAGTTTTTTGGGGGTGGGCGTCAAGGCTCCCATAAACTCCTGTGTGCCAAATAATCCTCCCCATAATTCCTGGATTTACTAAAAGTTAGAATTAATCAAGGTTTGATGAAACTGTACCAAACACGGAAATCCCTGGGTTCAGCTTATGCTAATGAAGGTGATGGCCAGTCATTAACCTATCAATGAAAGCCATCAACAAAGAAAAATGTTAAATTATTTTTGTATGCCACAACTGCTGTTCAAATCTTATTAGCTAAGAAGTGAAAATCAAGAAGTACCAACAGTGGAAGAATGGCAGATGAAGATAATGGATTTTTCGGAGCTAGCCGACCTGACTGGAAGATTCTGTGACCAGAAAGAGGAGGAGTACCAGGAAGAATGGACGAAATTTAATGATTATTTAGTTAAATATGTTAAGTTAAGCTAATTGAAAAAAGCTTGCAATTACCAGATAGGCTTAGGATTTAAATATGTAATGTGATGAATTTATATGTTTAATGCTGAATTGGAAAGAAAGAAAGATGATAAGTGATTAAGTTAATTTTATAAGAACACTGATTTGGAAAGCCGTTAAAATGATATACATTGAAATTCAACCAGGGGGATATGAGGAAGTCACTTAACAATGTTAATAAGATTAGTTTTAATAAGTTTATGATTCATGTCTGTTTGTTTATTTGTTTGTGTGTTTATAATTTTGTGAAAATCAATAAAATTTTAGGAGAGAAAAAAAGAGAGCCATCAACAAGGCAAAAGACTCTGCAGGACACAGAGGGGGAAGAACTAGCAAATGACAACACCAGAGGGGCAAGTTTCCAGGTTTACAGTGGGCAATGAGGTAAGCGAACAGGAAAAAATGTCCCTTTTGCAAGCTGGAGCAGGGGGTCAGAGCACAAGGTGGGCAATCTGTTTTATGCTACAAAGAGGGTCAGACATGATATTTGGGGAGGAACAGGACGCTCTTGAGATGTGAATGCTCTGCACTTTCTCCGTATAGTTGCTGATTGCACATATGTTTAAATAAAACATATATCATAAAGACACCACAGACTCCGCGGTGCTTATTGTCCCCAAAGGGAGCACAGACCAGTGTAAGTGTACCTGCAACCTCTGGAATATCGCACCATTTGTGGAGATTGGGGAGGTGTGTAACAATACGATCAGCAACAATTACAAAAATGGCCCTTATCCACCATTACATGCAACAGGGTTGGAGGGAGAGGGATTATTTCCTAAATATGACTGATGCAGGAACCAGGATACAGACACAGTACAAGCAGTACTAAAGAAAGATTCCCATGGTATCTTATTGGCATAAACTACTAATGCACTCATTCTGAATGGCTGTTTTAATTCCACTAACAGTCTGATAGGAGACACCCATTTTCTGTACTTCCAAAAGTAGCTAATGATTTGCCCTGACCCAATGATCCCTTAAGTCAGGAGGACAACCCCATTTGATGGAAATAGATTCAAGATCAGGCAGTGTGCTATTAAATCAATAAATGCGAATGTATCTGTAGGTACATGAATTATACATACGTTTAAACACCTTGTTTCAGCATTTCCTCTTTGCAAATAGATAATGCATCCATAAAGACTTTGGAAGCACATGTTTTTGTAAAACTAGTGCAGGTTTTCAGTATTGTTTCATATTATTTAAGAGCAAAATCTTTCATCATATGGGCAGGGATGAATTGTGTATTGCAAGGATTCTTGTGGCATATCTATGTAAGAGACATATTGCAACTCCCCCTCTCCTCTAGGTACTGTGTCAATAAGGACCAGGCCACACAGTAACATACGTGCAGGGTAAGTATTAGCCTTTTTGTCAGCATCTCCCAAGTGCAGCACTATATCGCTAAATGGTAAACATTATAGTATATATCAGAAAGTAGAGGGGGACACCACTAGAGTGGAGGCTTAACATTCTGCATGACAACCCCAATCTGTATAGCCTCATCTCTTCATCTGCCTTATCCTGGGTTTGATTTGTTAGCCATGCTAATGAATGAATGAATGAATGAATGAATGAATGATGGAAGCTGGCACTGGAGCCCTTGGAAAGCAGCCTTCTGTACAGACTTCCATTGTGAAGTGTTTCCCAAAAACTAACAGATATAAACTCACAGTGAAAATGTATGTAGGTCTCAATCCAGTTCTGGTTATTTTAAACCAAGTGTTAGTTTCTTTGCACAGTCCCTCCCAAGGAGACTGGTTTATTGTCACAATAAAATCTCACTTGTTGTTTGACCACTTCTTCTGCTTTAATAACCAAGTTCTGAAAACTCGGTCATTTTGAGAGCCAGCTGTCCCTTCTCTAAATCTGGCTTCCGAGTCTTCTGCTTATTCACACATGCTTCCTGTTTAATCACTGAGATTACTAATGCCTTTTTATCACTTCTTGGCTGGGACCTAAACTAAGTTAATTGCCAATTAGCGTTCTCAGCTAGGTGACCCAAGTCAACAGCTACAGCCAAAGCCAGGAATTAATCTCTTCTTTAGAAGCCTAGACTGATTCCTACTGGAATCTCATTATGTATAAATTATACTAACAGGCTGACAAGCACGAAAGGGCAGACAAGACACACAAAAAATGCTCCCTATGAGATGCCATCCATGTGGAGAATGTAATGGGTGACCAGGGTAGCCCATGGTGGCACTCTTAACAGAAACGGTAGAGCACATTTCCAATGTTGTTATGCATACAGTTGCAACTTCTTGCTGGCTATGACAGTGCATTCTGTAGCCATCATGAACATGGAATTATTCCCAGAAAGCAGCTGTATTAATATATAGCAGCCTCCACACAAATATATTGCCAGGAAGAATCAGGGTCCATTATGTGAAGGTGTTGTTTTGCATATCTGACCCAGCCTTCAGGCTCGGTACAAACATGGGGACAAGATAAATAAAGTATGTACAAAATAAACTTTTTTTGGCAATGTGTCTAAGAAGCAACCACAAGTTAGGAGCTCTATGTCTCAGCTAAACGTTTCTCCTACAACTGCCCTGCTCAGGATGTCACAAAAGGAACCACTGAAAATCCAATGTTCTTCTGCCATATCCCACCAGGTCACAGAAATCTGCTTGCATGCTCCAACCTTAATTTCTCTGTTGTAGCAGTGGCAGTGCCTGGAAACCTATCAGTTCTGAGGCTGGGGTTAGTTCTCACCAGGAGAAGGGAAGCTGCTATACTCATGTTGTTATTATTATGCACTATATATACGTAGAACAATTGTTAATGTTACAAAAGCAAGACTTTAAAGATATGTTTCAAGTGGAATAAACTAATAGAGGTTTTGTTTCTATCAGAGTATTTTCAATATTGAAACAAACATATCATCAGGATATGGACAGCTGCAGTGCCTGTTCTCCTTTTTCTATATTAACTGCTAAATAAATAACAGTACTTTCCTATAATTATATGATGTGTGAACCTCTGAGCATGACCACTCTCACCCCTTTGCACTTGTAATTTTAGTACCTAGTAATTACATTGATTTAAACTATGTCTTTGAGGTAAAAGGTTAGTGCATTAATTCACTAACCTATTTATTATTTAAATACTAATCTAGAGGTCAATTATTGTTTTTTCATTGCGTTGCAAATGAGTAGTGCTCAGAACTCTTGGAGGATATAAAAGGGAAGTCTAATTTTATTCCTTTTATTCATCCGCAGGAGGATTCTTTTAGTGCAACATTTATTGCTCCAACCTTAACAACATGTGTGATAAAACAACATTTTAATTCAAATCTGTGTATTGTTATATACACAGGAATTATAGAAGTCTGTAAAGCTTCATATAAAATGACTGAGTATACAGATGAGGCTACATATAGTAAATGAAAACTTTCTTGATGTGTTTTATGATCATGATCGTCTACCGCACTCCCCAAATGTTCTTCTGTGTGATGTTTTCCTATCATATAAATACAGCAAATGATTAAATAATAATTAAAACAAAGAAATATAAACTGGTAATGTAGAAGCTTCAGATTTGAAAGACTTTAAGCTGCGTTGTGAGGTGACTACCGTATTTTGATGCATCAGAGTCACCTCTGTGGAAAACAAGCATGTTTGGCAGACACCTCCCTGTCATTTACAAGCTGCCTAGGTAAGGTTGTGCCCACTGTGCATAATTATGTTTAATTTATTGTTCCATTTTGCATAGCAGCTGGATCTTATGTTCACAAACACCAGTGGGATTCAAGCTTGAAGATCTGCCTTTATCATCTAATGAAGCTAGAGACAGCCACAAAATGAATTAAATTGATTGTGATGTTACAAACAGAGAGTCCTTACTTCATAATTATGCAGGTAGGTTATGTGTGTAACCTTCTCTTGTCTTGAAATAGGTCATCTGGTTTTAGAATAGCTTTTCAACATGCTGGCTTCAGTTCAGATACAGTTGCACAGCACCACGAGCATGCAATGAGAATGAGAATGAACACCACATCCCTATTGTTGTTGTTGTTTAGTCGTTTAGTCGTGTCCGACTCTTCGTGACCCCATGGACCAGAGCACAGCAGGCACATCCCCATTATGTAGCGCATATTGGAAGTGAATTGACTGCTGGTATCTAAATCTGTTTCTGCATCTATACTGTATGCACACTTCCCAATTAACACCTCAAGAGCGCCTTGCTTCCCCCATAGTTGCACCCTTGGATTCAAACAGACTTAAAACATCACTCTGACTCTTTGGCTTCCCAGCCTGTCACTTTTCTTCTAGCTTCTAGTTCAACTTTCAACCCTGGCCCTTTTCTTTCAAACTACTAGTGAGTTTGAGGTAGGGAGGATCCAGGAGTTAGAAGGCATATAGCCTACCTTCCCCACTCCAAAAAACCCTCGTTATCTCTTTTGATAAATGTTGAGAAATTAAAGATCCTTTTTCCAAGAGAGCTTTCTTTCTTTCTTTCTTTCTGGCTTATGAATAGTTCTTAAGGTAAAATTGTTCATAAATGTAACAAGCTGCATGAGAATAAATGGAAAGCAGCAATCAGCAAATAAAGCTGTTCCTGAAGTAGAATGTACAGCTGGAATTCCAAATTCATGCAAACCAGATTCTCCCTAATGGTTTCTCTTTTTGCATATCTTCCAGTTCCTGTCTGTGTCTTCTGTCCCACTAAGAACTCTGAACTGTTCCTGCTAGATCAGGCATATACAAACATACTGCTTGCCAACACATACAAACGTTATGTCATGAGTTGGCAGCAGTAACGTATATCTATCTTGCTACTTAATAGCTGTGTCCCAAAAGAACATATTATTTTTGCATCATTTGCTCTGAGAAGGAAGATACACATCTCTGCATTTTCTTGCGCAGGCAGTACTTTTCCTTCTGATCACACGTACTCAGTTGATCTAGCCCAGTGAATGGAAAGAAAACAAAGTTTTTAACCTGCTGATGAAGAAGGCAATTACTTTCCGCCTAATTCCTACTATCTCCTGCTGTGCTCAAAACACAAAAGGCAGAGAATTAACTTTGCCAAGATATCCTGGCCAATGTTTTTTCTTTTCTTTTTAAAAGTTGTTTGGCATTCATTACAGAAGAAAATAAAGCAACCAAAAATACCCCAGCTACATAATAGCCTTATTCATGCATTCTAAGACTATACTGCATGGAGGAGGGTTGCAGGGCAGTGGCCAGCATACTCCAATATCCCTGTTCCTGCCAGTTACAGATAGGTAGCCGTGTTGGTCTGCCATAGTCAAAACAAAATAAAAAAATTCCTTCCAGTAGCACCTTAAAGACCAACTAAGTTAGTTCTTGGTATGAGCTTTCGTGTGCATGCACACTTCTTCAGATACACTGAAACAGAAGTCACCAGACTCTTCTATATAGTGAGAAGGTGGGGAGGGGTATTTCCTGTTCCTGCCAACAACACATATACCCCAGTGTTGAGGGTGAAGGTCTGAAGGCACAGCTGGATTAAACCCTGCCTCTAGGCAGTCGAAATCTTGGGGGCCCCCTTGTGTGTGCACTCTAGTGGGATAACATTGAACTAAAAAAGCTTTATTGTAATTTTCTTTCACGACCAAATCAAAATTATTTTATTCAATGGTTTGCGGGACCCCTAAAAGGTGTGGGGCGCATAGGCCGGTACCTAATCTGCCTATTTGGTAATCTGGCACTGTTTGAAGGGGAATTTTTTGCATAATCAGCTGCATGCATTCAGAATCCACCCTGAGATCAGAACTCAACCAGGGTCAATGCCATCATACTATCTTGTAAAGGAACATGTACTACATTACCAGACTCTGGTGTTTCTGAGCTTTCTGTCACATGTACGTCACATGGTCACTGTCCCAGCAGCTGACAGTGTCCAGATCCCGCCTGTTCTGGAAGAGCTGGATGTCCCTCCTTCCCTTGATAAACTGAAGAACACTATCTACTCTCAGGTGTGTGGTAAAGCCCCAGCAGAGAACAGAATTCCAACAGAAGTGATGGAAGTCAGCCACAACTCATCCCTCATGACACACCTTCATGGCCTTCTCTTGCAGTGTTGGGAAACAGGATCTGTGCCACAAGACATGCACGACTCCATCATTGTGACCCTTTTACAAGAACAAAGGTTCCTGCCCTGACTACTGTGGAATCTCCCTGCTGAATACTGTGGGGAAAGCCTTCTCCTGTGTAGTTCTCCACAGATCACAGTCACTCGCTGACAGGGTCTATTGCGAGTCACAATGCTGCTTTAGAGCTCAGAGCTCAACAGTCGACATGATTTTCTCATAGACCTGACAAAGGCCTTTGACCTCAACAGCCGAAAAGGACTCCACACACTTCTCAACAGGATAGGATACCCACCTAAGCTCCACAAGATGACCGTGTCCTTCCAGAAGAACATGTGCAGCACAGTCCAGTATGATGGCGCATCCTCAAATGCTTTCTCCGTAAAGAGCGGTGTGAAACAGGGCTGTGTCCTCACCTCAACTCTCCTTGGCATATTCTTCTCCTTGCTGCCCTCATATGCCTTCAGTTTGACTGAAGACGGTGTGTACATCTATTCAAGGAGTGAAGGGTGTCTGTTCAACCTGGCACATCTCCATGCCAAGACAAAAGTGCAACAGGTCCTCATCCGACAGATATGGATAAGGACCTTGACACAGCTTTGATAGCACACTTTGAGGAAGATATACAGAACCTACCAGTAATCAACTGTTTTTCCCAAGCCTGCACCATGCTGTAACCAACTGAGCTATCTAGCTATCCACATGGAGTTTGGCCCCATCACCAGCCTGACAAAGGTCAACATCCTGGGCCAAGATATCGTCAGCATGCCACATATCAGCATTGGTGACCATATGCTTGAGGTACTAGTTTTATCTACCTGGGCTCCAGCATAACCAGCTAGAAAAGCGTATTGCCAAAGCAACTACGGTAATGGTTTGCCTGTCCAAAAGGGTATGGGAGAATGTGATGATAATGATCAATCAATGAAGGTCTACTAGGCTTGCATGTTGAGCACACTACTTTATGGTAGTGAGACATGGGCAACCGATACCCGTCAGCTGCGACATCTCAACACCTTCCACATGCACTGTGTCAGGAAGATTTTGAGCATCACATGGCAGGACAGAGTCTCAAACAAAGATGTGCTCTCCCAAACCCACATTCCCAGGATGTTTGATTGTCATCAAATCTTTTGTTTGTTTCATTTTTTGGTTGTTTATATATGATCTTGGACTATAAAAAAAAGGTTCAACAAAGAACCTCTGGAAACTGAGATGATTCAACAGACCTGTGGCTCTGTTATGCAAACCTCTGTGACTGAGTACTCACAGAGTACTGGCAGAAGACCAGAATACTCACAGAGTATTCTGGCAGAAGACCAGAAGACCTTGAGCAAAACAGTTTATCAATTCTTCTCCCTGTGCAAGCATTACAGCAAGGCTCTAATCTATGGCCCTCCAGATGTTGTTGGTCTCTGCCTCCCATCAACTCTAACCAGTATGGCCAGGAGCCAAGGATGATGGGAGTTGTGGTCCAGCAACATCTGGAGGGCCAAAGATTCCCAACCTTTGCAGTATTATATTATTATTATTATTATTATTATTATTATTATTATTATTATTAAATTCCTATCCTGCCCTTCCTCCCAAAGAAGCCCAGGATGAAGTAACAAAAAAAGTATTTAATAATTGTCCGTTTTGAAACATGTTAGCATCCTCCTGCATAAGACCTTGCAGTTTGTACTCAAATTCATTAAAGATGAAATGAAACACATACATATTTGTTGAAACTCTATGAATAGGTAATAAAAACATTTTTTTTCATAGTTTCTGGATGCTTTTTTCTTGGCACTCAGCAATAACATTTCCTTTCTGCCACAGACAGCTAAAACTATTCAAGTAAAATTGAATCTTAGAGTAAAGGTTTTGACATCTCAAAACTATGCAGTTTACTCAGGATATCTCAGTGGATATTAAACTGTGCCCAGCAAGCACCAAATATAACTGCACATTATTGGGACATTGTTTTTCAATTTCATTCTAAAGTTTATGTGTTCACTAGTTCACATGATTTCAATTCATTTGAGTGGTTCAAGTTGTTTCGGTATGGCATGTCCAAAGTCTGTTTTGGGAGCATAATCCAGCCCCTGCGGAAGTATATGTCCTGGGGTGAAATCCTAAAAAAAATTGTATATCCTGTTGCTGATTTTAAGAAACGAGTCACCAATTACAAGTAATCCAGTCTATCCAGTACAAACCCCGCCCCCAGTATTCCAGTTTCAGCATCTGCATAACTCAGCCCTAATGCAAACCTTTAGGATCTATCACATTGGAATGTACTACTTCAGGATGCAGGTGGCGGACAGAACAACACTCAAGTATGCAATGTCAAAAGTCTTCTGAGTACATCTAAAAGAAACTAGGACTGAACTGTTCCCAACATCATGGTAGCTTACTTACCTGGAAAAGCACTGAAGCATATGATTTCCTCACCTGTATTTTAAAGTGCTGCAATCCCCAGAAGCCTGTACCTTGTGCCTTTTTTGTGAACATTTAAAACGGTTCTCAGAAAAAAAGAAAAGGAGGGAAATGGCATGCTGGAAGCGCCTTATATCCTTGACATCAAAAAGCTTTTATCACTTAATGAGGCAAACAGCTGCTGAGAATTTACTGGAACTCCATTTTGCAGCATCCCCATTGCAGTGCATTGTGCACTGTTATGGTGTCTTGCAGGTATTCCTCTGTGGAACAGCCTATTCCTCCATCACAGGCATGTGACGGCAAGAAATGTTATTTTGATGTTAAACTCTTGGGTTCTTGGGATTTCATTAGACAGAAATGATTTCAACTAAACTTAATTGTTCTGAAACTCATTTATTTTCTAGAACCTAGAATTTTTATTTTTATTTCACAAAGAGGATACAGTAGGTAATCTTGCTCAAGCAAGAATTAATCCTACTGGAGTGGTTATCTTTACAACTTTTGGGGAGAAAATGTTTCGTGTGGAACGAGCTCTTGGTTTCTTAACATCAGCTTCAGAATCTCCCATTGCAGTTTTATGGTATTTTCTGTCTGTTGCTGAACAACCATTAAGTCATCTGCCTAGTGGCTTTGATGTCTGTGTTTTCAGCCACAAAAGGCTATGTTAAGAAAAAACTTGGCCACAAACAGCAAAGCCCTCAATGACGTAAATATTTATGGCACACTAGATCTTTCAAGTAGAAATAAAAGCTTTTCTTTAAGCCATGCAAAAAAAACCCCTTAATCTATTCAGTTTTGAATTTTACTACATTCAGTGACTTCATTTAGATAGATATTTTAATTAGCTTTTGTGAAGATTAAGAAAGCAGAAGAAACTTAACGTGTTGTCATTTGTTGTGCTGGAATGAAAGAAGAAATACTTAATCTCCTGAGTTTAGTACATTCCTCAGGCCATTAACTTGGTATAAATGTGGATATGTGTGTGTTTCTCTGTGTGTAACCAATACTCATATCAATTTTATAGGCTAAATGATAATATTTATGCTGGCAACCTATCTCTGTGAAAGCATGGGTGATTGAAATGCACTCTTCACCTGGTCCAAAGCACTTTTGTAGAATGCCTGGCTTTTGGCTTTGAAGAAAGAATTAAAGGCTGAGCCTTGATGTTGATTGTTTCACTACCTTCCCCCACTCCAGTAATGATGTATTTGGCTGTGTGGTCAGACGAAGGTGAATATAAGTGAGATCACAATGAACTCTGCACTTCCTCAGCAGATTCACATTGTTGGCCCCAACTTCTATCCAAAGAAATTCCCTTCCAACTTTACCAAAGGTAGAAGAGTGTAACTTATTTCAGCCATACCAGCCTAGAGAAGGAGAAGAGTGTCACTGCCTGCTTCATCGGCTAAGAAATGAGAGTTTCCTGCAATGTATGACACAAGGGAATATGGGACAACCTTCCATTTTCTGATGGAAATGATACAGTCATAATTTTCTCATCCTCTTTCAAGCTGTACTGGCACCTTGAAGCACCTAGTCACACTCAACTTCCTCCCTCCAGGTCTGCCTCAGCAAGAAATGGGAGGTGTCTGATGCACTTTGGAGAGTTGCAATGCCATACCCTCTAAGTGTCCTGATTTCCCAGGGACAGTTCCAGAATTATGAAAGGCATCCCAATTTTTATTTGCTCCTTAAATGTCCCTATCCCCTGCCAGTACCACCAGTGCTGAGCTGGTGCTTGTACTGTAGGGCTCTTACACCCAAAGTCCACACAGTGGAGATGGAGGATCTTAGGAAACCTTGCTGCATGCACACAGAGTGTGGCTGTTAACTTGCCCAGGTGGTGGGGTAGAAATTACCCTCATCTATTAATGAACACCTGTCCGAAATTCGGTTGATTTGGTTACACTGATTGAATCTGACTAGTCAATTGGTTTTGCAGATCCTCAAGTTGTTATATTTAATAAATATAACCTATTTATCAACAGTTGGTTGTCTTGACTCTTATTCCTGGTGTGCTGGCAAATACAGTGTCATGATTTTGATGTTTTAGCTGCCCTGTTTTATGACTATTACTCATGTGGTTTTACTTATTTTTGTGCTCCACCCTGGGATCCCTTTCCAATAAAAAGCAAGCTAGAAATACTTCTAAATAAATAAAAGATATGCAAAATAGCACTTCATTTTGGCTTTGTTCTGACATAGGTGTTGACAGGCAGCAATGAACATTAATGGGAAACTGACTGAAAAAGAAAAATGTTTCTTTGTTCCAGTCTTCAGGAATGCATCTTGAATAATACCTGCAGGATGGAGAGGGGAAGATTTGCCTGTAGCAAGTTTTGACTAGTTTGGCAGAATTACTAAGCAGATTTGGAGAAGAAGTAGTTTTTAAAAAACAGGTGGTGATTCCTCATTAATCTCTGTTCTTATTATTGATATTCATATGTTTTTCCCATACTTCACCAGAAGGTCCAAGGGATATGTGTGTGTGTGTGTGTGTGTACACACACACACACACACACACACACACACACCCATAGAAAACAAGCACTCCCAAAACATAATTCTAGAATGTTTGCTTAAATTTTTCATCAACATACAGATTATTACAAACATACTATATGCGGTTCCCTTCATCCAAGGAAATTTGCCCTGTAAAGGCTGTCCCTCAAATTCCTAATCTTGTGAAAAGAGAGCCATGAACAAAAGATAAACACCATAATTACTATGCTATGAAAGGATGCTTTTAAATTTTAAAATCTAATCATCTTCTGTTTACAAGGACTATCACACACTTCAGCCAAGTCTGGATTCTAGCATTCCAATATGAAGTCCTGAAGAAGTGCAGTTGTCATTCCTACTGTACAGCTGTTAACAATGTGTGGAGATTAATCTTGCACACCTGTACATGGGCAAATCTTCCTTTTGAGACAATGAGAAGATCCTACGAAAATGACTAAAGCTTCCCTGTGGGCTGATTGCACAGTTTTCGTCTTGTTTACGTGCCCTGGGGATGCATATTCAAGTCTGATAAATGTTTATCCAGATGTTTAGTTATAAGAGGGGCATTGTGCATTGTGGATGACAGTGAACCCGTCTTGGAATGCAATTCTTTTTCAGCATTTTCTTCAAAAGCATCTGAAAATATTTTTATATTTACTGCTCAACTACCCAGTTTTACATTGTCCATCTACTTTAAAAAATCAGTGTTAATGGACATATATAGTTGTACATGGACATGCTCATCTATAAACTGGTTTGCATTCAATGTGCTTCTCATGTTTGTTTGAGCTTCCCTTTCTCTCCCCTTCCTCTGCTGTCTTCCCTGTGTTGTATCATAGATTGCAATAACTATTGTAACCATAATAAGTATCCCCTTCAACAACCAACTCAGGTGTTTAAAAGTGACTTTGGTTTGGCAGGAAAATGGGCCCATCCAAAAATAAGGAAATAGTTTTTTACATACTCTGGGGATCCCCTATGCATTAAGCAATATGTAAGTTTGAAAATCATAAGGGGATAAAAGTTTTTAAAATAGCCTGATAAACATTTGTGAATTTCCAGACTTGTAGAATGCTGAAGTGTTAGTTGAGTGAAAAAAAGAAAAATGTAAAAACTAGGGGCCTGGTGGGGAATTAGGCTCCCCAAGAGCTCATAATAACTATCTTTGATCCGAGGTGGGGTTGGGATAGGCCTAGAGTTTGAAAACAAAATAGATTTAACAGAAAAGGTAGTTTGTATAGGTGTATAACTGATTGTGCTTCTTTTTTTAGAGTATACTGTGTTCGTATTTAAAATGAAATTATTTTAATGGAAAAAAATGTGAGCAGTGGGTTGGATGTCTCAGTTTATTCTTTGATAAAAGTTGTAATCAAGTTAGATAATGCACTTGATATTGAATTAGACTAACTGCTCAATTTTGGGGGGATGTCCTTGAAAATGCAAACAGTGAATAATAGTTATCATCATCACCATCATTGTGATTATCATCATCAGTGAATTATTAATTGTCTTCTAAATAACCTTCTCAAGGCGATGTACACTAAAGATAATTAAAAACACAAAAGCAGCAAATACATGTAACACAAACTAAAACCATGTAAAGTAGACCCGGCAAAAAACTATTTATCCGTTTTTTTACTAATTATATGCATCTTTTCCTATATGTTCTCAGTGTAACTGATTGTTACATGACCCACCAGGCTGAAAGCTACATTGTTCTCCCTCTGCCTGATAGTTCTCTATCAACTCTTTCTTCAGACAATTTTGCAGCAGGCTCTCTACTATAGAGAGCAGGTAAACTCCCCTCCAATTCTTCTCATCTGCAAGGGCATCCTCTTTGGCATCTTGACAACAATGCTATGCTTTCAATCCTTGGGAACAGTCTCTTTTTCCCATACTTCTCTGAATAGTTCAGCTAGTTTTGGTCACCCAGTGTTTAGCATGCATTAACTCCTGTTCAGTAGCTGTACCATTCTTTATCTACTTTATCGTATCCAGGAATTTGATAATTCAACTGGAACTGTTTTAATGGGCTGTCATGGTTGACTATCAGGGTTGTAGTAGGGCTAAGTCAGTGAGAATCTCTTTGCAGTTTTCCATCCATCTAATTAAGCCTTCCATTTTGGAATTCAACAGGTTTTGTTTTGTTTTTGGTCATCCTTATCAGCATATCATCACTGATTCAACAGCATATCATCACCGATTTAAAACAATGTCTTGCTATTGATACATATCCCAGTTCTTCAGCATGGCTTCATCTGCTTTTTAACAAAATTATTTTAAAATAGGAACTTTCCGTTCAGTGCTAATCTACACTTCACTTTTCTCTGCTTTTCCTCTTATTTGTATATCACTGCAGTGTAATCCTATGCATCTTTTTCTTGGAAGCAAGTCTCACTGTGTTCACTGTGTTTAGGACTGCAGCTTTACAATCTTTGGTTCATTAAGCAGTTCTGAATAAAGCTATTTCATTTAACTTTTTAGGGTCTTCTTAAAATCATTCTTCAATTTACTTTTGGAATGTCTTCATCATTTGTTTATGGAGATTTGCAGCACAAGCCTAACCATCTCTATTCAGAAGTAAGTCCTATTGAATTGAGTGGGTTTTACTCCCAGGAAAGTGGAAGTCCATCTTTCCTGCTACACAAATATTATGATCACCATTTATTTGTAGACATTAAAGACCTGGAACTTGCAAGCTCTTTATGTAGAAGGCACTGATTAGTTTTGTCATAAATATTCAGTCTTTCCCTAAGAATATCACTGAATAACATAGTATTTGTGATTAGAAAATCAGGTCTAAAGCTCTATGAGCAACTGGCCATTTTGACTGATAACTTCCATTTATCCTGCAATATTTGCTAGACCGTGTTTGCCCTGTATTTACATAGAAGTCACCCATAACGAAAAGTAGGTCATGTTTAGGTACCCTTTAAATTACAACTTGCAAACAGAGAATTAATCCTTGCACATGTCACAGTGCTTTTTTATTATAAAAAAAACAGAATCTACTTCTGTAGAATAAATGATATTAGTTAATGACTTTCTGTCTCTTAACATTGCTATTCCTGCCCTCTCAGATAAGGTTATTAAAATATGGACACTTTAACACATAAAAAAACTATATTGTGGGACAACTGAAATGTCACAGTGAATGATAAGTAATATTATGTTAAGTATGCAATGTTTTGGAAGTTTCTCTTGAATATATACCACTAATAAGGATTGTAAATACCTTCCTAATAAGAAGTAGTGAACCTTATCTGGAAATGTTTAGCTGTGCTTCTAATTGAACAAGTCATCATAAGAAACAGTGTAATATAAGCTATATTCAGTGAACTGTTAAATAATGCCTCAGTATTTTATGTCACGGCAGGCTAAACAGAAAATGTGCTGGCATCTTTTTTATGATGCACAAGCATATTTCAGTAACAAAGCACATAGAAATTACTTTGCAGTCGTTGATCAATAAATGGGGGAGATAAGAAAACCCTCACAATTTCTAATTGAAGCCCTTCAACAATCAAGAACCAGTTCTAGACTTGCACAGTGATCATCCTGCCCTCCACCTTCTGTCCTGGCTGCTGTGTGCAGCCGGGCTGTAGACACAATAGTGGCTGCACCAGTCCAAAGCCCTGCTGGTTGACTGCCCCTGCTGGTTGAACCCTGTATGACTATTAAGCTAGAACTTCTGACTATAGTTGTATGTGCTTTTGTTGAGGAAGCACTGGAAAGTTATAGGCCGCTTCTACAATATCACTTTAGCAATTGCCATTCTTTGTTTGTACCATCTAGACAATACCGTGGTTGACCTTTTGCATTCCTGTATTTACTGTATTATATGGATTTTCATATTTGCTCCCCCTTTTTTGTAGCACCAGTATGTTTGGTGTAATGAGCGTGGATAGGGATTCTTAATGACAAGCCTATTAATTGCTCCATTGTTTCCCAACGTGAGGGAGGCTTTAATTAATTTCTTTTCCTTATTTTTATTTTTAATAACAGAACAGGACTAGCTACAGGTAGGTAGCCGTGTTGGTCTGCCACAGTCGAAACAAAATTAAAAAATCCTTCCAGTAGCACCTTAAAGACCAACTAAGTTTGTTCTTGGAATGAGCTTTCATGTGCATGCACACTTCAGATACACTGAAACAGAAGTCACCAGACCCTTATATATAGTGAGAGGGTGGGGAGAGGCATTACTCAGAAGGGTGGTGGTAATGGGTGATTGGCTGATAGGTGTGGTAAAACTGTTGATGACTGTTTACCACACCTATCAGCCAATCACCCATTATAAGTAGGGTATACACACGGGGAAGTGGGTCTGCTTGCCCAATGGACTTTTCAGGGAAAGGGTTCAAAAGAGGATAAAATGTTTGAAGTGAAAAGAATATCCATCTGCTGAGGCAACTTCATTAATTCTGTTATTCTCCCTGTTTTGCCACAGGTGAAATCACCACAATATAGCACAGAAAAAGAGAGTGTGTTTACCTAGTTACCTCAGTAACAAACATGCATTGTCTTCCCTCTTTTCCCTATTACATAGAAAACAATTGCTATACATGTCTTTAGGGGCATAATCCCATAGCGGAATCTGATTGGTTATGCAACATTTTGACATCATCATGATGGCTATGTTACCTTCATTTACAGGAAACACATAGCCAATAATATGACAATAGTGGGGATTGTGGGGGTGAGTGGAATTATCTATGGCTTCAAAGAAACTGTAGGCAGTAAGAAGTAGGCAGTAAGAAGTAGGCAGTAAGAAGTTGCAACAGCAGGGAGAAGGTAATGGGCACAGGAGAATATTATTTCATGCTTCATAGCAAATATTCATACAAGCAAACATGTAACGTATCACTACTTTGCATTGTGAGGTTAAGATCAAATGCTAATCCTACGTATAGAACCATATAATCAGGATTGCTTCCTCAATATCATATGAGACGAGTTAAAGTTTGGAGTTAAGTGGCAAAGAAATGCAAAAAGCAGAGTTTGTTAATATTCAGTTAGCACCTAAAAAAGGTAAACGACCCGTGACAGTTAAGTCCAGTCGCAGACGACTCTGGGGTTGCGGCACTCATCTCGCTTTACTGGCTGAGGGAGCCGATGTTTGTCCATAGTTTCTCCGGGTCATGTGGCTAGCATGATTAAGCCGCTTCTGGCGAAACAGAGCAGTGTACGGAAACACCATTTACCTTCCCGCCGGAGCGGTACCTATTTATCTACTTGCACTTTGACGGGCTTTCGAACTGCTAGGTTGGCAGGAGCTGGGACTGAGCAATGGGAGCTCACCCCATTGTGGGGATTCGAACTGCTGACCTTCCGATCGGCAAGCCCTAGGCTCAGTGGTTTAGACCACAGCGCCACCCACGTCCCTCTCAGTTAGCACCTACATTCATCCAAAATAAGCACAGTGACCCTTCAAAAGCAGGCAAGTCACTGTTTATTTTGCATAAATTTCTGTTCTTTTTTGTCACAAACTGCTTTTTGAATTTTGTCATTTAACATTGGCTTTCACATTACACAGCATTATACATATGTCTACTGAGGAATACACTATGTATCTAATAATGCAAGCTTTAGTTCACAGAAAATTATGTCATCATAATCTCATCTACAGCTCCCATCATTTTTGACCATTACCATGCTGGTTGGGGGTGATGGGAGTTGTAGTCCAAAACATTTAGAGGACACCAGGTTGGTAGAAGCTGCAGGAAAAGGAAGAAAACCTTCCTATGTTGTATTTGTATGACTAGAGAAGGGGAGCTGAGTTTTGGAACCTTTAGTCCAAAGTCACATGGGGAAGTCATCCTAAGAAAAACCCAGGAAAAAAATGACACCACAGTTTCCTGAGGAAGAAGTTTAATGTGCAGGGGCATTTACTAGCCATACTTCAAGCTCCCATTGCTTGTGGCAGCAAGAGAATACCAGCCTTTGAGTAATGAAGAAACTAGGACAGGAGAAGTGAGAAGGGTGGGGGGTGGGGAGAGCAAAATAATGAATTTGTTGATATCTAGCAACAGACATTTCAACCTGTCTGGAATTCCTTTCACCAGATATCATATGCATATACACCAATTTCACCATAGTAGATCTTTTTTCAGGACAAGTTATCAGCAATTAACACGCTCCAGAGCTCTGTTGTGCAAACAGATCTTCTTTCAATTTAGTATTACTGAAAGCTCTACATGGGACGTAATGTGTGGAGTTTTCCCTGATACAGAAATAGAGAAGGAACCCTTTAATTAGGAGAAACCTCCATGTTGTCACTGGAATTGTGGAATAAGTGATAATGAGTCTGAGTTCAAATGCTTTTAAATATGAAACCATCATTTTATGTTGTCTGAAAGAACAGTAAGTTGACTTAAATTTCACACATCTGGCATAAAACAATATAAGATTCTCTTGTGCCTTGTACTTTTTTTTGAGGGGGCACCCAGATGTGCCTTGTAGTTTTTAATTTTAGAAGTCTGAGAGACATGCTGCCATTTCTTAGTATTATCTACTTCACACACCAAGAGGGAGAGATGGATAATATCACTTCTTTCAAAGGAAAAATAAAATAAAATGAATTTGGCAAAGTAAACAAACAAATAAGTAAAAATGTGTGAGCTACAAAGTGTTGCAAGAGACAATTGCTAGGAACTAGTAAAGCAAGCCAGTATAATTAAATAAAGTGCTGTATATATATAATTATGATTAAAAATTATCACCTTACCATCTATATAACTGAAGTACATGGAGTTTTACATTTAATAAAATGTCCACTCGTAAGCAATTAAAATAATCTCTACAAATGCATGTTGTTGTTGTTGGTTTTTTAAAAATCTTAAATTGATACCTTTTCTTTAAAGGAGTATAACACAGTCTATAGCAGAAAGTGCAATAATCCACTTGTCATTTTCTACAGATCAAGTTATTTCAGATTATCATCAGCTAGCCTTGCTGATACTGACTAGCACTTAACTTTATGAATAATCTCAATGGGAGAGATTCAGAGTTGACACTTGCATAATTGAGATGACAGTAGGGTTAATTGTGCAGTGCTCAGTGTTAATAAGGATAGAAGAATTGAAAAAAGATTTCTGATGCACCATCCTGTCACTGTGCCTGTTAATCATTTGATGTAGTCTCATGTGATATAGCTCTAACATGCCTAATGTAATACAGACTAAAGAATATTGCAAAACGGAAAAAAGTATATTGTATCTACATATAAGAGAGATTAAAACAGATTTTCATCTTTTAAAAATCAAGTATTTGACATAAACATTACATGGAGTTTTCTGAAAAATCCAGACAATGGATAAGCAATGTCATTCAAACAATACTGTATGCCTTTCAATAGCAGTCATAAACAACTTCATCAGACTTCAAAAAAGCAACTCATAAAAAAAAATCAGAAGTGTATTTTGAACTTCTGGGTTGCTTACCAATGTTTTATGATAGTGGCATCAAGGATGATTAAACAGTTATGTACTGATGGGAATGGCAGATGGAAATGGGAAAGTGGAAGTAGTAGTTTTGAAAGATACACTCTACCTGTGTAGCCCAGAGAATTGTCCTCATTATCTGAGGTGGGAAGTGGTGTTCCGCTGTCGTTTCCTCTCTCGAGGTCATCAGAGTCTGTTGGAAATAACATCAGAGCTGCTGATGGGGTCATAGTAGTAACAGTAGTTGCCATTTCCATCAAATAGTGTCCATACACAAGTAAATCCACATATGACAGAAAAACAAACAGTGACAGCACACAGCATACTTTATCCTTCCACACTATTGGCTGGATTAACTTCTGTAATATCTTCAGCAACATTCTTTGTGGTTTAAAAATTCCTCTTGTGTTTACTGTGTCCCTAGTTTTATTCTTCTGTTGCACCTTCACTCTGATTTCACAGCTTGTGAAGTGTTCTGTCTACACTCTGCAGAGCAGCCAGCACATGCTGTGGTGGACATATGGGGAAGAGGAGGCTGGGTGGTTGAATGCTAGCATTGCTAATTTTCTACCTTATTGTTAATCAAAGCTATTGACTGTGATCACTCCCCATCATTGCTTCATCTCCTGGCAATTACAGACTCAGGGGACTTTACCTCTTTGTAGGAAGGGGAAAAAGCAGTGTCTTGTCAAATAAGGAGGAAGGCTTGTATAAGCACTATTTCTTATCCAGGGGTGGAGCAAAGGAAAGGAGAATTATCACATCTAGCAAAAGGCAACAGTTTATAGTAATCAGAAATAGATATTTTCCTGAACTGAAGGGCAATATTAAGGACATCATTTTTAAATGTTTTAAAAATCTCATAGAGTATAGTCCAGCAAAATTAAACTGCAAACAAAATATTTTCAAATAGTTTGAAGCCATTCATAGTGCAGCATAGCAAAAATGTATTTAAAAATGGGGGAAATTATCTTAAGGGCAAAAATATGAATCATCGGTGCTAGTAGGAGAATAACTATACAGAGAGCTGATTGTACTATATTTTTTAAACAATATTTAATCATACTGAAATAAAAGCCCATCAGAAAGTTCTGAGAACTCAAATAACTTTACTTGTAAAAATATGGCTATAATCTCCTTTGCCCCCCCCCCCCCAAATCATGCAGAAATAATAAGTAGCATTCTAGAATTATTATGTACTGTGTGCTTTCTTTCTTTTTTTTGCAAATGTCTTGTTTAAACGGTATCCTAGCTAGTCATATAAGTACTTACATTTTATTCATAAATCTATGTACTTTATCACAGAGAAGTCAATGCACTTAGGAAAAAAAGTATAGCACTTTTGATATTACATATTCAGAATACCTGTGATTCTTAAATAAGATAAATACAGTGATTAAACAATATTTATTTCAACCCTTTTATTCAATACAGTACACACACATTCTGACTATGGTGGAAGATAGGCATTTTCTGCTTTGATAAAAAGTACAACCCTTTCCAGACTAGTCTTTCCATTAGAAAGCAGAATGTAAAAAAACAACTTGGATGTATCCCTTTACATTACTGAGGTCTCCTTTTTAAAAAGCCTTTGTGGATATGATAGAGGAGAAAGGTGAAAACCCCTCATTTATTTGTCCATTTGCCTTGCGGCCACAGTAATATGTAATCTCATGAACATATTTGAAAATTTCTCTGAAAGAGACTGTCGCAAATGAATCAAAAGTCCTCTCTAATACACTCATCTATTATTTGCATGTAGGGAGCTATTGGACATGTTGTGAATTATAACTGTTGAAGGCAACAGGATAGGTCTCTTCCTAAATTAAATGGCAGAGATTTCATGCTTTCTCTTTCAGTTTTTTGAAGGTGCATGGTACAAAATAAAAAAATAGAGATCGAATCAGTACTAAAAATGCTAGTACAGTAAGTTTACAGCTTGTGTGCATTCAACTTTACATGTGTGATAAAAATAAAAAGGGGGCTGGGTTCTGGGGAAAACAACACTGGCAACCCCACCCACCATTAAACCCAATTGGTATTGACTATCCATGGAAAGTAAACACTGAGTAAATTGCAGGCCTACTCTACACCAGAACTTGGAGCAGTTAGAACTGAAGTTCTACTTGGGATTCTGCCTCTCTCTGTCTCTTCCAGCCACACCATGCTAGACCTGGTTGAGCATCCACGAAATTCTGCGCTTAGAGTCCTTCTAATAACTTTGATACAAAAGTTGTGCTAATAAAACTGTATCCTATGTAAAGAACTTCTCTACATTCTCCTGAGCTCCTGGAAAAATTTTACAGTGCAAGATTTCTCATATCATGTAGAGACACAAAGTGGCTGGGCTTTGGAATCGCTGGAAAGGAGACCTCTGCTTCTGTTTATTTGAGAAGGCTCTCTAGATGTGCAATGTAATATTATTTTTTTAAAAAACAAACCAAGCACAGGTGATTCTAATAAATGCTTACCCAACAAATGTTTTCAAGGATTTAGCATTAAGAGAAGTGGAACTATGAAATGCTACAGGCAACAGGGAAAAGGAAAGGATGGGGCAACTGGCCTGCTTGAGCTTACAGCAAGTAGGAGAAGAGATTCATGGTGGATCTCCCCTTGTTTCATGGTGGATTGCCCCTTGTTGTACATTGAGATTTAAGAAGGAGTAAACAAAGTTTCTCCATAACCTTCCTCTATGCCATCTATACAGAAATAAAGAGTTAATGCTCAGGGCTGAATCTGATCCCTCTAATGTGCAAGTGTCAGGTAGGTAGTTCAGGAGGGAAATAAAATATTGCTATTTCCCATTTTAACCTACCTGAAATACAGTTCTCTCTTGCTTGAGCTGGCTAGAGCCTTGAATTGAAACATTCTTGTTAGGGCTGGAAATACACTGAAACATTTTGTTGCTGGCTGCCACCTGTTTCGAATATTAATACAGTGGTACCTCGGGTTAAGAACTTAATTCGTTCTGGAAGTCCATTCTTAACCTGAAACCATTCTTAACCTGAGGCACCACTTTAGCTAAAGGGGCCTCCCGCTGCTGCTGCGCAATTTCTGTTCTCATCCTGAAGCAAAGTTCTTAACCCGAGGTACTATTTCTGGGTTAGCAGAGTCTGTAACCTAAAGTGTCTGTAACCTGAAGCATCTGTAACCTGAGGTACCACTGTACCTTTGAATGCTTAGGTAGCATTGAAGAGATTCCCATCTTAAACTACTTAGAATATAAGTCAGTGACTCCTTTTCATCTCTTGACCAGTTCACACCTGACTATCCAAAAGAAGCAATAAATCAGATCTTCAATAGGACTAAAGCATGCAGTGAAGCATTGTTCAGTGTAGTTCTGAACATTACCGTATTCACAAGTAAATCCAACTGAGGTGAGTTGGATTTATTCTCTAATAAGTGAGCTGAAGTCCAATTGTGTTTAACAGTTCCTGAACATGCTACGTGTCTCTTAATTGCATCTAATACTACAAACACAAAGAGCCCTGGATTATTTTTAGGAAATGCACTTGATAACAAATATTGATAATCTGCAGCAGATTATATAGTTCCAACAGTGTGCTAGCCACAGCAGATCTAACCATACGTAAAGAGTGCTTCATTCATTATGTTTTTAAAGATATGTGCTTGCTGCAGCAAAGTTTAACGAATCATGGCTCCCCAGATATACATATATGTATTTCAAAACTTAGTGTTTGCTTTCTCACACATTAATGCATTAAGCAGATATACAGTATGCAAATGCTAAAAGTGTAGTATGTCAAATAGCCCTAGCAAGCATATGTGAATAACATTTGCTTTGAATTACAATGTGGCCAATGTATTAATCAGTATCACTCTGTCTCTACTCTGTGTTCACACACACACACACACACACACACACACACACACACACACACTAAGAGAACTGCCCACATTTTTTTCATATATTTAGGGTAAAACTGAACACTGCAAATAGTTGATACTTTCTAAAAGAATATAAGTTTCAATAAATATTTAAATACAGGTTCAATAAATATTTTAAAGATGCAACATATTTAGTTTTAGTACTACTCATTTATAATTATGTTGATTAAATCCATTGACTTCCCTCTTTCAATCAATATTTAACACCATTTAAATCTTAGTTGCCTACTACTGATATATCACAGATTCTTTAATTCTAATAAATTACATTCTAATTTGCATTAGACTTCAAATACATATTCCACCAGGATACGCTGGCCAGGGGTATGATCAAGTGCTGTTGTATAGTTTTCATAGGTTCCTTGTTCAGTTCTGATGATCTCAGCTAAAATGATTTGGCATTTACATATTATTAAACAAAAACAACTTAAAGTCTGAAGTCCATTCTGTGTTAGAAGTTTTGAGTCTTCTATTCATTTTTGCTAAATAATCTAGATTTCACCAAATTAATTAAGAGCAGAAGGTGATCTGTTAAGTGCATAGGCCATGTGTACAATAAAATGGATTGTTGCTTTAAACCAAACTGAGGCAGGAACCATTTCAGTGAACATTGACTTTCTTTGTTGCTTTCCACAATCTTAACATTACAAAGTGATCTTTAAAGACACATCATTTCTCACACTAGGGTTTCAGTGTGTTCAGCACTCTTTTTCAGATGCATCTTCCTACATTACTCTAGATTAGTGAAAGGAATCAATGAGAATTGATCCAATTTGCAGAACACAGTTCTAATATTGATAGTAGTTTATACACATTTGCTTTTGCCTAATCTTTTATTAATGATCATCTTCAAAATGTCAATTAATATTGCTGTCCATAAATTCAGTAATATGGGCTAGATAGAAATCAACTAATTAAAGAAGAGATGCTCAAAGGAAACAAAACACAGAGTAAGATGAAGGAAAAATACCTTTTGGTGATCTGTTTTCCTTATACTACTTTGAGAAACAGTAATCACTGTTATACAAAACAAATTCCTTCCAGTAGCACCTTAAAGACCAACTAAGTCAGTTCTTGGTATGAGCTTTCGTGTGCATGCACACTTCTTCAGATACACAGTGTGTATCTGAAGAAGTGTGCATGCACACGAAAGCTCATACCAAGAACTGACTTAGTTGGTCTTTAAGGTGCTACTGGAAGGAATTTGTTTTGTTTTGACTATGGCAGACCAACACGGCTACCTATCTGTCACTGTTATACAGTTTACCTATCGGTGGAAAAAGGTCAATTTAATTTCATTACTTTCATCAAAACTGTGTATTAGAAAATGAAAAGTGGTAAGCAAATAGATTCTCATCTGTTTTTTGTTATCTATTCATTTTGAGAAAAATACCGAGTAACATGAATGCACACTTAGCAGGGAAATAATTCAAATACCTATGTGTTCACACAGGAGCAAACATTCCCCAGAGGTTCCTGGGGGGCATTCCTGAGAGTGGAGTGGCATATTTATTTGAAAAAGTAGGGCCTATCCTATTTGAAGCATCCTAGCTGAGGCTGTCCCAATGCCCTTCTAGGTGTTTGCTAAAGCACCAACTTAGACTCAAGGGTAGTATGGTAGGGGTGGGTAGGTTGCTATGCCCTATGGCACGGGTGGGAAACATCTAATGCAGTCTTCCAGGACTTTATAATTGGCCATCCAGACTATTTCCAGGCCAAACATCCTCCAGACTGCAACACACCCGTCACCAGCCCTGCTTAACACCCTGCTTAAATATGTTTGCCTGACTGGAATGTGGCCATGAACTCTGATAGCACTTCTTGATTTCTGGATGGAGGTTAGAATGGAATGTGTGAGTGGGTAGAAACTAACTTACTGTGCAAAGGTATAATTCACATCCATTGCTTTGTCCACTTTCGCCTCTGGCCTCACCCACCACTGACATGTGTCCCCCAGAAGGCTGCATAGAAGGGAATGTGGTCCCCAGCCTTAAAAAGATTCCTCACCCCTGGTTTATAGGAATTCAATCTTTCTAGTTAGACTTCCTGTCCTGTGAGTGCTAATCTTAAGTGTTTGTGTCTTGGGTTGGGTACCTGAGGGATTCTGCTGATATGCTGCTCATCAATATTCCTGTGTCAGCTGATGAAGATTGTCTTGATTTGTGTTGATGGCTTCTAGGATGGAGTATTCTAACTTCTATGCTGACGTCTCAGGATGTGGAGGACCTCATGGCCACAACGAGAGCCATGTTATGCTGCTCCTTGGATTACAGATTCTAAGGTTGGTGCTGGAGGATTGTTGCTGACCCCTTGGTGGTTATTCTATGAGATTTCACAGGTCTGTTTTATCCCACATGCTGTTTAATGTCTATGTTAAACCACTGACTACAGCACTTGACAGGATAAGTTCCAATAGGCTATGACTCAACTCAGAAGAAACAGAGGTACTGTTAGTTTGTGGTTCAACTGCCCAACCTAGTTTGGAATGGGTGTCCTCCTAAGAGACCTCTTTGTCTCCATCTATACTCTTAGACCTAGCCAGACTTTACCTTCCTATTAGATGTAAAACAGCTTAAAGAACTAGGTTCATAGAGTAGGAGAGATCTTGGATCCAGCATTGTTGCAGGAGGGAGAAGTGTTGTTCCCTTTTAGTTTAGAGGACCTTCAGACAAAGATAGGTAGAGAGGTAACTACAACATGTGTCCATCTTTTTGACTAGTTTGCAAAGGCTTAAATTTTAGTAAAAGTAGACTAATATGTGTTTTTGATTCCATCTATTTGGAATATGTGGAAGACAGAAGTGCCTGGCGTGCTCTGGTCCATGAGGTCACAAAGAGTCGGACACGACTAAACGACTAAGCAACAACAAATTTGGAATATGTCAATCTTCATGGAAAAACCGCAATATGATCATATTTTGTGTTTTACCAACTGCCAACAAAACTAAGAATATTATTTTAAAAATCAGATGAACAAAACAGGAACTGGTCAATTTTTTCTAAATGATAAACAAAATCCATCCACGCACACGGCAAAAGGCTAAGAATCTGAACTGGGAAAGATTACTAAATAGATTGTAAATTAATGCATCACTCTCCAGTAATCTATAATAAAAGTTTGTCCAAGGCTCTCATTCCTCTATGTGATCAATGTGAACCTCAAAAGAAAGCACAGGGTCAAAATTACCTAAAAGTTTATGAACTTGGCTGGGAGAATGAAAGCAAGTTCTGAAATGAAACAGCTGGGGAGGATAATAATCAATAACTACTCTTATCTTGTCAAATTTCAGCCTTAGAAAATTAATATCACATAGGCAATCATGCAGCACAGCAAGGGGCATTCAGGGTTTACAGCAACCAAACAGATACCTTGAGGTGCTGTCAATTTGTAATATTGTACAACCTGAGCATGAGACTATTAGCCTGCAGCTGCAATTTCAAAAACCTCATGGGTATCTGGGAACCCCTGAAATAACTAGAGAGAGGGGAAAAACACACCCTTATAGTCACAGGGCCCAGAGCAATAAAGCATGAACGCTGAAAAATACAATGAATTTAACTCACACAAGGCTGCTGAAACAACAGTATAGGTGTTTATTCCTCCCAAATATAAAACACTCTCTTCTCAAGTTTCATGTAAGCAGAGACAAATAACAGTAACAGTCATTTCAAACATGGCCCTCAAAGAATATAGAAGTCAAGACAATGTATATCTCCCAACAGGGCCATGCCCAACTGTTGGAAAATGGTGTATCTACTTTTCTGCCCCTCCCCCTCCAGGTCCAGCATATAATCCTAATCTGTTAGACATACATCAAGTAATTGCTTGTAGACTATGGCTAGCATATAAAAGTACCCCTGAAAATAGCCTGTTATAATTGGACTCCAGTAAAACAGACTTTTAATCCAGAAAGACTATTGAATCACCCTCTGGAGATGAAAGAGAGTGTTTCATTAATTGAAAATATAAGTCTATGCATCCATTGGTGATGGCTCAATGGATGTTAGATAGGTTGTAAAATTTCTTTAGCAAAAAAACCTTTGATACTGGTAAGCACAGTAGATATGATATTGTGGATTTCTTTGATGACTTTCACAGAGAGAATAAAGATAAGACTATTACCAATATGATGATGATGATTTTTTAAAAAAAATAATGTTCTGGAATTATATTAATACCTTTTTGGGTTGCAGGGATAATCTTCTTGTATCGTTTAGGCTGTATCTATTAATCAGGGAGTAATACAATATTAATGTGATGTTATCAGCAACTAAAATAATGTGCAACTCTATTTGAAGTGTACAGCATACTGAACCACCATTTTAAGTTGTTTTTTTTAAGCCAGCCAACCACTAACTTAAGGGCAAAAGGCTTTACAAATCAATACACATTGATTTTTTCCTGGGAATTTTTTGACCTTAGGATGGTCACCATGACCTAATCAATAGGCTTGTGGATTTTAGCATCCGTGTGCTGGTACAGGTGCACAAGTAGGGGTTGCAAGGTTTGCTCCCAGCCTGCTTCCACAGATGAGAGTGGAATTTGTATAGGCCCTTTGTGATTCCAATGAATGCATGGAGTTTGCGAACACAAACTCCTGCTCCACCCTTTCCATATTTTCAAATAACGTCTGTAAAGGGTTTGTTTCATGGCACTGCTGTGCTTTTTGTAAGATGCTACTTCAGTAGTTATAAAGAGAGCAAAGTTTGCACATGTTCTAAATTCCACATAGAAACTAACAGAATGATTGGACTAGAACCAACATATTTAAAAATGGTTTTTGATTGGAATATTTTGAAGGGAATGAGGTGTTTAGAGGATCACTGCCTTGACTATTATTTATAAGCTCAAAGTAAAAACAAAGCATTGATGTTTTAAAAATATTATATGTCTATTCAGAAGTAAGTCACATTAACTTCCCTAGGAAATAGCTAGTGTATAACTTTCATAGTTGGCTCACCTATCAGTTGGCTCACCTATCAGGTAAAATGTGAAAATGGTTTCAAGGCAGACAAAGTTGGTTGTGGTGAATTAACCTCCCAGCTCTCCCCTCAGTTGCCTTGCCTACCACTCCTCTCCCCACCTTCTGTTACTTTTAATGTATTTATGCTACTAATGCAGTTGTGGCACCACCCCTTCCTTTCTGCCTTGTTGGAAGGCAAGGGGCTCCGTCACAGCAAGCCATTCTGGAAAAGGTGACCCAGGAGAGGGCTTGTGCTGTCATTTTCCTGGGGTGGTTAGGGCTAGAGAATGCCATTATTTAAATTCTCAATTTTACATTTAATTTTAAGCTTTTATTTAAAAATTGTCTAGCTGCCCTAAAAAAGCAGTTGTGGCATACGCAGTCTCCTAGGTGATATCCCCCCAGAATGCCTCAATCTGAGTAAGGACCCACATTCATTTCTCAGAATAAGAAAGAGAGGAGATGGAGGCAGAGATGTGCTGCTTCTGTGTTAGCAGCAAAACAGTAGGGAAGGTATGAGGAGTAGGAAGCTTGGTAGAAGTTGTCCTCACCTTGGATGGCACCATATCTTGTGCTGGTCCTGTTAGCTTTGCTAGCACAGGAAAATTATTTGTGTAGCCAACAATATGGCAGCTTCTGGTGATTCCCTCTTCTCATATATCTTTGACAAGTGAGATGGAGAAGCAATCCTGTTGTAGACATTAGTTTTTGAATATCTGAATGCAATCTGTCAACTGCATAATCCAGGAACTTTCTGTGTCATGGTCCCTGTTCTACAAATATAATATAAATTTGATAATTTTTCAGCAACATTTTTGAGTTCCTGCTGGACGGTGCCAGATAAAACAATTTACAAGGACACACAACAAAGAGAATTCTGCGATGCTTTAACAAGTTTATTAGACAAATTTTTAAGGCAAGAGACTGTGGCCTATGGAGGCTCCTTCCACAATAAATTTGTTAATCTGCAACCAGAACCGTAGCTAGGTGATCTTGCAACCCTGGCAGAACTGTCCACATTGCGCCCCCTAGCTACGGACAAATTAGCTCTTCTTTCCACCTCTCCTCCAACTCCCCTCTTCCACCAATTCAATTCACCCTCTATTTAAAACCATTTCTTATGAGGCAATTTTGTTGTTGTTCAGTCGTTTAGTCGTGTCCGACTCTTCGTGACCCCATGGACCAGAACATGCCAGGCACTCCTGTCTTCCACTGCCTCCCACAGTTTGGTCAACCTCATATTGGTAGCTTCGAGAACACTGTCCAACCATCTCATCCTCTGTCATCCCCTTCTCCTAGTGCCCTCCATCTTTCCCAGCATCAGGGTCTTTTCCAGGGAGTCTTCTTTTCTCATGATGTGGCCAAAGTATTGGAGCCTTAGCTTCACGATCTGTCCTTCCAGTGAGCACTCAGGGCTGATTTCCTTCAGAATGGATAGGTTTGATCTTCTTGCAGCCCATGGGACTCTCAAGAGTCTCCTCCAGCACCATAATTCAAAAGCATCAATTCTTCGGCGATCAGCCTTCTTTATGGTCCAGCTCTCACTTCCATACATCACTACTGATTTATAGCTTTAACTATATGGACCTTTGTCGGCAAGGTGATGTCTCTGCTTTTTAAGATGCTGTCTAGGTTTGTCATTGCTTTTCTCCCAAGAAGCAGGTGTCTTTTAATTTCATGATTGCTGTCACCATCTGCAGTGATCATGGAGCCCAAGAAAGTAAAATCTCTCACTGCCTCCATTTCTTCCCCTTCTATTTGCCAGGAGGTGATGGGACCAGTGGCCATGATCTTAGTTTTTTTGATGTTGAGCTTCAGACCATATTTTGCACTCTCCTCTTTCACCTTCATTAAAAGGTTCTTTAATTCCTCCTCGCTTTCTGCCATCAAGGTTGTGTCATCTGCATATCTGAGGTTGTTGATATTTTTTCCAGCAATCTTAATTCTGGTTTAAGATTCATCCAGTCCAGCCTTTTGCATGATGAATTCTGCATATAAGTTAAATAAGCAGAGTGACAATATACAGCGTTGTCGTACTCCTTTCCCATTTTTGAACCAATCAGTTGTTCCATATCCAGTTCTAACTGTAGCTTCTTGTCCCACATAGAGATTTCTCAGGAGACAGATGAGGTGATCAGGCACTCCCATTTCTTTAAGAACTTTCCATAGTTTGCTGTGGTCAACACAGTCAAATGCTTTTGTGTAGTAAATGAAACAGAAATAGACATTTTTCTGGAACTCTCTAGCTTTCTTCATAATCCAGCACATGTTTGCAATTTGGTCTCTGATTTTTCTGCCCCTTCGGAATCCAGTTTGCACTTCTGGGAGTTCTCGGTCCACATATTGCTTAAGCCTGCCTTGTAGAATTTTAAGCATAACCTTGCTAGCATGTGAAATGAGAGCAATTGTGCGGTAGTTGGAGCATTCTTTGGCACTGCCCTTCTTTAGGATTGGGATGTAGACTGATCTTCTCCAATCCACTGGCCACTGCTGAGTTTTCCAAACTTGTTGGCATATTGAGTGTAGCACCTTAACAGCATAACCTTTTAGAATTTTAAATAGTTCAGCTGGAGTATCATCACTTCCACTGGCCTTGTTATTAGCAGTGCTTTCTAAGGCTCATTTGACTTCATTCTCCAGGATGTCTGGCTCAAGGTCAGCAGCCACACTACCTGGGGTGTACGAGGCATCCATATCTTTCTGGTATAATTCCTCTGTGTATTCTTGCCACCTATTCTTGATGTCTTCTGCTTCTGTTAGATCCTTGCCACTTTTGTCCTTTATTATGGTAATGTTTGTATGAAAAATTCCTTTAATATCTCCAATTTTCTTTAACAGATCTCTGGTTTTCCCCATTCTATTGTTTTCCTCTAATTCTTTGCATTGCTCATTTAAAAAGGCCTTTTGTCTCTCCATGCTATTCTTTGGAAATCTGCATTCAATTTCCTCTATCTTTCGCTGTCTCCCTCGCATTTTGCTTGCCTTCTCTCCCCCACTATTTGTAAGGCCTCATTGGACAGCCACTTTGCTTTCTTGCATTTCCTTTTCATTGGGATGGTTTTCGTAGCTGCCTCCTGTATGAGCCAATAATCAATAATTATATTTATGGGCATGTTTGGGGAAGCTTTTAATGTTTGATGCATTACTGTATTTTACTATTTTGTTGGAAGCCGCCCAGAGTGGCTGTGGAAGCCCAGCCAGATGGGGGGGTATAAATAATAATAATAATAATAATAATAATAATAATAATAATAATTACTACATTTTTAGTCAATTTTGCAGCCCCCTGTCGCCTGTGCCCCTGTTGGGAGCCCACCTCACCTC
The DNA here is from genome assembly GCF_964252035.2 of Podarcis erhardii. Lineage (NCBI taxonomy): Eukaryota > Metazoa > Chordata > Lepidosauria > Squamata > Lacertidae > Podarcis > Podarcis erhardii. Next base: position 46,596,899 of record NC_138508.1, on the reverse strand, counting down.
CTAGCTACAGCCCTGTCTGCAACATGTCACACCTAAACACATGATGTGGCTTCTCTTTGGGAAAGAAGAGGGGGGAAGTGATTGTATGCATATTTTATTGAAAACTGTATTGTACATGTCCTGCTCTCTGGTAACTTTGGATAGGATTAGAGACCAAAGGAGTATACAAGTAAATTTAATCCCACATAATTTTAGTTTCCAAAATAGATCTCAGAAAGTAAGAGAAAGAGTTTTGTACACATTTGAAAATGTATATAGAATTCCTAAAGTATGTGTTATCATTGTAGAGCTGTTTACACAGTGGCACTTCCACTTGCTCTGTAGTACAGTCTAGGCTGGGTTGTGTGTATTGATCAGAGTAGTGGGGTAGGAATGCCAGAGGAGCAGATAGATGAATGATCTTACCTTTTGACAGGCATATTGACTAGTTGGTCTTTTGTCTAACAGAAGAGAATTAGGCAGCAATCCTGTATACAGTTATCTGGAAATAAGCATCACCAAACACAGTGGGACTTACTTTTGAGAAAACAGGTATAGGACTGTGCTGCTTTAAATGCAGGTAATGGGCTTTTGCATTTCAGATTAGGTTTTCCTTTGCATCTTATATTCTATAAATAACCCAACCGTAAGATTTTAGCTACACTCATAATGATTCAAAGTGTAAAAATACCTTGGTATAACAAAAAATAAAACTATTTTTCGTATGCAGCATTGAATACGTATGTTACATTTTCCAAGTGTGCTATTAACATAAAATAAAAATAAAACAAAGACATTTTGTGATATCTGAATGCTTGCCAGCTTATTCCAAAACTGACTGGCAAATAGATATGACAATTTTAAACATACCGGTATTTAAAATTTGATTTATTAAAACTATTATGGTTTGGCCTTTCACTCCAGTATCCAAAAGTTGTTTGAATTTAAGCTGTTCCTTCATTTGTCATACCTAGAGGGCAAGCCACCTAATGACTATATTGATTTTCCTTTGTGTTCAATTCTTTATGCATCATTCAGACAAGGTGAATATGGGCATACTCTGAAACTGTTTTTCAGTGTATGTTCATAGGACATTAATTTCAGATAAAAGTGTTTTCATATGCCACATTTTCTAAAAAGTCAATCACTAGCAATTATTGCAAAGGGTTTTCAAAGATAATTATATTATTATCATTAGATAATAAACATTAAGAGTGTGAACAGAAACTGTATGTTGATCAGTAAGCATGTCAATACAGAAAACTTTTGTTAAAATATATTTATCTACATTTCTGTAGGTTGGTGTGCAGTTTGCATCAACAAGAAAGTACAGCTGAAAAAAATATCAGTAAAAACAATATTAAGTAAATGGGATTGTTAAAGTGAAGCCTTTCTTTGACTATTCATGCTTATGTATTGTATAAAAGAACATGCAGAATTGTGTTTTTCACCCTCATTACACAGGATATATATAATAGATGACCCAAGCCTATGGGCTAGCCAACAAAGTTTCTGTGGTTAGTCCAATAGTGTCCATGTGTGAACAAACTGATTCCACTGACATTGCAGGCCTGCTCGTCCTTCTCTCCCCTGAAGCTCCATGTAGACCCCCCAAAATCGGATCCCTGTGAAGCAGATTTGGAGGGTCATGGGGAGATGCAAGGGGTAGGAGAGGAACCACAAGTGGAAGTTTGCTTGTACAGCATTGAGTTCCACTCTCTTAAAAAGGTAAAGGTAAAAAAACCCTGACAGTTAAGTCCAGTCGCAGATGACTCTGGGGTTGCGGCACTCATCTCGCTTTACAGGCCGAGGGAGCCAGCGTTTGTCCGCAGACAGTTTTTCTGGGTCATGTGGCCAGCAACGGAACACCGACACCAGAGCAATGCATGGAAACGCTGTTTACCTTCCCGCCGGAGAGATACCTATTTATCTACTTGCACTTTTGGGGGGAGGAGCTGGGACTGAGTAATGGGAGCTCAACCCGTCGTGGGGATTTGAACCGCCGACCTTCTGATCAGCAAGCCCAAGAGGCTCAGTGGTTTAGACCACAGCGCCACCTGCATCCTCTCCACCCTCTTACTTCTGTTTTAAAGGGGAAACTGCATGCTATAGCTATCAGCTTGTGTGTGTGTGTGTGTGTGTGTGAGAGAGAGAGAGAGAGAGAGAGAGAGAGAGAGAGAGAGAGAGAGAGAGAAAGGGTGGGTATTTCCATGACTGCAAACCAGGCATGCCTAGTGTTCTGATAAACCTTGAGGAAAATACACATTTTAGGAAAAGCATTGTTGAGAAAGTTGCTTTTAATATCAGATCAACTAGTATTAGATATTAAAAATCCTGCTCTCACCATAACTTGTTTGCCATATTTAAGGTAGTAAAAATCAACCTAGAATTTCACAGGCAACAGTGGACTATCTTACTGATAATCTAGTTTAAAGAATTTTTTCCCTGACTTTTGCCTCTATTCAAGAGTATCACAGAGGTCAAGGAGGTGCTTGGCTGCCTCAAGGGAGAACCCTGTAGATGTGGACTTAATGCTGAAATGCAGCTGTTGTTTGGAAGTGGGTGGGTGGGAGGTATGGAATTACATAGGAAGAAAAAGAAAAAGAAATCAAATATACAAATGGAAGAAAAACATCACTACCCAATTTTCTATTAAACTTTAATGCCCTGTCTCAACTGTGAGCACATGGTTACTAAACATGTGTAGAAATGTGGAATGATTTCATGAAATGTGAATTATATGAGGATTGTATAGCAGAAGAAATATGCATACAAAGAAATATAAATAAGGGATTATTATACTGAACATCAAGAGCTGCTATGTTTACTGTTTATACTGCCTATTTCATACCAACTACATATTAAAAAATGCAGGTATTAAACCAGGTATTAAAATCACAAGATTCTAAGTTCAGGGCACTGTTTTCACAGTGGCCAATCAAATGCCTATGGGGATCCCACAAGCAGAACGTAAGAACTACAATACCCCTCCCAATTCTGATTCCCAGAAACTGGTATTCATATTGCCTCAGACACTGGAAGGTGCTTATTCATCCATATTCGGCATAAATAAAAACATCTTTAAAAACACCTGTGTGGAACCAGTCCAAAAAAAGAACACATTCAGAATCACAGACACAGATACTCTTGCAGTTTACACATGTGTAATTCAACCTCTTTATAGTGTAATCAATTAATTATAACTCTTCTAAGCGTCTTGGTTACTAAGTGTTATCCATCTACCTCCTTGCAGTCCCACCAGGCAACAATATTTTTCAATTGGCATGTGCCAGCTAATGGTAGTGTTTGGATGCTGTCCAGTTGGTAGCCTTTGCCTGTGGTTCCACTGCCTTTATAGATATCTGGATAGCTCATATGATTTCCTTTGGCACACATGGCAAGTGCTTCATTAATAAGTATTAGTAATATGAAGAGTCTTTACTATCAATGAGCACTTTGTGGCCTGTGTCACTATGAGATAAATAAAAAGTAAAGGTAAAGGTACCCCTGTCCGTACGAGCCAGTCGTGTCCGACTCTAGGGTTGCATGCTCATCTCGCTCTAGAGGCCGTGAGCCGGCGCCGTCCGAAGACACTTCCGGGTCACGTGGCCAGCGTGACGAAGCTGCAGCTGGCGAGCCAGCACCAGCGCAGCACACGGAAACGCTGTTTACCTTCCCGCTATAAAGCGATACCTATTTATCTACTTGCACTTAAGAGTGTTTTCGAACTGCTAGGTGGGCAGGAGCTGGGACCGAACAACAGGAGCTCACCCCGCCGCGGGGATTCGAACCGCCAACCATACGATCGGCAAGTCCTAGGCACTGAGGTTTTACCCACAGTGCCACCCGCGTCCCATGAGATAAATACTCATAACCAAATGTTACCTTGAGCAACTCCTTAATGGGACCAACTGCTGCAGGTGATCACTGAGTGAAGAGGCTCCTGCTTGCTTGTACTAAGAAGGGTGGCTTGTGTCACTGGACAACTGACTCTCATTTACTGTGATGGAACATTTGAAACTGTATTTTCCAATACAGTAATAATTCAAATTACTATAATTTGAAATATATTGCAACCTGAATGCAATTTTGGTATGTACTTTCTGATTTTTATGTTCTGACTTTACCTCCCATTTCCTGGGAATCTCATCAAACTTATACTATCCACTACATCATGGGTAGGCAAACTAAGGCCCAGGGGCCGGATGTGGCCCAATAGCCTTCTAAATCTGGCTTGCAGATGGTCCAGGAATCAGCGTGTTTTTGCATGAGTAGAATGTGTGCTTTTATTTAAAATGCATCTCTGGGTTATTCGTGGGGCATAGGAATTCGTTCATCTCCCCCTCCCCCAAAAATATAGTCTGGCACCCCACAAGGTCTGAGGGATAGTGGACCGGCCCCCTGCTGAAAAGGTTTGCTGACCCCTGCACTACATCATGTGTGTGAAACTTTTGCCCCTCCTGAAGTTCTTGAACTACAACTCTCACTATCCCTCATGATTGGCCATACTTGCTGGGGCTGATGGGAGGTGTAGCTGAACAACATATAGAGAGCGAAAAGTTCCCTACATCTTCATAGCAATAGGTCATGGCATGAACATTAGCATAGAATCCAAGGGCTTAAACATTTGCTTATTTGTGAATGAACCATATCTGGCTTCTAGTAACTGAAAACGGGGATTCTACTGAAAATAGCCAAATGCCTTGCCATCTTAATAATGACATATACAGTGCTACCTCAGGTTACAGACGCTTCAGGTTATAGACACTTCAGGTTACAGACTCCGCTAACCCAGAAATAGTACCTCGGGTTAAGAACTTTGCTTCAGGATGAGAACAGAAATCGCGTGGCGGCGGTGCACCAGCAGCGGGAGGCCCCATTAGCTAAAGTGGTACCTCAGGTTAAGAACAGTTTCAGGTTAAGAACAGACCTCCAGAACGAATTAAATTCTTAACCCATGGTGCCACTGTACTTATATCTGTGGAAAGATTGTGTGTGTGTGAATATTTAAGCATGTAAACACTATCTGCAGTCTGAAGTAGTACAATCCAGAGTTTCAGTCAGAACTAGGTCTTAGATTCTTTCAAGACTGTGGCATGGTGCATCTTGGGTATAGTAGATCTACGGTTCTCCAGGCACATTGCACAAAATAAGAGAATACTGGTGTGCAGGATGCAAGCTGTTTAGCCATGGGAGATACTGTCATTGCTGCTGCTAGCTCCATAGCTTACTAAATATTCTCTACATGTTACTGGTCTATATAGGCACCTGAGGGATTTGCTTCATCAGAAATTTCAGAATATTAGTCTGACCCATGCAGGCTGCCTGGCCCACTAATGAGGTAAGGTGAGGTGCCTCCATCGAGCGGTAGAAGCCCAAAAGGTGGCGCCTGCCTCGTGTCCACCATCCGCCCTGTTGCCAGTAGAGAAATGGTGCTGGCAGTGGCACATGTTTCCGGTGACATCTTACAAAGTGCACAAGATCTTGCAAGATTTTGGTGAGACCTTGCTGGAAGCCGGCACTGCTATCAGCGCTTCATAGGCACTACCGCTCAACACAAGTAAGAGAGGTACAGCGCTGGTGGTGTGGTGGCTGGGGTGTGTGTGTGTGTGACATATTCATGTTTTGCCTCAAGCAGCAAAACCAAGTTTTAAAGGATCTGGTTATTATTAGTTTGTATATACAATGTGGGTAGGCATATGACCCCAGCATTCATCCTCTGCTGCCCTCTCCACATTAGTCTCTAACTTAATAGAACTCTGCATTGCCTCTGCAAACAGGACACAGATTTATTTGAAGTATCTAATTTCCCCCCAAATATAAGCCTTATATGTTGTCCAGTCTACAATAGCACATGAATTGAAACAGACCTGAGCTGGCATGTGAAAAGGCTGACTCCTTGGATTTTAGTCAAAGTAAACTAATCAGTTTACATCCAAATATTCCAGCATAATCAGTTTCTAGTTCAAGATGCCAAATCCATGCTTAACTTTAAGAATATCCTTAATTCATACAAAAATACTTAAGGGTTTTTATTCTTTGATTAAGGAGTTTGAATATTTGAATTATAAGTCTACATCTACATTTCCTACCATGTAATCATCTAGGCAGACCCTTAATAGCAATTAACACTGATGTGCACTTGTATGCTTCATTTATACATTCACCAGAATATCTGTTTTGAAAAAGGCCAGTGATATTACTCTACAGAATTCTCACATACATTGAGACAAAAGAGTAAAAACACCTATTAAATGCAATGTCTCGCTCATGAAATAAGCACCATCTTCTACAATCACTTGCCATTCTGTCTTTAGAAAAATATGATTTCCTTTAAAACTTCTCATTAGAATAACAAATACACAGTAATTTTTGGTAATAAGGAAGGAAACTGGCATAAAACCATAATAAAGAAAAGCCAGCTGAGGAGCCTGGTATGAAACAATGCTATGTATAATTGGTGTTTAATTATGCAGAATTAACAAATGGCAGAAGCACGGGTTGTATTACTTGACCAAGGCTCTTTGCCAAGTCAACAAGCTGGTCTAAATGGAGGAAGCAACCCATTCAGTTATCTGACGCCTCTGAGTGGAACCTTCTTTGCTGTGCTCTCCATCTGTGTTGCCAAAAACATTTAGCAGAAGAAAAAAAATCTGTTGATTTGCTAAAGCAAGATAAATTTCTGTCATTGACACTGGTGAATGCACCAATAAAATCATAAAAAAGTTTTCTAAACAGCGTATTCAGTCGATGCCAAAAGTTTAGAAACACAACAGCAGCCAAAACACTAATTAGTTTGCTTTTGTAGCGCTAGCATCTCACTGAATGAAATTGCCTATGTTTAATTTTTTTTAACTTTACCTTTCATAAGCTATTGTCAGTATATACAGCTAAATCTGCATTTTGATTTTTTGTGTGTGGCCTTATTTAAACCACTTGAAGTTACTGGAGGAGTATGACTGAAATCTCTGCAATACTTTCATATTAAACATCTGTGAAAATGGCGAGACGAAAAGTTTCCAGAAGGTTAGTTATGTTGGTCCACTGCAAGAAAAGCAACAAAGTGTGGCACTTTAAACAAATTCATTATATCATAAGCTTTCATAGACTAAAGTGTACTTCATCTGATGGATGAAGTGTTATACTAAGTTGGCAGGTGGTGGGGGGGGGAAATGGCACAGACAAAAGTACAGACTTGTGACAATTTGATGACTGCTACTGCAAAGCTTATTCTCATCTCCAGAGAATGTCAACATTTCCATGGCTAAGTTATACCAATGCTTTCTCACTTCCTGTCTTTCCTCTATCCAGGATGCATTGCTGGAAGTTAGGGTGCATTCAGGTGTGGATAACATTGCATTAGTTTTTCTGGTTACAATGCTATTGTTTCTGTCCTGCTTTCAAAATTCCTTTCACATTGCCATATCTGTTGCATTATGGAACTATGGCTTTTTGTTACTAATATACCAACGTCACATTAAATTTTGTTCACATCAGGATGTGTGATGTGGCACAACAAATGTCACTGGACAACGTTGCTACTCCCCCAGAACAATGAGGTCCCTGCAGACTGCAGGAGAGCAAATGCTGTCCCCATCTTAAAAAAAAAAAAAAGGGGGGGGGGAGAATACTCAGGTAACTACCATCTGGTCAGATTTACACTGATACCAAGAAAGGTTCTAGAACAGATCATTAAATGGTCAGCCTGTTAGCACTTAGAAAAGGATTCTATGATTACTAAGACTCAGTATGGGTTTCTCAAAAACTAGTCATGCCAGATGAATCTCATTTCTTCTTTTGATAGAGTTACAAGCTTGGTGGATCAGGAGAATGCCTTGACACAGTGTATCTTGATTTCAGTAAGACTTTTGACAAAGTCCTCCCCATTATATTATTGTGGAGTAGGTCATGAAATGTGGGCTGGACAATAATAATATAATAATAATAATTTATTATTTATACCCCGCCCATCTGGCTGGGCCTCCCCAGCCACTCTGGGCAGCTTCCATGGAAACCAAAAATACAGTAAAATATCACACGTTAAAAACTTCCCTGAACAGGGCTGCCTTAAGATGTCTTCTGAATGTCAGGTAGTTGTTTATCGCTTTGACATCTTGTGGGAGGGCGTTCCACAGGGCGGGCGCCACTACCAAGAAGGCCCTCTGCCTGGTTCCCTGTAGCTTTGTTTCTCGCAATGAGGGAACCGTCAGAAGGCCCTCGGCGCTGGACCTCAGTGTCCGGGCAGAACGATGGGGGTGGAGACGCTCCTTCAGGTATACTGGACCGAGGCCATTTAGGGCTTTAAAGGTCAGCACCAACACTTTGAATTGTGCTCGGAAACGTACTGGGAGCCAATGTAGGTCTTTCAAGACTGGTGTTATATGGTCTCGGCGGCCGCCCCCCAGTCACCAGTCTAGCTGCCGCATTCTGGATTAGTTGCAGTTTCCGAGTCACCTTGAAAGGTAGCCTGTTAACCTGCAAGTTAACTGTTACGTGGATTTGTAGCTGGTTGACTCACCAAACCCAAACGCTGCTCACTATCCTAGAATCCTATCCTATCCTCAGCATCCTAAAAGAAAATGACAAGCAGGATGACACAGGGTTCTGTCCCTGGCCCACTGTGGTTCAACATCTTTATAAATGACTTCGATGAAGGAACTGAGGGGGCGTTAATCAAATTTGCAAATGACAAACTGGGAGGTGTAGCATAAGACAGAATCAGGATTCAAGATGACCTTAACAGATTGGAGAACTGGGCCCAAACTAACAAAATTAATTTCAATAGGTACAAATGTCATGTTATATACTTAGGCAGAAAGAACCACCTGCACAAATATAAGATGAGGGACGACAGTGGACTTGGGAGGTGGTGGACTCTCCTTCCTTGAGGTTTTAAAGCAGAGATTGGACAGCCATCAGTCATGGATGCTTTCATTGAGATTCTTGCATTACAGGAAGTTGGACTAGATGAGTCTCAGAGACCCTTCCAACTCTAAAATTCTATGGTTCTATGATTCCACATGTGATTCCACACAAATATAGTAGGAAAGGCTGATATACCACCCCAAATTTTATCACTTTACTCCCACGATTTTCTGGGTTAATGGGGTTAAAAATGGTGTTTATCTAGAAGCAATTCACATGGAAATGAACACTAAACTTTCACTATATTACACTAGATTTCCAAAAGTGGATTTTACGTCATGTGAAATTTCAAACATAATGTGGAAACTAACGGTAATATCAGGGAAACAGAATTAACTGCCATGTGAATGCAGCCCAAGTTTCAAACATCTGGAGGACTTTGGCATGAAGAAGGCTGTCCTACTGTAATAATGATACAAGGAGCCAAGTGTTCTCTAAGTCAGTGTTTCTCAGACTGTCTGATGTGATGGACCAGCATTATTCCCTCCCGCTGCCAGCATGCTAGGGACCAGTATCATATTTAGTCTCTGAAGCATCCCACCTGTCAGGATGCTGTCAGAGGCCCCCGAAAGTATAAAGGAAAGTATAAAGACAAGGAAAGGTTTCTTACAGTCATTTTTCCCAAACTTTACAGAGAGAGGCTGTAGAACTCAGCCTCTTGGATAATGGCATTGTCCTGAGTGAATCTCCACCACCCTTCTCTCCCACTTCCTAATTCGTCATCATCACCTTCTCTATGGGTGCTGCTAAGTACCTTCTGTCTTCGAGCTCTTTGCTCTTCTAATTTTAAAGCTCGCCAGGTTCTGGGAGATGGTGGGTCTGGAATGTTTTGTAGTGATGTGTCAGCCAGCTGCTCTCCAGCTCTATCTGTTCCTCTTCTCCCATTATTTCCCAACTTTCCCCCTCATCTGCCTCTGAGCTGTGACTTCCTGCAAACCACTGTTGTAAATCTATACTGTCTTCCTCCTTCCCCTCCCTGGAAGGTTCAGGATGGGGAGGCGGTGTCCACCACTCCTCTTCCTCTGCCCAGCCCCTGACACCACTCAACCTGGGCTGTGGTGGAGTTATCTGGGACCAGCAGTTAATGGCTTGTGGACCAGCACCAGTTCATGGACTACTACTTTGAGTAGCACTGCTCTAGGTGGATAGTGGGGATGAAAGCAATTCTGGAGAACACCATCAGAGAACAAAAAAATGTCTGTGGTGATTTTGAGATCAGTTGTAAGAGTGGCATACCATAGTAAAATTCATTTGCTTTCATCCTTCAGTCTCCTATGCCATAATTTTATACAGTTTCCTACAACTAACATTACTCCTACAATTACAGGTTCATAGTCAACAATATTGAACTGTTTATATGTGCCTTGGTGAAAATGCATTCACTGCAGAAATTTACTTAAAATTGCTTCTACCCCTTTTTGCACATCTTTTTGGGCAAAACTTCTAGCATTTCCCCAAATCAGTGGGTTTATTGAAGATAAACCACTACTGCCCAGTGGATATTTTAGTTGAAGTTAACTATGTTTCAAGTTGGAACAGTCTACCCCCTTCAAGTATTATTTATATTAGTAAATTTGGCTTAACAATAATCTTTAACTGCGTTTTAAAAATAGAATCTTAAAATGAAATCTTAAATAACTAACTAAATATTTTAAAAGATTTAAAATACTTATCTCCAGGTTTTTAAAACAGAATTTTTAAAAAAGGAGCAGTTTCTAGCACAAAAATAACATCTTGCAGTCCTGTTACTTTAAACAGTTTACAAATGCTTTAAAACTTAAATAAAAATCCATGGATCATTGTCACTTTTCTGACTTAATCTTCACTTTAGATTAAGTACATTACCAGAACACATATTATAGGTTCCATTGCTTCTCAAACAGCTATTGTATTACACACAGGAATTTATGCCTCAGAGTGCTGCCTTAAGCCACATTCCAGCCACTGTGTTTATTTTTAAGATTGCAAGGCTCCCGTTTCCTTTATAAAATAAAATTTAACCTCTGATAAATTCCTTTGTCAGTACCTGAATGTATGAGAGTTCAATATCTATGATCAGATATCAAAAATCCACAGAGCATAGTTAATTATGGACATTTTTATTAAACAGAGGAACCATGGGAGGGAAGTTTGGAAATAGGATACATACAAATGTTTGCCAGATCATTGCACCATATTGAGGAAACAGAGAAAGGGAAGCTATAACTGGGTCTCAGTATGAACTAGGTTGCTATCTGTTTGCTGAAGTTACAGATAGTTGATACATGACCGGTATCTCCTCATCCCTCTCTTGGCCATCTGTTAGTAGGCACCCGTCTCATTTGCATCCTACATAAAGCTTCTGGAAGTTATTTCCAAAACCACACAAGACTTGGAAAGAGATTCATAAACATTGTTTTGTGCCTATTTTTGAGCATGGTAAAGTGACTTGCTTCAGGCGGTACAATGATAAAGGCAGGAACTGGTGTCTGAATAGTGGAATAAGGCTTTTTGAAGTGTAGCCTTTAGTGGGAGGGAGCATTTGGGTTCTGCTCCAGGCAGCAAAATGTCTTGGGACAGCACTGTGTCTCCCAAACGGGATTCCTTGATAGAATTTAGTTTTCTAGCATAGAGGCAAAAACTGCTGTCACAGTTATTGGTTTCCCCTCTCTCATAGAGACAAAAAATGCCACTAATTTCCCTTTTATTTTCACCCCTCCCTCTGTCAGTTCATTAACATATTCATTCTAGAAAAAGGCAAAACAGCTAAAGTCTTTGAATGAAAAAAAGGGTGGGGAGTGGCGCACCTCAGTGCCACAGATGGCTGTCAGAATGAAATGAAGCTTATGTCTGTTGAGGGAATCAGACATTACTGTGAAATCTGGAGAGAAAAGAACGCAGCAGAAGGCAACATTTCTAAAGATGTTTGGCACCAAGTGGCATTGTGAGGGTTAATTTACTGCCTGGAACTGTCGGGCTTTTAATTCTCAGCAGACACACAATAGACAGATTCCCAAAGTGCCCATCATAATCACAGATGCTGAGGATTAATGCTAAAATGAAAGCTTCATAAATATTTAAAAAAAATTGAAGCACTGCTAATGATGTAGCAGAGATTGAAATAAATAACAACCAATCTGAAAAAAATCTAAGAATATACTATGCAGACATAGCAGGCCTCTGACTGCCTTTCTAAAACTGATTAAACCTACTCAATTTGTAACAGAAAGAGGCTTATGCATATTAGGGGCTGAATTGACTGCCAAACTTTACAAATTGCAAAGACTAATTACCATAATTAAGCCTTGGATTGAAGAAGAAAATTCCATTTATCTTAGAATGACTCGTTGAAACTTCAACAAAGACTATAAAGAACTTCAGATGCTTCTCTTCCCTTACAAAGTGACAATTTAGAAGCAGGACTGAGGAAAAATCAAACAGTGACAATAAAAGAATCATTTTATTAGGAAGAGGAATAAAAGGAAGTGATGCAGAACCATCTCTTGCAATGTACTGAAAACCCACAAATCCCATTGCTTAGCACACTAGGTTAGAATCCTAAACACAATTACTTTGACTTAAACCACACGGTCAATGGATTTAGGATTTAGGATTGGGTTGTGAAATAGGACACATATATTTTGTACTATTTGTGAAAAGCTAAGACTTTTGGATTGTTGTATAATTACTCATTTTCAAATCAAATCTATATTTAACTATAGTTAATTATACTCTAAAGGATAGAACTGGATCTGAAGTCAACTTTAAGTACCTTTAACGTTTAGAATGTCAGTTTTCATTGTCAAAGGGAAGCTTTCACAAAAGATGAATAGAAGGTAAGGATAAAACTATTTGCCTGTTTATTTTTAAATTGTTGTGTTTCGCTGTATAAAATGCATAGTCCATAGTCTCCTTGATTTTTTAACTAGAGGACCCAGAAAGCATCTAACAGTGCATGCCCCACAGAGCTCAAATGAACTTGCTCCCAGGTAAGTGAGTATTGTATTTCAGCCTTGTTAGGGCATTGAATTAAAACCAACTGAACTCTGTAGGATTTACTTTGGAGTAGGAATGCACAGTATTGCGGTGTTAGTGGATCTTCCTATTCTTGTAGTACTAAGTAATGTGACCACAAAAATACCTGTGACTAGTGCTCCCAAAGAAAAAAAAAATTATAGGTTGCTCCAATCCACTGTTATGCACTAACCAATTGTTAATGGGATCTCTTGAGGGATGGTACTTGCTAGGAACATTACACGGTAATTAGTTATTCACTCAAGTTTCATGAACTAAATCCATGAAAAGGCTCCAATAAATTTGTTCATAGATCGATCAGTGAAATTTTATAATCCTCATGTGACATTTCTATACATAGGCCAATTCTCAAGTCAATCCATAAATACGAATTGTTACACTGGAAGTGGATAAGGACTGAAAAGGAGAATAGTCATCAGATGTGAAGTCAGAGAGCATTGGTGCCCAGTAAGCCTCAGGCAAAACTGCTTTCCATCACGTTCCAGGGACAGCTCATGTGGCTATGACTTCGGTTAGAGGAGAACTTTCCAAACTGTGTGTTGCGACACATTAGTGTGTTGGCTGCAGTGTGTAGGTATGTCCCACAAATGTTCCCTGCTCTCCTCCCAGGGCTGGAAAGGAGTTCATTTAATCTCCAGTTTGCTAGTAAAACTGAATTACTGTGTCACGAAATGATGCATGTCTAAAAAGTGTGTCACCAACATGAAAAGTCTGGAAAGCTCTGGGTTAGAGGTTAGGACAATCCTGGGTTATTCTTTCCATTCTCTAAGAATCACTTTTTCTCAACACCTAAAACATTAATCCCAGCTGTCTGTGAATAGGGCGGATTAGGAATGTGTATTCAGCCTAGTCCCATCCTATAGAAAACTGGGCTATTTTACATTTAAAGAGGGAGGTGGAGTTTAAGGATGCATTAAAATAAAACTTTGAGTTAGTCTGCAAGATTGATTTAGTTTTTGCACAGGTAATACAGAGCTGTCAATTCATAGTTCTGAATCACTCCTGCAAGTGCAAAAGTGGCACAAAATTACATGGCTTTATTTTTTATAATCCAAGTCTTGCAATTTGTATAATTAAGTTTAGTCATCATGGTATTTTGGCTAAATCTGTAGCATGGAAAGCAGAGCATGTCAAGTTGGATCTCAGAACTAAGTATGTTAGAAAGCTCCCACTAAAACAATCTGGATCCATCTCAGCCACTGCCATTTGCTCCTACTGCATGCTACTAAATGGGAAGATAGAATCAATAGTCTGGCATTCAGGTTAAAATGCCAAATTAATTTTGAATTAAACTGGCAGAATACAGAGTTCATTTCCTATTCCTTCCTCAACACTTCAAAAACCAAGCCAAACATTCTGTGATTCTATGTGTTTTTAGTGAAACAGGCACTCTAATGCCAATTCTAATTCTGTAGTACTGAAGGGGGGGGGATGAAACAGGTTCACCTCCTCCCCCAGCATCTGTCATGTCAGTTTTATTCACAGCGGATTAAAGAACAAGTGACAGCTATAGGCAAGAAAAGTGTTTCAATACTTCACCAGCAAGACACTGATTGACTGAGCTGATAATAGCCATTCACAGTTCAACACCTTCACTGAAAAATGCCAACATTTAAGATGTGCATGCTTCATCTGATTCTTTGTTTGATGGGTCATTCATTGAGTGCTTGGGTTAGAATCAAATGGGTATGCATAACGTACAATTTAACATGACTACCTCCTAGGTCAGGATAAAAAAATGCAAGTGGGCTTAGAAACTTTAAGCTAGCAATCTAAAAAAAAAAAAAAAATCTTTCCACCCCCTAGGCCCAATATCTTGGTCAAACATGCTGCTTTGGATCTGCTTCTTCATAAGCCTGTAACACACTTCCTAAATATAACCATGACTAATTTAGTTTCTCACACATTAAAGGAACTTGTATGCTCCCCTCTCTCTCAAATCTTATTTCTCTTATTTTTTTTATTGACTTTGAAAATTCTTTTGTTTAACCTAACTAGCTTTTCTTCACTTCCTCTTTAGCCCTTTTCGAACTAGCATTCAACAAAATATAATGAGGCTGAAGTATCTGTATTTTCTTGTCACTCCTTCCTCTATCTCTCCTCCTTTCTTCTCTTTCAGACTTGAAGCCTTGGGCTGAACCCTTATTCAGTGCAGAGTTTAATACAAGTTGTGTGTGTATTTAAACATCCAAATTTATTTTAGTTTATACCAGCTGCAAACCAGAGCTTCACATACATATGGTTGTAGGTTTAATCCTGGTAACCTCAGATAGGGGTGGAAAGACTCCTGAAATCCAGGAGAGCTATTGACAGTGAAGGCTAACTGTCCAACTTGGTTTAAAACAACTTCCTATATTCCTGATTTGACTTGGGTAGGGTTCTGAATCAGCCAAACTTCCTCCTGATGGAGCTACCTATTCATTTCCAAGGAAGAAAGCATTGAAATGAGCTTTCCCCCACACTGGGGGCACAAGGTTTCCCTATACTCCAGTGGATCATCAGTTTTCCCCATGTAACTGATTGACTCTAGTACAGCTGTCTGAAAGATATCACAGTCCTATACAGGGCATGGGAGAACAAGGCATCAACATTTCGGCCATCAGTTTCTAGAGAAGATGGTTTTTAAACATTATTTCAGCCTATTTACATTTACTCCACATGAGTAAATGCAAACCAATTATGTGGGAGAAAGTAACTATTGCTTGTCAAAGTCTTCGGCACTGCTCTTCTTCAAAATTATTAAAAACAAGAGGTTCAGGCGTCATAAAATTCAAAATGCATTTGGAGCTTATTGCGTAATCTGTTTATCCTCATTAGTTCCTCCTAATCTGTTTTATTATTAAAGGAAACATAATAATCCTAAATAGCTTTAAAGAAGTAGAGTTTTTAATACATTGTAAATGGAAAGAATTAATTCACGCAAGCCTCCATGGGCCAAATACAACCATGAGTATATTTGCATGCTGTCTAGAAGTGATTTCAGATACTGCCAATGTCTAGTTTTTTCTATATTATATTTCTTCTAGTTCCTTAAACATCTGGTGTGCAATTTTACTTTTAGTGGTAATTAGTATCTGATTTTGTGCACAAATATTCATAAAAGTTAAAACATGATATGGATCACATACAACAAGGATGACCATGTTTGACTATTTCTACTAGAAGAACTGGAAGTGCTACTATAGCTTGACTGGGTTCCCAAAAATTTTTGGAATTGGGGAAAAGAACAGAGCTATGACTAGTTCCAGACAAGCTACAGTATCCAAAGCCGGTTTATCCTGCCATTTCTTGGAGCCTTAATACAGAAGGGTAAAAGTATCAGTGCTCTATATATGCTTATTGCCAAGCTACATTTACGGAGACTCAATAAATTATTTTTTTGACATACAGACTTATCAATGAGGAGAAAGACCTTTTGTGCCTGGAGAGGATTGCATATTTAGAAAGACGTACTATGAAAAACTCGAAAGAACCCTGTAGAACCTTGCATGTGATCCAGTGGCTTGAATTACGGCCTTTCCCTTTTTGCTATCTATGCTATTTTTGGAATAACCATTCAAGCTTAAATGTTAAGTGGAGAAAGAAGAAAGATTCCATCAATATTGCATTTGCATTATACTTCTACACATTCTGAGTAATTTTCACATCTGGCCCAGATTTTGCGCTTAATAGCTGCATGTGTATATTAATATAGTTAATTTCACACCAGTAATTTTTTGTTGTTTCTTCATGCATCTAGAGATTATATCACATTGGTTTGCTGCTGAGAATTTATAGTGAAATGCAGGTTTCAGAACATAAAGATCCAACTGTGCAGCTACCCCTAGCAATAATGAAGTAGTGTAAAAGCAAGCCTTTATTATCTTCATCAGTTAAGGCTACTTTTCCTGCTAAGAAGATTTAGTACATTTGGCTGAAAGGGCTGAGAGTCAGGCTGGGGAGTCAGATTTTCACACAGGCCTCACATACAATTGCCAGTATATATGTGAAAGTTATATGGAGATTAAAATCACAATAGCAGAAGCTCATATGTCTCCAGAGACCACTGATGCTCAGAATTCATGATCTGCACTAAACTATTTGTATACGCACAATTTTCTTGAGTGCCAAGCTCTCACCTTCCAGACAACTGAACAGCTCAAAATCAAAAATTAGTAACTGAGAAGAAGCAAGTTGTACAAAGTCACTCTCTCCCTTTGTAGAAGTGATTCACCATGTTTATGGATCCTGTTAAAACTGAGATTAAATCAAATGCTTAATCTTCTCTACAAGACTTTCTAGCGTTTGGGAACCCTGCATATTAAAGCTTTCTGGGAGCTTTTGTATAGAAAAGCTCCACCTTGTGATCCACCTTAGTCACATTTCCCTGAAACTGGAGGGTGTCTCTGTCTCAGATGCAACGGCACAAAATCATCCTTGTTCTCATTCTGTCCTCTTCAACAATTAAACAGAAGTAAGCTGGGCACCACATTGGGCTGGCATGCATTCATGGATCTGATAGAGTGAAATGCCCTTAGAATGCCACGTTATGGGTTTACATCATGCTTAACACTGCTATATTGAAGCAGAAGCATGATGAACTTTTAGTGCAGTAGACAACATATAGGCTATTATTCTGTTACTTTCAACTGATTATAAGGCAAGTGCTTCTGTTCCATTTTCTAATGTTCCTTTAGCAGTGCAGTACCTATATGCTGCCATGTAGCACAAAATTATATTCGCACCAGTACTCTGCACTGCAGTGTGAAAGGAAAGTAAGAAATTGGGACAGAAACCCTGTCGTTATAATCATCTCCTCTTAACTGCAAAGGAACACCAGTTGCTGAGTATTACTAGTAGGATCCTGAGAGCATGACCCTGCACAATCCTTGGGAGAGAGGAGAATGAGGTTCCACAACCAAACCAGAGGAATGAAGTTTGGGGGGGGGGGAGTGAGGCTCTGCATCCTGCAGGATCCTGGGGTGTGGGGGAAAGGAGACTCCTGAAGGAAAGCCGTTTTTGGAGCATCACCCGGAGTAGGCGGAGCGAAGTTCCATAACCAGATTCCCTAAAGTAAAGTCATGTGAAAGTCATCACTTTCAGGAAGTGGCTTTTATGTCATATGAAAACTAAAAGCTAATTAACAGTTAGGGAAACAACGGGAAAATGAAGTAAACTGCAGTATGAATGCAAGCATACTGTTGCACCTGCAGCCACCACTGAAATAGTTCTTGTAGCTTTGCAATGCCACAATTTATTGCATTGGACCGGTGAAATAATCTATGCACACTGTCTTAAGAACTTTGGCAGCAAAGCACCAATCCACAGACTTGGGGCATATATATTGTTATGAGTTGGGAGTGGGGGAGGAAGTAGGCTGCATTTGAGAACCTTCTAACCCCTGGATCCAGGAAGTGTTTAAATATAAACCAGGCTAGCTTCCTGTGTAGAGGTCATAGCCTGAATGATGAGCCATTAAGGGAAACAAAGGAAAAGGGCTCTGTGTGAGATGGAAAATGGGTGAAACCCCTCTCCCAGCTCGTGGTTAGTTAGAACACAAAGCCATAGTTTGTAGTTTGGCAGTGATGTGACCTTGAGATAAAGCAGCAAGCTAGGGAGGGAGAGTCAGAGCAACCTTCGAGGGCAATGTTTGATTTCTGTTTGAATCCAAGGCTGTGCCTATGGGCGAAGAAAGACCCTTTTGGGGTGCTAATGCTGTGAACCCCTCCATCACAGCCTCAGGTGGTATATATAAATAAACCATATCTCATAAAGACAACAAAGCCTGCATTGTGCTTCATTACAGAAGGAAACATGAACCCCAAGAAAGCGCCTAGAACCCCTGGAATCTTACACTGCACAGAGATTGGGGTGGCATTAAGATTGGATTAAATTAGGACTGGACTGAAAAAAACACCAGTAATTTGCTTCTCTGTTTGTAGGTAGTGAATAGGGGCTCATCACTTTGAAGGGCATCATTTGATTCCCAAGATAAGGAAGGATGTACAGTTGTGGCCAGAGGCTGGGTGTGGGGCTTACCTTTCTGTGGGCTTTTGGCTGCTGTCATCAGAGTACCTCTGGGAAGCAAGGAAGCAAGGAAGGAAGGAAGGAAGGAAGGAAGGCAGGCAATGGCCAGAGCTCCATTGCTGCATCACTAAAGCCAGTAACTCAGAATAAACCCATTGAATAAACAGACCCAAGTTAGCCATGATCATTAATTGAATGAGTCTAGTCTACTCTGAGTAAAAGTTAGTTGAATACCACCTTCTGGCTTTTATGTGGCTGGAATGTAGCCTACTGTACAAAAGTATGTCTCACATATTTTGTCCCTCCCACTTTCAGCGCTGGCTGTGCCCACCATTGTCATGCAGACCCAGGAAAGTTGCCCACAAGGGAATGTAGTCCTTGGAAACGTTCCTCAGCCCTGTTTTAGGCACTGTAATCCCCTGGGACTTTGGGCAGGAAGTAGTAATACAGCCTGTACAAAAGGCAGATCCTTACCATGAATCAGTATCTGTTGTGAACAGACAAGCAGTGCAACCCATCTAGACACTGGAGGAGAAGAGCTCAATAGGCAGGGCTGCTTGTTTTTCATGCGAACTTTTTTATGCTAGTTCTGATTGTCTGTAGGATTCCTTCTAATTACAGAAGGGCTGTTTTGGATCTAATCCACTGTGTTATACTAACTTATGTATGAATTTGGGCCTACTTTTTCTCACATGCAGAATGCATATTTGTTTGTTCAGTGAATGAATTAAAACTGAGCTCTTCTGGTAAAGAACTTTCAAACAAATCACAACCCCACAGGTTAATAATGAACAATTTCTGGCACTGGATGAATTGATTCTTTTGAATTTATGATCGTAAGCACAGTCCAAGTGCTACTGAATAAAAGGTACTTCAAGTCATGTAACTCCATTTAGGACTGAGATGCCAAATACAGATTTCCAAATAATGAGCATCATATAATAAAATAAGCAGTATGGGAAAGCTAAATATAAATGTAGCATAGTCAAAGGTTTCAGTAAAGGAAGTATTTTTAAAAAACAAAACAGTGGGCTAATGAATTCCATTTGCAAAATGACTAAAAGATCACCAGCATCAAATCCTTACATTAAAATAACCCACAAAATATTCATTCTCCTATAATGTGGTGCATTGCTATGCATCATAAACCACTACAAAGGAAGTTGCTATTTATCCTCCAAATTTAATGTAAAACAAGTATACAGAGAACACCTACCACAAACTCTGACTACTTAATTGTATCCATCTTGCTGTGTCATTTGCAAGACAACCAAAAGAGAAGCACAAAGTTAATATAAGCAGCAATGTAGAAGACTAACTTCATGAAGTTGTCTTATAACCTGTGTTTTGAGAAATGCTATATGGGAGGATAATGTGGACTTAAAACTAAAGAAAATGGATATCATCCTTCTAAGTAAGTTCATAAATCTTTCTGAGCCTAGAAATGGTGGTAAATAAAGCTAGTGCTGAACTGAGACTGGAATAGCAGGGAAGGAATTCCGTTTCTTGTTCTACATTGTATGAAATGAACTGTATTGAAACCATCTGGAAACAATGGGAAAACTCTGTGTGTCATCTGATCCTTTCTTTGTCTGAAAAACATTAAATGAAAGGAATTTTCCAATTAATTGTTGGCTGTGCTCTAAGACCACACTTGTGAAGTCTATTTTTAAAATGCTTTATTTGCATTAGATCATTCTCTGTTAAAAAGTGGGGGAAATATGCATATACCATGCTTTATTAGTTTACACGATGTTACTACACTTCTTCAGTTAGAAGTTCTAAGATTGCATGATAAACAGAAACACAACTAGAATTCTGGCAGGAAGCATGGAATTCTGCAACATCCAGAGCCTTCATCTTTGAGGTGGCGGCTTTGGAAAACAGGAACAGGGAAAGAATTATAACATCTGGTTGTAGGAGAAAAAACTTACATCTGGGTTACCACTAGATCACGTAAAGAGCTATGGAAACTGTGAGCTCCAAGGCCAAAACACGCAAAAAGAAACTTGGAAAGGCAGCCTCAGCTTTCTCAGTCTAGAACATCATTCATGGCCGGGAATTGAGTAATATTCACTCCTAAAATAGCTATAACATACAAGGGCCAAAGGTATACTTGACATTAAATGTGTCACTTGCAGTTTCATGGATGTTTAAATGAAAAAGAATAGTATGAGAGAGGTGTCTGATCAGGATCAAGGCAATTGTGCATTGGAATGGAGATTGGTCCATTCCTCCCCTGTCACAGTCTTCATGAGACCCTTCCTTTGAAAATGCCACAAACCCCAAGAGAGGAGGCTCCATTGGTGGCACTGATGGAGATTTGGACCCTAAGGAATTGTAGAAGGGAAGCTTCTCTTTCTGTGTTCTTTAAGCTGTCTGTGAAGGAGAGCAACTCCACACAGGAACATTTCAATTTCTTTAGAAACAAAAGCACCTCAGTAGCATGCGAGTGACAAATTTTATTTATTTTAATGCGTTTATATACTGCCTTTCTGCTAAGGCACCCAAGGCAATTTACAATTTAAACAGGTAGAAAATATTCTCAGGCGGATCATGCACGGGTGGTATGATCTTTCTGGCTTCTTTATACTGTTTATACTGACTCTCTTCTAAGGATTTGTTTACTTAGGGACAATAAATTCAATAAATATAAATTAATGAATGATTGAATGGGCAATTGCTCTTATTATCACCTCTGGCAACCCTCAAATGCTTGTCCACAGCATTGGTTACTATTGTGATGGAGACAGGGGCATGAAAAATAACACAGTGACATTAGGATTCCAGGACATGGGTAAATCTCTCTAAAGGTAAAGGTAAAGGAAAAGGACCCCTGACAGTTAAGTCCAGTCGCGAACGACTCTAGGGTTGCGGCTCTCATCACGCTTTACTGGCCGAGGGAGCTGACTTTTTCCACAGACAGTTTTTCCAGGTCATGTGGTCAGCATGACTAAGCAGCTTCTGGGAAAACCAGAGCAGCACACGGAAACGCCATTTACCTTCCCACCGGAGTGGTACCTATTTATCTACTTGCACTTTGACATGCTTTAGAACTGCTAGGTTGGCAGGAGCTGGGACTGAGCAACGGGAGCTCACCCCGTCACGGGGATTCAAACTGCCGACCTTCCGATCGGCAAGCCCTAGGCTCAGTGGTTTAGACCACAGTGCCACCTGCTTCTCTCTAGGTCCCCACAAACTCTCATGACTGAGGCTAAACTACATGAGATGTTTATCATGTAGTTCCCCCCAAGTGCAAACTTTTTCAATCAAAAATTGTATGCATGAGGGATGGTGGTGATCCAGTTGGGACATGGGTGAGGGGGATGTCTTTAACCCTTTGTTCCTTGCTGTTTTCTCAATCCAGATCAGCTTTCCAAGCCTGTACAGTCCCTGATCCAGATCAGGAACACCATGGAAGGCATTACCTGGGTTCTCATATTGATTCTTCCAGTTTGTGAATAAAATAAACACCATACGCAGTTTGGTTTTCAGCGAGCCAGTGTAGGAAAGAAAAAGTTTTCTTTCAAAAATAGTCCAAGTGATAGTGAAATCTGGTAAAATTCAGGCACTTCAAAAGACATTCCATCATTAAAACATCTGCATTTGTGAATTATTGTTTCAAATATGTGTTGTGTAAAAATAATAATATCCAAGTCTTAAAACAAAAATGAATACAGTTCTTACTGACACATCATAGCTTTATGAAACAGCAAAGCAAATTCCTCCTAAGATATTCAGAAATCTTACCCAGAGATCAGGCCATGTTTATTTAGCAATGTAAGTGAGTCAGACGCATAAATATTTCAGTTTTAATTCAATTGCTTCTCCTGCAGTTGATGAATCACAGTTACTCTGATATCTGAGGAGTCTCTCCCAGGGAGGTCCTTGAAATGTGCTCTGATTCCCAGGTGAGACAGAGTCAGAAAGTCTGCAAGCTTCCTGTTTAACGGCATTGCCCTATTTTGTTTTCATACATTCTAATGATATGTAAGTGCCCTGTGACATGCTTGCTTCACCAAAAATTCATAAAGTAAAAAATAAAGATTGCTTAGCAAATATTTGTTCTATTTAAAATATCACTTTACTAAATAATTCTTCAATGAAAGATAGTGTTTTGGATGTAATAAAGTCTTTAGAAATCACTAATCAATTAAAAAAGATACGGGGGACGTTGGGAAACTTGTTAACATGCAGTCAAAATATAAGTTCATAATTTTATAATAATCTAAGATAATGAAGAAAAATAACAGAATACAACGTAACATTGGCCCATATATAAAAGAAATGTCAAGATTATGACTAGCTTTTGGGTCAGCTTTAAATAGCGAAGGGGAGAAATCTAGCATTCCAGAAAGCATAATCCAAGCTACTATTTGGTAAACAGTTATGTGTCTTCATTTTGCATTGTTTTTGAACCTTTTAGTTGCTTTTTGTATCATTTTAAATGTTCTTTAGCTGCTTTTATGGTATATTTGCAAAGTGCCTTGAGACACATATAAAAGGTGATTTATAAATAAATTAATAATAATTAATCCCACTTGCTTTGTATTTAGTAATGATTACAAATTATATGAACATGGACCATGTTACATTTATGTATCTCCCAGCACACCATTGTCCTAAATAAATATTTGATAACAGGAGAAAAGGAGACAGGAAACAGGTTTCATTGGTCACGTTGGCTGCCAGACAAAATTCTTGAGGTTCAGAGCAAAGGAAACTAAATGTGCATGTATGCTTTCAATCTTTCACTTTAGATTGAGAAAATCTTAGACAGAAAAATCTGAGCTTGTTTGAGTTTTACCTTGTTTGTTCCTCTCCAACAGTCTCCACCAATGAGTTCAGATCCTTCTGAACATTCCAGTTTGTGGAGAGGAAACAAGCAGCTGTATGCAACAACCATTCTGTTGTCAATGTATTTCCACCCAGCCACCCCAATCAGTCATCATGCTTTGTCAAATCATCTACAGCAGGCCCTGTGCTACCAAAGTTCTGTGAGCAATTTCATGGACACAGAGCTACTACATGCCAGTAGCTCCTGGAAATTAGCTGCTAACTGTGGATGCTGCAGAGCTACTTTTTAATCGCTCTTGTCAGATTTAGTCAAATAGACCACAGAATTCCTTTAACTTTGGCTGCAGTTACAAAGTCTGGAAAGCACTACAAAAATACAGATTGAAAGGGTTATAGATGATGGAATGTTCTTTTTAAGCAATCCAAACAAAATTAAGATGATCTCACTGAGAGACAAGTGCTGTTCTTTCCAAGTCGTATGAACAAGCTCAAACATTAGTTTAAGGGGGAACTAGCCCACATGAACAGTTTACTATCACAGATTTAATTTTTTAGCATTTCACAATCAATCTGCCAACACTGATTATGAGTTTGGACTGAATGAAATGGCGTTCAATATTGACAATGGAACTATGTAAAGAAATGATTAAAAATAATCTGTCACCAAAAATGGGACAGTCCAACACTTAAAGTGCATTTGTTATAACAAGAAGAGTCACTGCACACAGTCAGGTTGCTTAAACCCCTCTGAAGCTTATTTGTACACAGGACTGCAACAACATTCTCATGACAGCCCAGGGCAGCTAACAAGATTTAAAGCAAAAGTAGAACCACCACATAAAACACATCATACTCAACTGTTGTTATGCTCCACAGATCTGTCAGAACTAACATTTATGAGGTTGCTGTCCGCAGATGGCAAAACTCAGGTTTGCTGGTACAGAGTATGCATCTCCTTCAAATACTTGGATCCTAAGCCAACTGAGCCTGGTAGTTCTCTGGCAGTCAAAGCAGTTCTTTCGGGATTGGTGTAACATGACCCCATTAGAATAATAGAATCACAAAATTGTAGAGTTGGAAGGGACCCCGAGGGTCATTTAGTCCAACCCTCTACAATGCAAGAATCTCAACTAAAGCATCCATGACAGATGGCCATCCAAACTCTGCTTAAAAACCTCAAAGGAAGGAGACTCCACCACCTTCTGAGGGGGCCTGTTGCACTGTCAAATAAGCCCTTACCGTCAGAAAGTTATTCTAACTTTTTACACTAGTCCAATGGCAGAGAGAGCACCACGTGAAAGGTTAGGGAGTGCAGATTGTTCCTGCCTACAGGCCACAGGTTTGACCCTTTAAGAGCTGTAGTTCTCACAAAAGGATGGAAGCCTAAAGCAAGTCAGGGCCAGCAAACCACAAAATAGCTCCCCTGCTCTCTGCTGGGGAAGAAGACATGTGAAGATATTTATCAGGAAAAAGGTGGGGAATAAAAATTTACATTGGGATCTGCTGCCCTTGTGGATTTTGCTGCCTGAGACAGCTCCCTCACATTGAATCATGTGTGGCTGTCCCAAAAAAGTATCAGTTCTCCTCAAGTCTTTGTCAGAGCAAGTGGTTCAATCCATGGTGCTGCCTTTCAAAACTGGAACACGACATCACTGCACAAGAAAAAGGCTTCTCTGGAGACCTCTTGGTATGAATTGTCAGATCATAGCTGAATAATGCTATAATTATTAAATTTATCACCTGCCCTTTATCCTAAAGTCCTATGGCAGGTTACAATACCAAAACACAGCAGTACAATACAGTATTAAAAACAGTTTAAAATAAGTTACAATTGCAGAAATATGGTGGGTCCCAGAAATATACACTATAAATGTCAAAAGTCAGGTTAAAGCGGTTATGAATGCTTTTCTTAATCTACACAATGGACCTGCACCATGATTTAATAGAATATGTGAAGGGTAACAATATAGCATTAGAATCTAACATTTACAAAATTAGTTGTCAATAGAGTAGCTTTCACTTATGACCCTGAGAGAATGAATAGCTGTTCCTTCTTATAACCAACGAGATGGAGACAGTATTATAATAGAATCAATTTTCAAGATAACATAGTATTCGTTTTAAACACAAGTACTACAATAAATCAAATACTCCAGTCAACTGAAACTTTTTTTTAGGCTTTACCTTTTAGCACACCGGGCACCAAATCACAATGAATGTAAAAGTAACTTCCACTTAGGTTTTTGTTACAGGAAAGAAAGACTTTGCATACATTGCAGCACAACTATGAGGATCCTGAGTCTACAAAGGGTTCAGGGTTTCTTCAGGCAGAGTTTTGATTCTTTAGCTTTAGGAAAGACATAAAACAATGGTTTTACGGTAAATCACTGAAGTCTTTAAAAAGCCTTGCTGAGGAACTGCTATTGCCATCTGCCATGAAACCATATAGGCATAACTAAAATGCGGCACAAGATATTATTTCTGTATAAACTGAAACCTGCTCATTTAATTCCTCCAGGCAAGCACCTGCTTCTGCGATCCATTTGTCTCCTTACAGTATCAGCTTGATAGAAACCTTTCAATGGAATGTATTCACCTAAAGGAAATATTTTCAATTATCTCTGTCTCAACAGTCTTACTTTCACTTAATGCAATCTCTTTTGAATGCTTGCTGGATGAGGAAAGTTCTAAAGGTGGTCAGCCTCCAGCACCTGTATTTCGATTAGCATTGCTGTAGTGCAAGAAATAAATTGTTCTATATCTTCAACCAAGAGGCCAATGTAGACTCTTCAGAAATAAATGCAATATTTAATGAGTTACTTTCACAACTGATCAGTTTGAAGGGCTGAAGTACTTCCTTTATGTGTCTATTTTCAAAAGACCAATTCATACCTTCATATTGTGTGAAGGCTGCTATAAAAGTCTTCCTGCTCGCCATGTCTAAAAGCTGCTTACCATGTTCCACTGGCCTGTCACACCCAGAGTTTTCATGCTGGAGATGTGGGGCACTGTTGTGAGAACCCTCTACACAATTTGGTGGATGCATGTGCTTTCAAATGCTATGCTTGCCATGTGGAATGCATAATAGCCTTTCTAAAATGGCAGCATGGAACTTTGGCATAGGAAGAAAAGGCTAATTTTCAAGTATTTTCTTTCTAAAGTGGTGCATTTTGAAGTAGGCTGGAATTTTAAGATGAAAGTGATTTCAAAATAAATTTCTTGATTTATTTCATTTCCATCCTTCCCTTGGGGTCTCCCTTCCACACATTTTTTCTCACCACAACCATGTGATGCAGCTTAGGCCATAAATGTGGCAAAGCAAGGCTGAACTGCACTATAAGGTGGACAATGTTCAGGAAAGATATGAGGCAAGGCAAGAAAGGGTTCAGGGTGTGGTTTGGGGAACACAGAGCTCTGAAGTTACTCCAGCAAAGCACAAGCTGCAACCAAACCACTATATAGCAACAGCAGCAGGTGCAGCCTAATTATTAACTTCTCCTGTGCTGCAAGATGCTGTTCTACTTAAAGGACCCAGCTTTCTCCAAAAATTTCCTATTGCAATGGAACAGGGGTGCCTCAGGTCTTTTTTGTTCTTTTGTAATAGACTTCTGAGTCAGCTGATGTCAGTGCAACATAGTCAGGCTGGGGTGCACTGGCCCCAAAACTCTTCTGAAAGTGCTTCTGGAGTTCATCCTGCATGCCCTTCACCTTCACACCATGTGTCTTCACCCTCATTATCTGAAGATCAAGGAAGCCAACTCCAGGATCATGACAGAGAGATGGTCACTAACAGCCATTCAGCTTCAAGGCAGCAGAGAAGCTGGAACTAACTTCAGGATAAGACACCATACCATAGTAACATTGCCTAAATAGTGTTTCTGTTAAGAGCATAACCCTTAACAGCTGTAATTTACCAGCATTTTGGAACTTGAGTGAACATGGGAAGCCCTTAACACAATTGGCGGCCATTGTTTCTCTGCCTGTAACAATTGGCTCCCTGAGTGACGTTAGCAAAGGATCACGTTAGTTCCCAGGTCCTATACCCATTCCAGCTGATTTTTACATGCTGTATGTTGTTAATGGTGGAGAAGCAAGCCAAGCTCTTTTTTTTTTTTATGGCAAACCTAGTCTTAAGGGCTGCAACAGGGGGGGAAAGGAAATTCAGCATATAAAGCACACAGAAGTCTCCTATATCTCCTTTCACCCTGCTTCCCCTCCTAGAAAGCTCTCCCGAGCCTGCAAAGGTTGCCCATCAGAAACCAAGCTATTGTGGACCTAAGCAGTGGCAGAGGAAGGGGCGGAGCGAGCCTCCCATAAGGGTGGGGCACACCACAGGGCCTCCGGAGTCTGCCTGCCTCTTCCCACTCAGCCACCCTACAGCTGGGGGGGGGGAGGCAGTAGGCAGACCGTTTGGGTAGCACAGAGCCTGTGTGAGCCCAAGCCACCACATCTCTCCCAGGAGAGACGTGTGGCTCAGGCGCACTGCAGGCCCCGCAGTGAGTGCCACCTGGCATTTTGTCACCCCCCTCAGTGGTGACACCTGGGGTGGACTGCACCCACTGCACCCCCTTCCTCCACCCCTGGACCTAAGATAATTTCTCCCTTCCCTGCATGCTTCTCAGACTATTACCCCGTGATTGCCTCTCTCTGACTCCTTTCACACTTAACATTTAAACCTCATGGCCTACATGAACTGTTAACAATTCAATGTGTAGTTTGTTAGTATGTATCTCTCATTTCTCCACACTATCCAATCCTTTTCTGACCCTCACGTAGCCACATTCTAACTGTGATTTTCCATCCAGGCTTCTCTACCTGACAGTCACTCTTCCATTCTACTTTCACTTACCCTTCTTTCCACAACACGTTCCTACTGAGCATATGTGGGGAAAACTCTTATGAAATTGCACTCGCTAACATTGGGCACATTAAGACCCTTTTAGTAAAAACTACAAATGATATTACACAACTCATGGGTAATGAAACCTACGAGATATTCTTCTTGAACTAACATAAACAAATTTCCCAAAATATGCAGCACAGACAAATATTTTCCCCGAAACCATCCTAGCAAAAATCTGTGGAACAAAAATCCACACACCACCTATCAACTTCTCAAAATCAATCATCCCAAGTCAGTTAAATCAATCCAAAAAAGCCATCTCTTATTCTTTCTACACAAAGTTTGTCATGGGCTGTCCTCAAACTTGCATCTCTTGTAGTGCCAAGTTATAAATCAGCTTGCTGAACCATTTTCCAAGCCACAGTTTCTCATTATATTAGCCAGATGTGCCACCACCATTAACATAGGGTATAACCCTATAATAATTTATTTCCGAAAGGTGGCACTCAACAACTTTCGGGGGGGCCTTGATTTTACTTTTTGAAAAATTGCAATCCTCATACTTATTTATTGATCACTCTTCTATATCTATATAAACCCATTTTATTCAAATGCTAAAGAGCTAACCATAAGAGATGATAAATTTCAGAGTAAACGAACTAAAAATTACATGTTCCAATGATGCCAAGCCTTTTCCACTTCTCTAATATTGCAGACTTTTGTTCACTCCCTCAAGCTAGATATATAGCCTGAGTCTCTCTACATGACTGGGTAAGGAAAATCCTACTGGATCAACTTCTATCAAGTCTAGTAACCTGTTTCCCACAGTAGCTCCAAAACTCCAAATGAAAGAAATAGTTCCTTTTTTTTTGCAAACCTCACTAAGAATAGATGTTTTTCAGAACAATAATACATTTCTCCCTTCTACAATGCTGTTACATAAAATGCTAGTGACGATCATTTTCTTAATAAAACAGATTTTCTTTATTATTTTAGGAAGTGGCTGTCACTTTCACATTCACAAAAATAATTTTAAACTGTTGATAGCTGAAACTTATCCGTAGGAAAATGTTTCCATCGTATAACATGCATGGCTTTCTTTTGAGACAGGCTATTAACTGTCATTTCTACATACAATTCTTGTTATGTGTTTGTTTATTGCTTTTCAGCAACCTCTGTAATCTCAGTGGATCAAAATATTTTACATTTGCCACAGTGACACGTGCTTATGGAGTGAAAATATGAACAGCTGCAGGTTTTCCTAGCAGCAGTGATATCAGATAACAGGATTTTCAAGAGCATGGCAACTGATCTTTCTGCATATAAACCAAGGAAAGTCCTTTCCCTTTTGTTTTATGGAATAAGATGGAATCCCAGGCGGTGGAATTGTATGCAAGTTGAAAAGAGCCTAAGAGCTCTCAGCAGCAGACTTCCATATATACTAAAATATACACTTCCTTCACAGCTCGTTGACCTTCAGTTATCTACACATAATGAATGTCAACATGTAAAATATAGTTCTGTCCTTTATAATTCAAGGAACATTATACATCAAAACTAGCCATAAAACCAATAACACAGAAGTCTAACCTCTTACCTGAGAACTTAACAATGTTCACTAATGACTGAAAACAATAATAAAAATTAGTCAAGGTTGCCTTTTTTAGTCTGTGTTTGAGATGCATGTGTGATCTTGCGTAACTACTGCAATGGAATCATTACTCAATCTGGTCTCCATCCCAGAAACCATGTGTCATTCACAACAAAGCTAAATAAAATAAATTCTGTTAAGAGAATCAGTGAAATGTTTTCTGTCAGCAACATTAATGGCTGGATCTTGCAAAATATTTCCGTTATATTCAATGAACATTTCGGACATTCAAACTCCAGTTCTTCATACAAATTGGGGGAAAACTCACTTATGTAAATATACAGCCTGCATAGATTCAGTGAGCCTCAAATTCAGAAAAGCATCACATTCACTGGAATGTGAAAGCTCATCCTTAACCTTAAGCATGTGCTCCTCCTTAGAAGTCAGTGAACCATAACCACATGGCTAAGAGCTTTGCTCATCTGAGAGGCGATGCCATTTCTTTACATTTTCACCAAGCCTGGGTGATGCAACAGTGCTTTTCTGAATCTGAGTCAACCATTTTATCAGAATAATTATATTAAAAAATGTCACAACAGTGATTCACATTGATGTGATCCATAAACTGCTATTCTGCAAAATAAACTATAATTTTTTTTGTTAATATTTTAGAAGAAATCTAAAGGAAGCCCTGCATAGGGAAGTTTTAAACTGTGCTTTTATGTTTTTTGGGAAGCCGCTTAGAGTGGCTGGGGAAACCCAGTCATATGGGTGGGGTATAACAACAACAACCCCATTATCTGGATTGTTATTGGTTAAATTAATAAATAAAGAATTTGAATAACTTTAAGTGTGCTACCAATTAAATGACTAGCAGGTTTTAAATTTGTTTTCGTTATTTTAAAGGTAAGTAGTTCTTAAAACTGTAGAGGGATGCCCTACAATTTAAAACTGTGTATCAGGCACTTAGTTTCCTCTGGCCCTTGAAAAATCTCCTATATATTTATGAAAATAACTGAATACTGAAATGGCCATGGTGATATCATCATAATCCATTCTGTCGATCATGTCAGCATGCAAAGTGTTAGAAAGCCTCTATCTCATTCATTGTCTTCATAACCCTAAGAGATAGTACACATCATTGACTTTACAACCCTGAGTAAAAGTTATTCACATTGTAGACATTAGAAAACTGAGACTAGGACACAATGACTTGTCTAATATCACTCATAAGTTCACCACCCAGGATTTTTGCCAAGCCTTCTGTTATTAAGTTTGAGTCTACGAGCTATCACTTAATTGAATCTCCCCCATTTGCAAAAAAGCAATCTCTGAGAACTGTTTCTTCACTTGTTTATAGGTGGCATAAATTTATTTTATTTTATAAATCTGGATGTATAGAAAGAGAAAATAAAGCCCAAGGGAAATATTTGAAGACTGCTCAGTTGACACCTCTAATTTGTTCTGCCATCTGTGACATACCTTTACAGATAAGGCATAGTATTCTGAAAACAGTTCCCCAAAAGATCAACATAACTGTCCTTTACACTAATATGATTGTCCTCCTGATCTACATACATTTCAAAAACAATAATAATTCAAAACCAGTAGAAATGGCCTTGGGATAAGAGCTTTAGATCCTGCCAGAGATTTAAATCACAAGGAAATCAAATGACCTGTATGCTTTTAAGAACTCAACAAAGGAAAACAAAATAGAATCTAATTTTGACTATGAATATCATTTCTTTTCTCACGGGGAAAGGCCAAAATTTGTTGCTTTTTGGCAGCCTAGTTTGTAATCACTGCATATAAGGGTGAATCTTTTAGACACTTCTAAATCAATTCTGAATGTTAACAGGATTAGTTAGTATTATTTTCCCAGTCACCAGTGGTGTGATTCACAATATGACCTGCAGAACTCCCTTGAGACCGAAAAGGTCTAAGATGAAGCATACATGATTTCAAAGCAATTCTCGACACAATTAACTGCCTGACCTGCAAGATGAACAAGCATATCATTTAATTAATTGCTCAGATCTTTTGAACAGTTCTATTCATTTCCTCCACCCCGTAACTGTATGGTGATGTGATGTGCCGCTTCTTATGGATATGATCAAAAAGACTACACATTAAACAGCTGCATGATGGTTCAAATGGACCACAAGATAATACTGATGGTAACACTTTTTATTATTTTAAAATTATGAACTCTTTTTAGATTGCATGGTTGTATGGTTGGAAAAAACAAGTAATATTATGCTTATCTTCATAAGTCTAAAAAAGAAAATGATGACCTGGGATAGATAGCATAATGGTACCCCACTTGCAGAACTCCCTTCCGCTGAAAGTGAATCAGTTATCCTAATGATAAGAGTTTTCATAAAAAACTTATACAAACATATATTCATCCAGGCTTGGAAAACATCTTGAAGTGGGGTTTTTGACTCACCTGCCATGGTTCTGTTATTTTGCCAGGAGTTTGAATTTAGAGGTGGGAAGAGTTAATTTGTTTTTATGTTTCACATACATTATTGATAGTATTGATACTTTACATACACTATCCCAGATAGCTTTGAGTCAAATTTCAGAATTTCTTAAAGGACCTGAGGAAGTGGTGGGTGGGGGTAGTAGTTATATTTTGTTGCTCCTATTATGTAAATAAAGAGAAAACCATTCATCCATAGTTAACTGTCAACTAATGGACACAATTTCTATTGACTAAAAAAGTACCAAAAAACAAACAACAACAACAACAACAAAGGAGACCTGGAGCACAAACAAATGTTTCATACCTTTTGACTTCATACTGTGAGGAAAATTAGTTATCTTCAACTCTTGCATCTCTTAAGCATACGTTAAAATTCACTTCACATTTCACAAATAATCTGAGTTGAGTTTAGCTTTTTAAACAGAAACATATCATACATTTTTTTTTATTTTTTACTAAAATCATATTGCACCACCACCACTTTCTTAATCATTAAAACTGTATTATTATTATTTTTTTTTGGGGGGGGGGGTTGAGCTATATGACATCTCACTTCCAGCCCTGTGACTGGTCAAAACCAGTTATACTGAAGATTACCTGAATAGACCTGACAGACCTGTTATGTTAAGCAGACTGGGTTAGTGGCTCTCAATACTTGCCCTTTTGAAGGGGAGGAATTAATCTGGGGATAATGTAAAAAAGTGGTCAATGTGTGAAGAGGACAGACAAGGGCTCTCCCCACATGATGGCATTCATGTGTATATTTCCATGTGGGCATTTGTGTGAGCAGTGGGTTTTGGACTTTCCAGTGCTAAACTCTAGAGCCCTGACAGCTGCTGTGTATCGCAGGTCAGAGCTCATTCAGGCCTTATGCAAATCATGGTACAATGACTGTAAGGTAAAATATTTATTATAGTGCATTACAGCCCTGTTCATTCCCCTCCCCCATGTTATCAAATCTAAATCTGCTTTAAAAAGGCCTGTTTCAGCACACCAAAGAATGCAGCTGCTACTAGTTGCAAGGGATCCAAATGCCTTTCTTCTGATCCAGAAAGGCAATGTTTATATTCCTAATTCACCCGCCTGTCTCCCTTTCACCAACAGCTTTTCAATCAAGTAATGAAGGACTGACCTCCCACACACACTGCCAAATATTATCATTGCTTCAGTGTTGTTAACAGTCGGTTATTATATTCTAAAAGATTTTAAAAATCAGTATGATTTCCAGCGATGGTAGTTTCCCTTCAACCCTCTCCCACACCAAAGATTCAGAAATACTTGATGCTTCTGACAACTAAAGAGAAACATTAGGAAGGGCAGCTTCATTTTTATATGGGTAATGTGCGTTCAAAACTGAAACATAATAAAATTATTTTTAAAAGCACGAGGTTGGGAGAGGAACAGGGAGTTCTTTGAATCTATTTGAACCTGCAGTGTGGGAGAAGATTTTGTATTTAACAGCTTGGGATTCGAACAGCAAAGTTACATATGGAGCAGCCCAAATTAACCCTCACCCCAAATTAAAGGAAGAATGTCTCCATCTGCCTAGCACGTTCCTTCTTGTGGTTAAAACTCATGGTAGTTACATTCCAAATTCTATGAAAACTCAAAGGCTTAACTGGGGAATGTAAATTATGTGGTTACTTTGAAATCTACCTTTTCCTTAAAGAAAAATAAGAAGCTCAGGACAACACACATGAGAGTGCTACACCATTTTACATGACAAGGCAGTTAAACCATGACTTGTATATGCACACCCAATACATTTCATGGATGAATGAAGATTTGAAGGCAAGTTACTTTGGTCCATGTCCAACATGCTACTTTTAATCTCATTTATTGATGCATATATGCAAGGGTATTAATTAGTATTGGTTTGAGCGCTTCCTGCAGAGCTATCAAATTTAAAACAATTCCAGAACCAAAATTAACACAGTTCGGAAGACACATGAAAGTATCTGCACAGTAAGCTGTGAGCAAAGGAGAATCTAGGGGAATGCGGATGGTTTGGTTGCATGAATGCCACGTTTCTGGTGTGTTGCAGCATGTGCCGAAATGATGACTTCCAACAGAAGGTGAGAAGCAGGGGGGCACCAGATTTTAGCATCGTACAGGGCGCTACTGAAATTTGAGACACCAAGGTCTACCACTGCTGAGAAGTAAAGAACAGAGGCAGGTCAAGGTCAAAGCAGCCTATAGCCAGAAAGGCCTCATACTGTCCTTGCTCAAACCAGCAGGCGGTGAAACAAAAAACTTCCAACCACATTTGGAGGGGCAGAAGACCTCACACAGCCACTGGGGTTCGATCATTCTTTTCTGAGGAAGGAAAGACGTTAGTAGTGGCCTTTGCTTAAGACACTGAGGCCCCAGCAGCTGCTTAAGAATATTGTCTTGTGACATGAACCATGCTGGCAACCATCTGGACACTTGTTCAAAACCCACAGTTCCTACACTTGGCAAATTAAGGTGATTTTTTAAATATATAAATTGGCATACACCAATCGACTGGTCCTCCTGCTTCACTGTGACAATACACAGCACTATTTGGCAAGTACGACATTACAGACAAGAGTTCTTGATGTAATTCTGCATAATCCCTGTGCTAGGGCTTCCAGGATGTTTACTGAGATTCTGTATCTTCCAAACATCAGTACAGGCAGGACAGAGGACAAATATTTCACCCCTGAATAGAAATGAGCAACTAGCAGTACACAACCACCACAAATATTCCAATTAGTGACAGACTGAATTTGGCAGGTGAAATAGATACTATTTCACTCTTTTCAGTGAAGTATACTACCTTGCCCATCCTGAAATATGCCATGATTTATTATCACATGGAGCTTTATGAATACAGCTGCTAAATTTGAAATATATTAGTTCAGTTTCAGTGTTTTCTGGAAGTTGTTTTGTTTTTGTTTTAACAAGCTATAATGCTGACTAAAAATACTCAATAAACTAAGGTGACTGGCATGAGAATAAGCAATCAATCATACTGAGGGCTCTAAGGTGCTACTGAACATTAATTTTTTTATTTTTTTATTTTGACTGCGTCAGACCAACACGGCTACCTATCTGAATGTAAAAAAGGTCAGTGTTCTTAGTAAGTGGAATCTACACACATTAATAACATTATGAAAATGCTTTACAAAAATTGTTATGAAAAATGCATTGAATTTGCTATAGTTCACAGTCACCATCTAATGTCACAATTGTAGATTGCACTTTATAACACATTCAAAACGTTTTATTTGCAGCTGTATAGCTGAGTCCTAGGTGTTGAATTACCAAGCAATCTGACTAGACATATAGTATAGGACAGCGATGGTGAACCGTTTAGAGACTGAGTGCCCAAACTGCAATCCAAAACCCACTTATTTATCGCAAAGTGCCAACAAGGCAATTTAACCACTCTGACTTCTGTTTAGCCCTTAAGAAAGAAGTACCTGGTTACCATATTGCATTGTATCTAAGTCTAGGCAAGCTCTCTCAGTGTTTGCATTGAAAGTGAAGATGCATATAGATCCTTTTGCAGTTCATTAGCCCAACAATTACCCATTCTCAGCACCATTATTTGCCTTCATGAAGGTAACTGTAGTTAATATGTTTTGACATCACCACCATGAGACTGGGTTTGTACTCATCTTCCCTGTTAGGATAAAATACTTGTTTTTGCAGCAGTCGGAGCAGCTTTTAGAGAAAATAAATTCCAAAAGTGTTTTCCCCACTCCCTCGCCCAGCCCCGACTGGCCCCTATGCAGGGTGTCTGGCATGGCCCCGGATGTGCCCTCACCCGCTGCACTTGGCTGTGGTTGAGCTCAGTGAAGTACGCAAGCAAGTGGGAGGCGATCATGGCATGGCGAGGCTGGTGGGGCCTGGAGCCCTGGTGCCAGGTGAGGGGCGACGATGACAGGATGGAGGCAGCCCTTCTTGACTACCCAGTGCTGGAACAAAGTGGCTTCTTGAAGCTTGCCAGCAATGCCACCCTCCCCTGCATGACGTGCCCTGCCTGGTGCCTCCCATTTGCCCCGGTTGGAGGGTGTGTAAAGCCTCAACCTTGCAGCAGCAGCAGGAAGAAGGTGGATGCTCAGCTGCCCAAGTTGAGCAGAGGACTCGACGTGTCACCCTCGCCTTCTGCTGGCTCTGTGCTGGGGCGACGGGCGCGCATGCCCACAGAAAAGGCTCTGAGTGTCCCCTCTGGCACACATGCAATAGGTTCGCCACCAGTGGTATAGGATTTCATCTGATGTGATAAAGCCTAATGATGAGCAGGAGACAGTACAGAAGCTTTTTATGTTGTGACAAAAAGTGGCTGGTAGCAAATAATATTGTTAGAGTTGGAGGGCAGACAATATAGCCAGTGCAATTCACAATGAAGGACAATCTTTTTAAAATACTAGAACAGCTGCTGTAATTCTCAGACACAAACGTCATCGGGCGAAAAATCTCACTAATGAATTTACACTGCTAAATATGGTAGCAATATTGCACATGGATTTTGTAGATAAGCCAATAAAAGTACAAATCTCACCTCAAGAATAATTTAGACATGTTGCTTTACAATATGATAAATATTCTAAGCAGAGCAGCCATGTTCTACTAGCTAGCCTTCATTCATGCTCCTTTTTATTATAATATCTGGAGGTAGGAGCTTTCTGTCCTGACAATCCTTGTGTGGGAGACACTACAAATCCCCTTGGGGGCTATGCTCCAACTTTATGCAAACCCAGGGTTGTGATGTGGCACTACAAATAACCCACTGGGGGCTGAGCAATGATATTATTACATTTTACTATTATATTAACTCTATTTCTTATGACCTTCAAACTCTGGGTTTTTAAGAAAAAGAATATATGCATTTATTATAAAACAATAAAACATTTGTCATTAGTAAACAATGAATCCAAAATAGCAGGAGCCAAATATTATTTACAATTTTAACAATGTCTGTTTATGAACATTGTCTCACTTCACACATAAAGCTATGGCTTGGTGTGACTGCACAAGTATGTGGGCTATTTCAAGAAAGAAGATTGTGGCCACTTTGCTCCACCCCTAGTCATACTGCTTTTGCACTACCAGGAGCTAAGGCATGGTATGACTTAGCATATAATCCAAACCCAGGTTTGTGGTTTGTCTCCTTCAGACAAATCACAAGGTTTAAACTGAGAACAGACCTTGTTAAAGCTTATGGTTGTCTGGAGTGAGATAAATCACAAGCCTGAGTCTGGATGAAATTCTAAGCCAAATCATGGCTTAGCTCAAAGTGGCACAGAAGCAGCAGCAGAATCAAAGAAGGTGCAAAGAGGCTGCAATATCTTCATTGGTTCGACTTAGCGCTACATGAAAATCAGGTTTCTGTCTAAAAGGGTTCTTGGGGGGAGGGCTAAGACTATCTGTAATATAAATCTGGAAAAGAATCCTTTAAAGGTAACAAACTATAACAGAATTAGGCATTAAACTCCTACAATAAAGATATTTAGGAGACAGTTTGGATTATTGTTAAAAAAGAGAGTTTAAAATGAGTCTAATCAGTGCTTGTTTTCTAAAAAAATGTTTAGGGGTACTCTCATTCCGCCTGAGACTCAGGAAACACCATGAAACATCATGAGGCTGCCATGGGGGGTAGCAACGGAACTGACGACTCACCGTACTAAAGAAGAAACTAAGAATTTTAAAATTGGAATCTGAAAAGACGCAACTTACAAACTACCGCCCCATCTCCCTTTTAAATGTGGATTACAAAATATTTGCAGACATTCTAGCAAGAAGATTTAAAAAAGTTCTTAATGAAGTAGTTCATAAGGACCAAGCAGGCTTCCTCCCAGGTAGACATTTGTTTGCTAACACAAGGAACATTATTGATATTTTGGAACTTTTGCAAACAAATATAAATACAAAAGCTGTGTTAATTTTCATAGATGCGGAGAAAGCCTTTGACAACATTTCTTGGAAATTTATGAAGAAAAATTTGGAAGGAATGGGAGTGGGGCGGGGGTTTTACAATGGGATAGAGGCAATTTATTCAGAGCAAAAAGCAAAATTGATAGTTAATAATGTGGTGACAGAAGAGTTCAGAATTGAGAAAGGAACAAGACAAGGTTGCCCTATATCCCCTTTGTTATTTATATTGGTCCTGGAAGTGCTCTTGAATATGATTAGAGGAGACCGGTTGGTAGAAGGTATTCAGGTCGGAGCGAAACAATACAAACTGAAAGCATTTGCAGATGACCTAGTTTTGACCCTACAGGAGCCAGAGCCTAGCACTAAAAGGGTACTGAAACTGATTCAGGAATTTGGTCGAGTGGCAGGATTTAAACTTAATAAACAAAAAACTAAGGTTTTGGGGAAAAAATTGACTTCTTTAGAGTCAGAAAGGTTTCAAAAAGAGACAGAATTAAATGTGGTTAAAAAAGTAAAATATCTAGGGGTAAACATAACAGCGGAGAACAGAAATTTATTTAAAGATAATTATGAAAAATGTTGGTCTGAAATTAAAAAAGACCTAGATGTCTGGTCAAGATTGAAACTTTCCTTGTCAGGACGTATTGCTGCTGTTAAAATGAATGTATTGCCAAAGATGTTGTTTTTATTTCAAACTTTGCAAATAGTGGACAAAATGGAGTGTTTTGGGAGGTGGCAACGAGATATTTCTAAATTTGTCTGGCAGGGCAAAAAGCCCAGAATCAAGTTTAAGATACTAACTGATGCTAAAGAAAGAGGGGGCTTTGCCCTGCCAGACTTAAAGTTGTATTATGAATCAGCAGCCTTTTGCTGGTTGAAAGATTGGCTACTTCTTGAAAACACTGATGTTTTAGATTTGGAAGGATTTAATAATGCGTTTGGTTGGCACGCGTATCTGTGGTATGACAAGGTTAAAATACATAAGGCTTTCAAGAACCATGTTGTCAGAAAAGCAGTGTTCAATGTCTGGTCAAAATATAAAGACTTATTGGAAAATAAGACCCCAAGGTGGCTATCACCAATGGAGGCTAAGGCCCCGAAAAGACTCAATATGGAGGCCAAATGGCCGAAATATTGGGAAATAATAGAAAAAGATGGAGATAACTTGAGGTTGCAGAGTATGGAGAAAATAAAAGATAAAGTGCGAGATTGGTTACATTATGCTCAGATTAAAGAAGTCTTTAAGTTGGACAAAAAGATAGGATTTCAGGTGGAAAAATCAAAGTTAGAAACAGAACTGTTAGAACCCAGCTCTAAGATACTTTCAAGAATGTATAACTTGCTGCTAAAATGGAATACACAGGATGAAACGGTCAAATCAGCTATGATAAAATGGGCACAGGACATAGGGTACAACATCATGTTTGCTGACTGGGAAAAGTTATGGACCACCGGTATGAAATTTACGGCATGTAATATCTTGAAAGAAAACATTATGAAAATGATATACAGGTGGTACATGACCCCAGTCAAGCTTGCAAAGATATATCATTTGCCTGATAATAAATGTTGGAAGTGTAAAGAGGCTGAAGGAACATTCTTTCACCTCTGGTGGACGTGCCCTAGAGTGAAGGCTTTCTGGGAAATGATATATAACGAGCTGAAAAAGGTATTTAAGTATACCTTTCTTAAGAAACCAGAGGCCTTCCTCCTCGGCATTGTCGGCCAGAGTGTGCAAAAGAAGGACCGAACCTTTTTTATGTATGCCACAACAGCAGCAAGGATACTCATTGCTAAAGGCTGGAAAACTCAAGACTTGCCCACACTGGAAGAATGGCAGATGCAACTGATGGACTATATGGAACTGGATGAGATGACTGGCAGAATCCGAAACCAGGGAGAAGAATTGGAGGAGGAGAACTGGAAGAAGTTTAAAGACTATTTGCAAAAGCATTGTAAACTGTATGAATGTTAAGAAAAATGTAAGATCTGTAACATCAAGGCTCTAATTAATTAATAACCTTTATGTATAAAAGTCAATGTAATTGAAAAATAAGATAAATTGTGGATAAATGGTATCCTATAATTAACCTTTGACAAAAGAAATCTAAAAGATTAAATTTGAGATTTGAATATTGGGAAATTTTAATTAGATAAACTAAATTAAGTTAATAATTTGCTGGTAAAACTTATGAGTCTAGAGAGTAGGAACAAGAGGCGTGAGGAAGTCCAAGGATGTTTATGAAATGATGATATCTGAAATTGATATGTTTTTATATATATTTATTGTCAAACAAAATTTAATAAATATTATTTTTTTAAAAAAAAGAATTTTAAAATTTTTAGTTTCTTCTCCCTGCATCCCCTCAGAAAAAAAGCACTGGGTCTAATTGGTCTCATATGATCATGGTTTCTCCTTTGAAAAAGAGCTAAGTAGAGATGGTGCAAATTTAAGCTTCCTCACATTCTTTGAGTCATTTTGTTCTAGATCTCCATCTGATATAAAGAGGGAAGCTTCAACATAGCATCATTATTGACAATGCCATGGAGTTCTCTAGAGTTCTTAAAGATGTATGGGGATCAGATACGGGTACTATTGCAGAAAAAAAACAACAGGACAATATCTGACATAATCCATCATTGAGAACAATCTTGATGAGAACGTAAGAAGCATCCCTCAAGGTGGTTTTGAGGTGGCACTGGATTTTATCCAGGCTTACCCAAATAAATCAAACCTTATCTTCATTGTGCTGGTTGGATTGTGGTAATGTGTGCTCATACTTTCACTCATGGAGGGAATATGTGATAGCTAGTGTGAGCATTCTGGGATAAGATATTTGAAACAATGAGAAAAATGATAAACTGACCTGTAGAGCCAGACCCAGCTGTTTCACTGCTTTCCCTCAACAATCATATGGACAGACAATTCTGCATAAGAAACAACTTAGTCCTCTGTTAAGTGCAGCTCAATTCATAATTACGCAACGTTGGAAGTTCAAAGAGGTGATTCCACTTAGCAGTTGCAACAGTAATGCTTGGGAAGAGGCTATCTTGGACTATCTCACGAGACACAGAGAAGCAGTGAAAAGGGTTATAAAAAGATATAATTTTGGCGATCTGTGGCTTTCCCCTTTCATATAGTGTGTTGTAGAATGACCATTTTAACTCCACTTTAGGAAAATTGTTCTTATATACCATAATGCCACAGCGACACTAAAAGGCTCTGATGTAGAGGTTTGTCACTCATGCTGGATAATGTATTTTAAAAAGTTTAAGGATGGCCATTCAAACAAGCTGCAATGATTTATGCCAGCAGAAGTTCTGGATCTCCCCCCCCCCTTAGTGTTGACCACAGTACAATAATATGAATCCAGCTGGTTTTGATTGGGATATTTTAGAGTCAGAGGAATGGAAACATTACATTTGTGTCAGAAAGACATCCTTTTCTGTAAACAATTATTTCTTTCCAAAGCTTGACAACCATGTGTGTTGCATTTGTTTCAGTCTTCTACTCTTATTGCCGAAGCAAAATGCTTAATGTATCCTTTTCTATTTTCTTGTCACAGATTTCTTCAAGACATCATTAGAAAAAATACGAGTTAGGTTGATGCTGGCAGCACTGGAAAAAAATATGTTGTTTTGGTCACTGTGTTTTAGAGGGAATCACATTTGAAGGAAGGTCAAAGAATACATATTAAAAAGTTAAAGGAGGGGAAAGAAACAGCAGCAATAAAGAAAATAAAGTAATTTGTTGTGGCATTATTTTTCCTTCAAACTCTACTCACAACAGAAACTTGTCAACAGCTACAGAGGAATTGCTGAAAAAGCTTATTAAACTTCAAAATTGAAACTGAGTTGGCAAAAACCATTCAGAGTTTTGTGCTACCATGCTCACAAACCAATCTGAATCTTCAGTAAGCTTGTGATATACTTGTCCAAGTACTAGGTGAAAGGACATGTTTAATGAAAAAACAATGTGTACCCTTGAACGTAAGTGGGCACAGCAATGAAATAAAAATTCTGTGTTTAAGTGGAAAGCCACAATCCACTTAAATAAGCTTCTTTTAGCAAAATACACAGATACTAAATGAAGTTTATGCATGTGTGTGTGTGTGTGTGTGTGTGAGAGAGAGAGAGAGAGAGAGAGAGAGAGAAATTTTCAAGAATGTGACTCTCTGCTGTAAATCGCTACATTATAAACTCCCTTTGAACCAGGGAGAACATTGGAATGAAACTTTGGATTTTATCCAGCTAGTAAACTTCTACTTTGATCTTTGCTGTAATTAAAGTTGCTGCTAGAGCATGAGGAATTTTTTACTCACATTGCTTCTTTTTAGGGTGTCTATACATGTGAAAGGCTATATAGCCTATCACTTAATGTTATTTTTTTGTATTTTAATCATCCACATTTTAAACTCACTAATATATTTTTGAAAGTTCACACACTATCAAAATCTCATATAGGTATCTTTTAAAGATAGTAACGGAACAACTCATACTGAAATCACAATTCATTTCTTTTTTATTTCCTATTATAACCACAAATAAGAATAAAAATGCCCCACCAAAAAATTACAGTGGTACCTTGGGTTACATACGCTTCAGGTTACATACACTTCAGGTTACACACTCCGCTAACTCAGAAATAGTGCTTCAGGTTAAGAACTTTGCTTCAGGATAAGAACAGAAATCGGGCTCCGGCGACGTGGCAGCAGCAGGAGGCCCCATTAGCTAAAGTGGTACTTCAGGTTAAGAACAGTTTCAGGTTAAGAACAGACCTCTGGAATGAATTAAGTACTTAACCTGAGGTACCACTGTACTTCGCAGTCTACCTGATCAAGTCCCACCACTTAATGAACCAAAGCTCTAGCTTATTAACTTAATAATTAAAATTATTAAAATCTTTCTGCACAGGGAAAAAGTATTCTACAGAACATTATTATTATATTGATTAAATTTGTATACTACCCTTCATCCAAAGATCCCAGGGCAATTCATGACAGAAAAATACAAAATGGGAATACAAAATACATAATAAAACAAACCCATCTTCCTCCCTCCCTCTTAGCTGAATGCCTGCTTGAAAAAGAATGCTTTGCATGGGGTCTAAATGTATGTAATGAAGGCACTAGGCAAGTCTCCCTGGGGAGAGCAGTCCACAAGTGGCGAGCCACCGCAAAAAAGGCTGATTCCTGTTTTGACACCCTCTGGACCACCTTGAAATGGGCACAGGGAGAAAGGCTTCAGATGGACAGAGAGTCTGGAGAGAGAGATAGCAACCCTCACTTCCTGACTCTCAAGTCTGCCCTGATGCTGCACCCAGTACCCAAATGTGCAGTTGGGTGAGAAAACTCCATCCTGCTCATCCACCCAGGGCTCAGTGACACATACCAGATAAACCTCCTCATCCAGAATCAGATCATGGATGAAGGTGCTCTTCCTCAAAGTCGACATGGCATTCAGCAACACCAGCTGCAGATCCAAGGGCTGCCTGATAGGAGGGTCCCCTTCAGCAACTGGCATGATTATGCATGTTTTGGACCTCATAGACCAACAAAAAACTCATTAGAGACTGGAGACACTGAAACAACACCACAATCATATGGAAAAGTGACCTTCACACTCCACAAGGTCAGTAAGAAGTGTGTGTTCAGCCACAGAATCACAACATACTCAGTTTCAACTTTTCCTCAAGAAACACATTTGCCCTTTGGATACTAGGTGGCAACCACATAGACATATCTTACAAAATCCTTTGACAAACCTATGTGTTTCCTAATCTACAAATTTTAGAACAGTCTAGAATTAAATTAAATTAAATTAATTACACACCCATACTCTGTCCTGCATACTGGTCTTGCCCAAATTCCCTTAATAAACAGGCAGGAAAGGATTTACTGGAATTCAAGAGCCAATCAAAGTACAAGTAATGCCTATCCTATGCCCATTCTTCCTGTACATGAAAGGCAGGAATGCTTAGGTTTGATAGTACATTATGCCATTTCTACAAAAAGATTAAAAATACCGTCACAT
Organism: Podarcis erhardii; assembly: GCF_964252035.2. Lineage (NCBI taxonomy): Eukaryota > Metazoa > Chordata > Lepidosauria > Squamata > Lacertidae > Podarcis > Podarcis erhardii. The sequence goes on along the minus strand of NC_138508.1, from coordinate 46,552,319 downwards.
GGTTAAAAGTGCCCTTTAAAGTTAATTCACCCTCAAGCGAGTGGTGATGAAGTATAGGACAGAACTATGTATGCCATGAGCTAGCCTGCTGCCCCAATATTCATACAACGTTTCGGCAACAATAGTGGAATATAGCACAAGTTTAGCACTCATTTCCAAATTATTTGCAACGACGTGGCCCAGGGAGAGAGAGAAAAATAGTGGAAGTGAACAGCTGGCTTCGCAAATGGTGTAAACAGGAACGGTTTGGATTCTTAGATCACGGACTGCAGTTTCTTGAAGATGGACTTCTGGCAAGCGATGGGCTGCACCTCACAACGGTTGGGAGGAATGTTTTTGCCAAAAATCTCAGAAACCTCATCAGGAGGGCTTTAAACTGACTAATGTGGGGGAGGGAGACAGTGCTCCTGAAGGTAGGAGTCTATCAATTGATGAAGCTGATCATCCAAATGTCATAGACCAAATGGAGCAAACAGCACGCAGACCTAGTGGTGGGAGGAAAAAATCCTTAAATAAGAGACACGGGGGAATGATTAATGGACTTCAATGTCTGTACACTAATGCGCAAAGCATGGGAAATAAACAAGATGAGCTTGAGCTCTTGGTACAGCAAACTAAATATGACATAATAGGCATCACTGAAACCTGGTGGGATAAGTCCCATGACTGGAATGTAATAATGGAGGGATACAATCTATTTCAGAGAAACAGACCAGACAAGAAAGGAGGAGGAGTGGCGTTATATGTCAGGGATGTGTATACCTGTGAAGAGATCCAAGATTTAGAACCTCAAAGCCAAAGTGAGAGCATTTGGGTCAAAATTAAGGGAGAGAAGAATAACAGGGACCTCATTGTGGGAGTTTACTATAGATCCCCAAGCCAAACGGAGGACATAGATGATGCCTTCCTGGAACAGATGGCCAAGCATGCAAAAGGAAGGGAGATAGTAGTAATGGGGGACTTCAATTACCCGGATATTTGCTGGATGTCAAACTCAGCCAAGAGCATAAGGTCAAACAGATTCCTCACTGGCCTTGCAGACAACTTCGTTGTCCAGAAAGTGGGAGAAGCAACAAGAGGAACAGCCATTTTAGATCTGGTCCTAACCAATGTTGATGACCTGGTTAGTGGGGTAGAAGTGGAAGGATCATTAGGCGCGAGTGATCATGCTCTTCTGAAGTTTACTATACAGCGGAAAGGAGCAGCCAAGCATACTAGGACTCAATTTCTTGACTTTAAGAAAGCCGACTTCATAAAACTTAGGGAAGTGCTGGGTGAGATCCCATGGACAGTAATACTAAAAGGAAAGGGAGTTCATGATGGCTGTGAGTTTGTTAAGAGGGAGATAGTAAAAGCACAACTTCAGGCAATACCAATGAGACGGAAATGTTGTCCCTATTTTCAAAAAGGGGAAAAGAGAGGACCCAAATAATTACTGCCCAGTCAGTCTGACATCAATACCAGGGAAGATTCTGGAGCAGATCATTAAGCAAACAGTCTGTGAGCACCTAGAAAGGAATGCTGTGATCACCAAGAGTCAGCATGGATTTCTGAAAAATAAGTCATGTCAGACTAACCTGATCTCGTTTTTTGACAGAATTACAAGCCTGGTAGATGAAGGGAATGCAGTGGATGTAGCCTACCTTGATTTCAGCAAGGCATTTGACAAGGTGCCCCATGAAATTCTTGTAAAGAAGCTGGTAAAATGTGGACTTGACTATGCTACCACTCAGTGGATTTGTAACTGGCTGACTGACCGAACCCAAAGGGTGCTCATCAATGGTTCCTTTTCATCCTGGAGAAGAGTGACTAGTGGGGTGCCACAGGGTTCTGTCTTGGGCCCGGTCTTATTCAACATCTTTATCAACGACTTGGATGATGGAGTCAAGGGCATCCTGTTCAAATTTGCAGATGACACCAAACTGGGAGGGGTGGCTAACACCCCAGAGGACAGGATCACACTTCAAAACGACCTTGACAGATTAGAGAACTGGGTCAAAACAAACAAGATGAATTTTAACAGGGAGAAATGTAAAGTATTGCACTTGGGCAAAAAAAAAAATGAGAGGCACAAATACAAGATGGGTGACACCTGGCTTGAGAGCAGTACATGTGAAAAGGATCTAGGAGTCTTGGTTGACCACAAACTTGACATGAGCCAACAGTGTGACGCGGCAGCTAAAAAAGCCAATGCAATTCTGGGCTGCATCAATAGGAGTAGAGCATCTAGATCAAGGGAAGTAATAGTGCCACTGTATTCTGCTCTGGTCAGACCTCACCTGGAGTACTGTGTCCAGTTCTGGGCACCACAGTTCAAGAAAGACACTGACAAACTGGAACGTGTCCAGAGGAGGGCAACCAAAATGGTCAAAGGCCTGGAAATGATGCCTTATGAGGAATGGCTAAGGGAGCTGGGCATGTTTAGCCTGGAGAAGAGGAGGTTAAGGGGTAATATGATAGCCATGTTCAAATATATAAAAGGATGTCACATAGAGGAGGGAGAAAGGTTGTTTTCTGCTGCTCCAGAGAAGCGGACACGGAGCAATGGTTCCAAACTACAAGAAAGAAGATTCCACCTAAACATTAGGAAGAACTTCCTGACAGTAAGAGCTGTTCGACAGTGGAATTTGCTGCCAAGGAGTGTGGTGGAGTCTCCTTCTTTGGAGGTCTTTAAGCAGAGGCTTGACAACCATATGTCAGGAGTGCTCTGATGGTGTTTCCTGCTTGGCAGGGGGTTGCACTCGATGGCCCTTGTGGTCTCTTCCAACTCTATGATTCTATGATTCTATGATATTTTTTTCTGGAAGCAAATAACTAAACTTGCATTATATGCTACTATGGTTCTATGAGTAAGTTCAAATAATGAGGAATTTAACAGTTAATAAAAGTAATAAAAACGGAATAAACTTCAATGTGAATGCAGTCTTGATCTATTTTTTTAATATTTATCTCAAGTTCTGGCATACAGTACATGCAAGTTTCCAACAACTATTATGTTGTCTGGAAATCTTCCAGCACAAGTGATAGAAACTCTTCAGATGCATTGGGCATTTGAAAATAGACTAAACAAATCATTTAAGTTGTGAACATTTATATTTGTAAGAAAAGAAGTAAACAATTCCTTTTTTATCCTGTTCAAGTTTCGTATTCAAAAAGAGGAAGGTTATAAACATCCCACAAAAGATAATGAGCTGCAGAACAATCCACAACAGAAAACTGGACAGGAAACCAGCCATACAAATATGTTGTGCATGTGTGACAATACAGATGTCAAAATTCTAATATACACTTTTTGTTTTTCCTTTTCATTATCTTTTTTTTTAAAAAAGCTATGATTTCAACTTATGCATGAGTACACAAAATTTGTAAGAGTTGAAATATAGTATTATATTGATGCTTTGTAAACTAAATGCTCAGGTGATGAACCCCAAACACAGAGGGGTGCCAAGAGAGGTAGTATTTGCACCATGAGGGGATGGTAGCTTCCACTTGCCTGGTTCCACCCTACTACCCTAGGACCCCTATCACATAGCTGCCACAGATTCTTGAAGAGGTTTCTAACCTTTTGAGTCTGTATAAATGAGATGTGGCATTGCTAGGTACTAATGTCATCAGCTTTGAAGCTACTTTGGGATATTGTTAATTGACCAACTGGAAAGTTTATGCTTATGTGATTGTGATATATTTTTAATTTGCTGCTGCTGCTGTTACTATTCTTTCATTTAATATACCACTCTTTATCAAAAGATCACAGGGTGGTGTACAACATTAATAACACATTTTATGGAGCACAATAACATCCCCCTTTAACAGGCTATATATTATTTAATGGCCAAAGGCCTGGGTAAAGAGGAATTGTTAGTGTTATGTTGTGCTAATATTTCTTTAATATTTTTCTAGTTTTTGTACTATAACTACTGAATTTTTACTGTTTGTTTTCTATAAAATGCCTTGAGTACAAACTATCTGTAGATAATAAATTGTCTATCCTCTATTACTATAGACATCATCCAGTTCAGAAATGCATCCATTTCAGTGCTCACATACAAGTTTCTCATTCATAAGGGATTCATATCAACTGAAAAAATGCATGTAAATATACTTGACTTCCTGTGTATGTGCTACTTCTGTAAGGAAGAACAGAAAGTAGTAGCTGAGTTATGTTCCTTACAGAATAAAGTAAGAGCTGGAACTAGAAGCCTGATAGAGAATATGGGAAAATGAAGGCAAAAGATGGTTCAGAAATGCAAACTAGAGGAACCACCGGTCAGAGCCAAACAAACAAACAAACAAATCCATTCCTCCAGATGGACAAGGGAATGGGAGAGAGGCTTCAAGAATCAGAGAGAGCAATCAGATAGGTTGTAACAAACAAAAGCGTAGCAGAAATACATGTTGGAAATATAGACTGAGAACAAAGAAACAGAGTACCGTAACTCTGTTGCTCAGATAAGAGATGAAAACACTGTGTATTCAAATCACTAATAGCCACTGGGTAGCCAGAGACTTGGGAAGAGCTCGAGAGAAATAATTAAAAGGGAGCAAAGAATTATGCATGTCTTATGAATCAAAATATATTGTCCACTACCAAATGTAATTTCAGAAATGCTTGTGCAAGTCAGGCAAGATTTGAGCTAGGATTTAACTGCTCCTGGTGGTGGATTGTGATACTTGACTCTAGTCTAGACGCAGAAACTTTCTGTGCAGAAGCAGCCACAACATTTTAATCACTAAAGATATTTAAATGTCCCTTAGCCTAGCTCAAGTTAATTTGGGCTGATTTGGACTTATTCAAAATAAACTTGTTTAAACTCATGGCTGTTTTAAACCATGACCTCAGACACTTTGTTTGTTTGTTTGTTTAAACCAGATTTCAGATTTTATAACACATAGAAGCATTTTCTGTAATGTAAAATAATATTTAAAGTGACACAGAATGGAACATTAATAGGGAAAATATCCAGAAGAAATACTAATTAGTTACAATCTAATTTTCATTGCAAATGATGCTAGAATGTTGAAGTAGATTAGCTTCATTTAAATCAATATTGGATTCTGCTAAGAATGCTCAAGATACAATTCAATTTCTAAGGGTTGTCCTTCCTTTACATTACATTACTTCTTTTATACAATGGATAACCACATAATCAGATTTCAGAGAAGCTCTTTGCATTCTATACTATATAAATGATCAGCATTATTATTACTTCAAGTTTAATTTATAACTAAAATTCACCTGACAATATAGTACCACTTAAGAATGTAATTAAATGTTCAGCTATGCCAATTTAAAGCACAATTTCTTTTCAAATAACTTAGTATAAGTACAGTATAAGAAGTATAATACAGAAACTAACAGTATAGCTAGTTTTTCCAATGGTGATATTTATAATGAAAAGAGAGTAAAAAATAATAGCATACAAGAATGTTATTTTGACATATAAATTTATACTATATGATAAGCAGCACAAATATATATTCTGCATGAATGCTTAGTTTAACCTTGCAAATATTTTAAAAAGCCTTAATTTAATACTCATTGACCAGTGTCTTTGTTCTGTGATCAATATTAATTTCTAATGCTAGTAAATCTTTATTCTTCACCAAGGACAGTAAAATCAATGATTGCTTATTACAGAAAAACAAAACAAAAATGCTTTCTTGTATTTTGTGAAATAGTTATCACCTAGAATTCAGTTTCTAAAAATGCATCACTAGGAGGCCTAGCAACACTAAACAACTATTTTGAGAAATTAGGCCTCCAACTGGAACTCTAGGGCAGGGGAGGGGGGACAACTTTAAGTGGTGTTTCGTTCTGCTTTTTTTAAAAAAAGCTCCTTATGTGTTTACAACCTATGACATTACATTGTTCTATAAGCATCAAGTCTCTGTTTCTCTTACATATCAGAGCCCCTTCTCATACTACATTTGTGTTCTAGACACTGCTGCAAATACAGTTCCTCGCTATCTGTCTCAGGTAATATGACAATTTTTGGCTATTGCAGAGCTGCAGTTCCTTCCCATGCTGACTTTAATTCAGTTTCCCGTACTTTACCCTTGGCAAAGGGAGGAACTGCAGCATGGTGTCTTCCACGTAGACCAAGGCTTCTCCACACATTACCTTTAGAAAGTGAAAGGAAGCCACTCTGAAGTAGATTCCAAGTCACAGGTTTAAGGGGCTAAAGTTCTCATGTTACCAGGAACACAACATAGGCAAGCACTGTGATTCATGAACAGATGAACTGAATATTATGTAATGTCATCCAGCAGGAAATGACCCATCACAGCTGAAACCTGGATGACCACCAGGAATTTGAAAAAAAAAAATATCATGGAGGATGTATGAAATATAGTTACATACCACCCCAATCTCTGGGCAGTGTGAGATTCCAGGGATTCCAGGCACTTACCTAGGGTTTGTGTTTCCTTTGGGAATGAGGCACAGCAGAGACTGTGGTGTCTTTATGATATATGGTTTATTTTCACATATATCCCCCAAAGGGTATTGTCCTTCCCAGAGCTTCAGTCTTGGATTCAAACAAAAATCAAACATTGTTGTTGAATGCAGCTGACTCTCCAGCTTACTGCTTTACTTCTAGGTCACATCACATCACATCACTGCACTCCCAATTCTGAGCCTGGTAACTCTGTTGAGGGCAGGGGTGCCACCCATTTGTTGTCTTGCATCGAGTCCCTTAATCCCCCACCCCTCACCAGGAAACTAGTTTGAATATTCCCTTGAATTAGAAGTCTTGATAATTTTTTACACTTGCTGGATCCAGGGATTAGAGTAGTCTGGCACGCTGCCCCCCCCCCCCCCCGTCCCAAAACTCATAACATACAATTCTCACTACACTAGATTTTTGGTCATAATAGGATTATATTCCTTCTTAATTACTAGCCTACACAATCTTAGGAGCTGCTGTGTACTGAATCAATCAGTACAACATGAGTGGCTGTAGTCTAAACTACTGAGCCTCTTGAGCTTGCCGATCAGAAGGTTGGCAGTTTGGATCCGCTTGATGGTGGTGAGCATCTGTTGTTCTGTCCCAGCTTCTGCCAACCTACCAGTTGAAAAGCATGCCAGTGCAAGTAGATAAATAGGTACCGCTGTGGCAGGAAGGTAAATGGTGCTTCTGTGTGCTCTGGCACTTGTCACAGTGTTCTGTTGAGCCAGAAGTGGTTTAGTAATCCTGGTCACATGACCGATAAAGCTGTTTGTGGACAAACACTGGTTCTCTCGGCCTGAAGCAAGATGAGCGCCACAACCCCATAGTCACCTTTGATTGGACTTAACCTTCCAGGGGTCCTTTACATTTACCTTTTTACTGAATCAATCTAGGCCAGCATTATATACTCTGACTGCAGTACTCCTTTAAGATCATAGGCAGAGATTTCTTCAACCTCACTATCCAAGATTTTTGAAATTAAATATACAGGGATTGAACTAAGGGACTTCTTTATCAAAACAGGTGTGGCAGCATTGAGCTGTGGATTATACCAACAATCACTTCTCAATCTACATGGGATTTTGTTTTTAAAATTAAGTTGTGGTGTGGTAATATTGTGCTTATTGGAAATGCCCTGAAAACTCCAGGTATAGGATACAATTTCAGCTCACAGTTGGTTCACATTGCACCCTAACTTGGTTAATTTAACATCCAGTAGAGCACAACTGAGGTTCATGCTTGCCTAGCACCAGAGTAGAATGCTGGTGTGAAACAACGTTTGTGGAAACAAACATGTGTGTGTATGTGTGTCCAATCCTCATATCTGCTGGAAAATGTATAGATACCTGTATATGTGATGGACCCATTGCATGCAAAACATAAATATCAACTGAAATTGGTTTTTGTAAACAGAGATATCTGAATGTATCACACTATCCAAACTATAATGAGAAAAATTCTCTTGCACATATATCCTTTCTTTGTTAAAGCCATCTCTATTCTGTATTTTATAAAATGGTGTATCTGATAATTCAGTATTTTTGCGTTTTATTCCAATTTCTCAGAGGCATTTAATTCAATCCAAATTAAATAGAAATACATGTGATCTAACCTTATTGTACAGTCAGCAAATATCAGAGTTAGGCATCTACATATCAAAGGCACATCCAGCTTAACTTCAAGTTCATTTTGTGATGTGGAACAGTACTTTTTTTTAAACAGATGATTTCAAAAGGCAGACGCACGTTGTGAGAATCTTCTAGACTCTAATCACCTTGTTTCTGTGTAATCTTAATTTTTTTTCATGATTTATGGAAATTGTCAACTGATTTAAGTGAAATCTAATTTATACCTACTCTAATTATGTAAGCATGGAGCCTCAAGGGATCAGGTTGGAATTTAGCTATACATCCTCTATCATCATGAATATCTTATTACTTCAAGTGCAGTTAGAAATGCTATTCTCAGCATAATAATCTTCAGAATTCCACAGCAAAAACATTATTCTCTGATGTTTGAAATTGTACTTTTGCTTGTACAGCATTTTTCAATTGCCAAAGTATCGATCTAAGTTCATATTGATTTGTTTTAAGAAAAACATATTATGTCGCAACTTCATAATACAGAAGAACATGAAGGAGCCCTACTGGATCAAACTAATAGCTTATTTAGTCCAGGATGCTGCTTCATACAGTGACCAATCAGTTGCTAATGGGAAGTCCACAAACAGGACATTATGCAATAGTTCTCTCCAGCTGCTGTATTAGTATTATTTATTAAATTTCAATACCGCCCTTCATCCAAATTCCACAATGATGAACAAAAACAATACCCCGTTCCCACAGTCACAGGTTGTTTAATTAGACAAAGGTCTGGGAGAAGAGGAATGCTTTTGCCTGGCATTTAAAGATATGCAATGAAGACACCAGGTGACCCTACTGGAATAGAGTATTGCACAAATGGGGAGCCACCACAGAAAAGGCCAGTTCTTGTGTTGCCACCCTCTGCCCTCTTGTGGAGGAGGCACACAATGAAGGCCCTCAGAAGAAGACTGCAGCGTATGCTGCCTTTGATCCTGAATGCAGTTTATACCATGATAAATAGTAGCCTTAGGACTCTAGGTCTGTGGAAAAGACACCTGCTTTGCATGCAAAGATTCCAGATTCAATGCATGGCAATTCAAGGTAGGGCTTAGGAAGACTCCTGTCTGAAACCCTGGAGTTACTGCCAATCAGTGTAAGCAATATTGGGACAAGTGGACCATTGGTCTATCTCTGTATAAGGCAGCTCCCTATGTTCCATTAATTTTTCTAATCACTTTTAAAGCCTTCTGAACTGATGACCTTCCCCTGATGCTGTGGTCGTGAATTACACAGTTTAATGGTGTGGTGTTTGAAGAAGTACTTCCCTTTGTCTTTTCTGAATTCAGATTCACTAGAGGACCCTAATCCTCCAGTGGGCATCTCTGAATTCACTTTTTTTCATATCATGCACTTGTCATATCCCCACGTTCGCGTTTTTCTAAAACAAAAAACAAACAAGCACCCCCCCCCTAGCAATGGTTCTTTCTGATGTGCATATTAATGTGACTTGGATATCAGCCTCAACCATTTCAGAATATATCAGTGGGAGCTGTTGCCTAGAAACACCAGTGACCAATAAGGGAAGCCTTCCTTTCATTATAGGCTGCCCAGAAATCCCTTGCCTTAGATAACAAAACCAAGGTAGATCACGCTTAAGGACAGGAAATGCTACCTAAATAATCCTGCCACCATAAGGACATTTCCGTTCCTAATACCACCCTTGGATATTTATATTATTTATTGTAAAAAAAAAAAAAAGTGAGCTGTGAAGTGGGATGTAAGTATTTGAAATGAAGAAATTTGCACTTACCTACCTGCAAAAGACAATGTTGTGAATAATATTTTGAGGCAGCTTTTGATGTGCCATATCCCAAGCATTTGTTTGCTTCCATAGCAAGTCTTAGAATCAGGCCATTGCAGAACATCACTCCATACCAATGGACTAATGCTACACCGCAAATATGTACATTTGCACCTTTTTAATGGCCACTTTATCTGCTATTGGAGATACTTTAAGTGCCATAAAGGCATGCTTCATTTTGGTAATATTTGTGCTGCTGTAAGATTAAATGAAGTGTTGAGTATGTGCCAAATATGTGCTGAGGCTGCAACTAAAACTGCTGTAAGGTTTTCCATTCATGAATCATCTTTCTTTATTTGTGCTGATGCTGTTCCTTTTAGATTATGCACCTCTTCCTTTTCTGTATATTGATTTTTATTCCTAGTGAACTATGAAATTATATTCCTCTTTTTTTATTTGCCTTTTTAATGCACTTATTTTGTATGAATTTATTCCTTGTGGCACTGGGAGACATGATTAATACAGTAAATTAAAATTTGTACATACTGGCTGAGCTAGGCATTGGGTTCATGCATGTTTCATGGCACACAATTTCTGTACAAATGACATGGGAATAGTAATAAACTATTTTGTCCATCTTTGCAGTATACTGTTTATAACCATAATCTTAAAAATTAAAAGGCCAAAATGAGACTGAATGAAATTGTCGTAAACGTGAAGCAAATTAATTAGTTTTCAAATACAAATTGTTTCACACTGGTTACATACCACTCTGTATACTTGGTTCTGACTTGAGCGTAGCCAGAATTTATGTTGGGGGAGGCAGGTCACCCACCTGTCACCATCCTCTGTCTGGCTCTGTCTAGCATTTCAGAATGAAATGTCTCAACAACAGTTGTTTTAAATTACCGTATTTTTTGCTCTATAAGACTCACTTTTTCTGTCCTAAAAATTAAGGGGAAATGTGTGTGCGTCTTATGGAGTGAATGCAGGCTGCGCAGCTATCCCAGAAGCCAGAACAGCAAGAGGGGATTGCTGCTTTCACTGCGCAGCGATCCTTCTTGCTGTTCTGGCTTCTGAGATTCAGATTTTTTTTCTTCTTGTTTTCCTCCTCCAAAAAGTCTTGTGGTCTGGTGAGTCCTATAGAGCGAAAAATACGGTACTTTCTTTTGGGCCCAAGTGTTCAGTTGGGTTGCCAGTTGCGTCGCTAGAATGTGCCACAACATCATCCAAGTGACCTCAGTGAGCGTTTTCATTTCAAATATTCTTATTATTTCTACTTTTAGTTAAGTATTTTTTTATTTATTTACTTGATTTAAGGGGGGCAGATGTCGCCCCCTTTCCCCCCTGGCTACACCCATGGTTCTGACATTCAAAAAAGTTAGTTGTATTTTATATGGATTTATTTCAAGCTAGCAGACTCGGTCCCTTCATTGCAGCCTCAAAGCATTGTGAGATAGCAGAGGCCAAAAGAAGGTCACAGGCTAAGTGTCACACAGTGAACTTCATATCTGAGATGGGACATGAATCTGGACTTTGGAAGGTCTCTGGAAGGGCCTGTGAGGCTCCTGCGACAACTTGAAGGCAACAGATCTTGTGAAATCTTGGAGAGCTCATGAGATCTCAAGAGTGCTTCACAGGGCCTTCCAGAGGCCTTGTGTGACCTTCCCAGAGCCCAGTAAGCAAGACTTGTTCAGTTATTGTTTGCAGTTGCTCAGGTGCTTCTACACTGACACCTCCTTTTAGTCATGACAACATTTCACTGGTTGTTGGCAACAAACACCTACGCTTCCTTCTACTCAGAACAGAGAATGAGCGCACTGGTGGCCTTTCTTCCCAGTGATTGTATGTGGGGAGGGATTTATTTACTTTTATTGAATGCTCTTTTCCCTTGCAAATTGCTTTTATGTAAACTGTTCAAAAAAAAATATTATTAAGCAGTATAGAAAAATAAATATAAATAAATAATTATACGGTGAGAAACAGACCTCAGCTCTCTGGTGTGTCTCTTCCAGCTACACAACTGCCCTGAGATCTCTTTTTGGTTCTAATTATGACAGCCTCTAAAATATATTTGAGGGCACCTTATCCAGGATATTACTATACTATTAGGGGGCTCAGAAACAGATGGTCACACCAGTATGATCCCTTCTGTTATGTCCATAGTGCTCAGTCCTGAAGTATAACTGAATCGCCCTTCTTTGCACAGCCTACTGCTAGCCTCATCAGTCCGTCTTCCTCCTTTTTAGAAAGAGCATCCCCGGTATTAACTATAAAAAACATCATAACCTTATTCATCATCGACTGGTTTGCTGCCTGTTTCCTAGGGTTCAGACTGCAAACATTAAAAAACCCACCAATCTTCTGGTGCAACTCCAGGAACTTACAACAGGGATTAACTTGGCCTTGGGTGTCATATAGCAAGATGAGGAAATTCATTTTCAATGCTCAATGGAGTGCAGATGTAGCAAAAGGGGAAAGGTATAAAGTTGCCCTTTGACTGTATAGTTTTATGGGTATCCAAATACAGGGAAAAACATGTGTTTGGAACAGAATCCTGCACCACATCAATTCCCTGGAACACTATAGGGGGATAAAAGGGAAATCAAACAGAAGGGAGAGCGGAAGAGATTCCGCCCCTCCCCCGGCTTTGTTACCCTGGTCACAAAATGATATATTTATACAAGAATAAAAAAACTGGAATGTGAAGACATGCAGGCCCCTTGCTGAAGAAAGGCCTGCTTATCTCAAGAATATGGCAAATGCTGTTCAGAAGCAGTTTAACTCTTTTGCAAAGATTGCTTGTAATGGCACTAAGGACAGTGGAACCTTGGAGTCTCTCTTGCATAAGTAACTAGCCAGACATGTAAGAATAGTCATAAGGAGCTTTACCTTGCATTTTCTGAAAATAAAAAGCAGGATTGTATTGGTTACTATGTGCAGATGCCTACTTGCCTGTTCAGACCTTGTGCCTAATTTGTGCTCGAGCTGTTTGATTTACACCAGTACACAATTGGACCGAGTCTAGGATTGTACTAGCTCAAAGTAGGTTTTGTTTTTACAAAATTACAGAAGGTAAATTCACAAAGAGTACACAGCAAGCTTAGCTCATATTTTACGGCACTGAGTCACAGCCTAAGACCAATCACAGTTAAAAGGTTGGCCTGAAGTATTATTAACTGGGGATTCTTGCTTGGGTAGATGGAACATGTTTGTTTTCAATTTTCACTGAATTGTAAGTTGTCAGAACTAGCTTATAAGTCCTAGATAGTGTCTATAAGAATATTGCAAAATAGGTTTTTACATTGCTTCTATTTTCACACATATTTTCTTTATCCCACACATTATTAGTTGTAATTTTGTTATTATTAGTTGTAAAGATCATTGGCTGAAATTGATGGTGAATTTCAATACTTATTGCTTGACAAAGAAAATACCACCACATAGTGACTTCTCACACTTATTCGCCCAAAATTAACTTGTCTTTTTCTGAAGGTGTTGCCATGTGATCAGATTTTAAAGTACAATTTGAAGTAGTTCTGAACATGGTTGTACCATTTACAACCATTATCATGCAGAAATTAGCCTATCTAATGTAGTATATTAGATCTTTAGTTTTATTGAGAGTAGAGTAGAGCATATAATAGTTTTTTTTTAAAAAAAATCATTCACAATAGTGTGAATTGAAAGTTCCCACAAAACTTAACTACTCTCCAAAAATTTGTTCTAGAGCCCGTGTGTGTGCGTGTGTGTGTGTGTGTAGTGTATAAGGTAGTGTTATTATGGGTAAGATGTCCTTTGGTAACCCACTGTAAAAACAAGTCATTTTTCTTTCATAAAGTCACTAAATATTAGGTCAGAAGGGCTCATCAGATCATCTAGCTTGAACCTTGTACATGGCATGCCACCAAATCCCAATTTAGATTAAGATCTATGATTGTGAAAGATGAGATGCAAGTGGTTGCATCTCAGTACTACCAACAGTACAGTCGAATGGTATTTCACACACAAGAGAGAAAAGAATTATTTTAGCTAGTGATTTGAGAGGTCACAAAACAGTATACCCAGTAGATTAGAAGGTTTTCTATTTTGTTTTGCCCTGTACTTTTCAATGGATAGGTGACTTTCAATAAATAAAGGGACGGAAACAAGCATTTAAATAATGATTGATGAAGTACAGCTTAAATATATTTCATGACTTACAAAACATGGGGTAGTTGCACCTGGTCCTACTGCCTTGAATTCCAACTTTACTTGAGTGAACAGAAAATAATTCATATTTACGGAACATGGTTTTTCTTCTAAGCTGTGTAGCTCAGTAGTAGAGAAGGTCCTAAGTTCTATTCCTGGCATCTCCAGGTAGGCCTTGGAATGTTCCTTACCTGAAACTCTGGAGAGCTTCTGCAAGTCAATGTAGACAATATTGAGCTAGATGGACCAATGGTCTGAGTACAAGACAGCTTCCTATGTACCCCCCTCCCATGTCCTCACCTAGAGGTTGGAGGAAGTTGGAAATGTTGTGGGATATGTTGCCAGGGGTTGAAGATGCAGGGGAGTTGATATAAACACACACACACACACACACGGCATTGAAGTAAGTATGAAGAGTAAATATTGCCTGGCTGTGCCCTATTGATTTCAATGAAAAAAGTCTGGATTCAGTTTAGGAATCATCTACACTGGAGTCTAATGTGGATTTGAAGCAGCTTGTGTCTCTATTTTATTATTTTTTGAGGCATGCTCTCTGTGGCACAATGGGTCAGTGCATCTGACTGTTAAGAAGAAGGTTGGTAGTTTGAGGCCACTCAGGAATGGTTGTGAGCATAATTCCTGCACTGCATGGTGTTGAACTAAATGGCCCTTGGGGCCCCTTCCAACTCTACAGTTCTATCAATCTATACAACTTCCTCCTCATCCCCCACTAAATTCAGATTTTCCAAATCCACAGATAATCCAGAAAAGGGGGGGGGGAATCCAATATAAAATTGTACATTACCAGACTGTGAATGCACTGAAGCATGTTGTGAGGGTGGGCTTTCTTATATGTGTGGTGACATTTTGCTGGATGCTATTTTTTGCCACACTCCCTACTCCCATATTGTTTCTATATAAGCCCAAGAAAAGAATGCAGCCTGTTCTTTTCCATGTTGTTAAAGGCAGATTTGCAGTACAGTATTTTTCTCTTTGTTTTGTGCAGAACTCTTGCACAAAAGAGTTGTAATTTAAATAAAAATAAGATTTCCCCTTAAAGTCACAAGTGGCAAGAAAAAGGATGAAAAGAAAGCCTTTTGTGGGTGCAACCATATCCTTGCCTGGCTTTGAGCAACACACACACACACACACACACACACACACACACACACACACACTCTTTCACTGTTCTTTTGTGAAAATCTAGCATACTGGAAAATTTGCATTTCAAAAGAATAAAATGAAATAAAGATATACGCACACAGGTAAGGAAATACTTGCATAAATGCCCACAGTGGAGCTCAGGCTTTCTGGCTTGGGGTGATACACGCATATTTGAACATTATTTTTATTGCACTTTTGCACAAATCTGGTACATTGGAAAACTTGAATTTAATAATAATAATAATAATAATAAGGATAGCAGCAGCAAACCAACAACGTTGTCAGTAAAGCACAAATGTTTACAGCTTTCTAGACATAAGGCTTTTTACTCCAGGCTGAAAATAGTGCTGTTCTTTCAGTACTGCTCATGGAAAAGTACAATTTGATATTTTCGGTACAATCCAATTGGCAGGATGACAAGCTACCGTAATTCATTATTGGGAGAGGCCATAACAATAAGTAGATAGTTTTGTGTTTGCTATATTCGGAAGCACTATGAAATTCCAAGTCCACGTGCTCAGAGGAGTTCTGAGAGATTTGGCAAGGGCATAAATGCAGGCTAGTTTCCAGAATAAAGTGCTGCTACAGTGAGCAAGTGAAACAATGAATTTTAGGTTACAGCTGTTGTGTCACAAGGTAATCAAGAAGCTTTCATTGGTTTAAACTATGATTAGCAGAGTGGCACAGAGGCCAGGCAGAACTTCCTCCTTTGTGTTGTGTTATTTGACCTGTTATTCGTTCTAAGATTCCTTTAAGAGTATTTTTTCCCCAATTAAAATTTAGCAAGTTTTTGAATTCTTGGTAAAAAATTATGTAGAGCATTTCAGCAGGGCAATGGGGATTGTGAATAAATGTAATCCTTTAATCCTTTATTTTTAATTTATTTTTTGCCAATAAGGGGTCTTAAAACTTGCTGCTGGGAATTTGAAGTCCTTCCTGAAAGCCATTTGGGGCTATCTAGCCCCTTTGGCTGTTACGCAACCACAGAGAAAGTTAAAGAATGCCATCTACTCTTAGATTGGTGGGTTTGATGGGCCTTCCGCTGCGCGCACACATGCACACACAAATCAATACTTGAGATTGACTCCCAACTCCAAATGGAAGAAGGGGTGGATTTTCTCCCCCAAGGTGGTGTCACTGGTCAGTATATGCATTATTCACTTTCTGAGGAAACGAAGTAAATCTAATACTGATGGATGAGTCTCAGCAAGCTATCAACACCACTGTGTATGAACATGGTTTTAGTATGATGTACTAACTGTAATCTATTTAAATTAAGTTCCAGCGGTAGGCACTTTGATACTGTGATGCTTATAAAGGCTATTTTCCTCCACAGCGCTTGTCTTCCAGTTGAGTTAATACAAAGCAATTTATTTATTTTTTCTTTCAACACACTGATGTGTGCCATCATGTGGCAATTATTGGCAGATTATTGCTACAATTTTTAAAAGTGCAAAGTTGAATTAATCATTGTTTAATTATTCATTTTCTTTTTACTTTTTAATGTATTAATTTTATAATATAGTTTCATTTCATGTCCCATAATAATATTTTAGTCTCTTTGCTGATGTGAGTAGAGGAATGTGTATAAAATGATGAGAGTAGGATTGAGTCAGGTGGTGACTGAATGTTGACTTAATCATCTGCACAAACTATGAGTACATGGATTTCTCCTCCAGAATGGAGCGCTTGTCAGTTTCCTGCTCTCAGTTTTCCACAGGAGATCAAGTCATCTGCCCATGAGACCCCATGTGAACTGTACTTGTGTTTTCCTCAGTGTTGTGGCTGTGTGCAGGCTGGGACAGTACTCTGTCCTTCCACGGTTAGTCTACATGCCTGCTGGTGTGGGGCTCGGCAAATGTAGCTGCTGAATTGTCTCTAGAGCATATACTTCTTGTGTCCTCCAGAGAACCTGAATTCAGTGCCTATGCAGCACTGCTTTGGCCCATGGATAAGGGGAGGCAAGTCATCAATGGAAAGCGTGGGGGTGGGGAGGCATAACACCTCCGTAGGAAGAAACTCAGGTGACAGAAGGATGCCACAATTAAGAGGTGTGGCTACCATCCAATTCACACAAGCTACTTGTGGTGAATTTCTACTACAGTGGTACCTCTGGATGCAAATGGGATCCGTTCTGGAGCCCCATTCGCATCATGAGCAGAACGCAACCCGCGTCTGCGCGTCGCGATTCGCCATGTCTGCGCATGCACGTGTCACCATTCTGAGCATCTGTGCATGTGCAAGCAGTGAAACCTGGAAGTAACCTGTTCCGTTACTTCTGGGTTGCCGCGGGATGCAACCTGAAAACGTTAAACCTGAAGCGACTTTAACCTGAGGTATGACTGTATTCTCTCTCTCCTGCTTAATTTAAAGCTGTTAAATTAGGTTAACACACTTATATTGTCTTACATAACATTGTATGGATTGATTTTCTATATATTGACATTGTTATTCTTTTTAATTGTTCTCAATATGTTGTTTAAATTGTTATTTAGCATTTGTTGTTCGTTTGGTAAGTTGTGAACAACTTTGGGCACAATCTTGTGGCAAAGGTAGCATACAAATAAATGGATGATGATACTTCAAGAAATTGCCTTCCTAGGCTAGTTGGTGGGAGCTTCCCTATGCTAGGTGACCTCCTTCCACTCAAGGATAAAACTTTGTGTGCTTAGGCAACCAAACCCCACACGTCACATTCCTGAGGTGGTAGCTCTAGTCCCCCCCCACCCCCAGTTCCACTTGGTGCACAAGTTTTGCATACTGTTTATTGAAAGAGAACTTGCCTTCATGATACATGCCTTGACACTAGGTTAGATACTCCAGATGGGACTGCATTTGAAAATAGCTTAAGAAATTATCCAGAATGTGACAACCAGAGGCTGGGTTACGACACCACATTCTCATGTATTCTTGAAGTTGACTAATTTGTAACCATTTACTGATGGGATTAGAGTAGTAATACAGTAAAACTGGGACACTTGTCCATTTGCTATGGGTAAGACATTGTTGTAGTCAGCATAGGCCACCCTGTGTATAATCACAGCAGAATTATGAATCTATATAGCATTATCACAAACAGCTGGTGACTTTGGCAATATTTCTAACAGCACAACCAATTCATTCTCATGCTATACTTATTTCCTAGGTAACCAACATACAGCTACACAGACACACAGAACTGTGAAAAAGGCATTTACATTGTGTCACACACACATGCTAGTTATTCAGCTATTTTCAACACATCAGTATTTATTAAAGTTACAAAGATAGCAGCATGGGAATAAGAGACAGGTGTTACAAGAAGATGATATATGAAATGCTGAAAATGGTGCCAATAATGCAAGCTCTGTCTGCCTCTAGAGCATGTCTCATAAAAATATCTCTGCATCTCCCATATTGCACAAGATAAGGTCACTTAAGCCCCATTAAGTTTAATAGGAAAAATACAAAAGCATGAACAAGCTTCCTAAATTGATGTATAAAACACTTCCAATATGCATTCAGGGCATAACACCTATAAGGAAGGAAGCAATTAATGAAAGTTTACCTGAAGGCAGCATTTATATTTCCTACATATCTGTTTAATATTTTTCAACCAATTCTTTTCATCCTTTCACTGCACGTCATAGAGTTCTAAAATGGAAACTTCATAATGAAAGTACCATTCTCATACACTGTACCTACTTAATGTACAAGAAGTACTAAATAACATGAGGGTACCAATTATTTTAATAGTGGTCATTTCTAATAAACTTGCATGCTCAATGTAGCATTCACAGAATTGAAACTTAAGAATATATGTAAAGTTGTCCTGTTCAAAACCAGTTAATGGCAATATTATCTATGTTCATGTATTTTATCTCCTCAATTACAGTATTTTTTTAATGTAAGTAGAGTCAAATGAAATCGTATGTAAATGAGTTAAAATGAAAAGGGGGTTGTGTTTAAATTTCTATACAAGGAATATTGTAGCTGGTCAACATCCAACTCCATTCATTGGAGTTGAATGTAGTGACACTATCTTTCTAGCCTAGCAGAAGGAACTTAGGGTTAAAGTGGCCTTTAAAATTTGTCACCACCCTTATAAACCAAAAGAAAGTCATCTTTGAAAGTGGCACAGCAATTAAGCAATGCAGAAGCCGATAGCAGCTTGAAAGAGGCCTCAGACAAGCTGGGGAAGGAAGGCAGGGCTTTAGGCTTGAAGAATAAAACCCACCATCCTTTTCAGGGCCAGCCCAAGGCATATTGGCACCTGAGATGAACCATAAAATGGCACACCGCCCCCAGTAGGAATAAGGGGTGACTGAAGAGCTACATCAGGAACAAGTGGTGTGTGAGCAAGTGGGTTCTGCTGCCCCTGTGGATTCTGCTGCGTGAGGTGGTTGTCTCACCGTGCCTCATGGGTGGGTTGACCCTAATTTTCTTGCATGCAGAAAGAACCAGAAAGGAGAAGTTGGGAGTGAAATGAAAGAGATAGGAGCAGGATGTGCCAAATGAATGATGGAGGCTCATAGGAGAGAGAGAATCCAGATCTCTTCTCTACAGCCACTAGGAAGGAAGGGGGGAAGGAAGGAAGGAAGGAAGGAAGGGAGTACCTAACCTGTCTGAGAGAGGGGAAAGAAGTGTAAGGTTTGCTTCTCCCCAAGATACTTTATTCTGGTGCACTTTTCAAGGAATGAAGTTGACATATAAATTCCCTTACTAGTATTGCTGTTATTCTCCTTTCTGCTCTTCTTTCTTTTTTCACATAATTTCCAGCAGTGACACTGCTCCGCAATACTGCAGAAAAGAACATTGCTATACATGGTCGGTTGATGGTGCCCACAGAGGGTATGGGAGGGATGGATCTGGCACACTGGCCAGATCTAGTTGCTCACCACCCCATGTGACTTTTTTGCCTACTGGATAGGCAGATACTGTCAACTTCAAATATTGGGAAGCAGATTGTCTCTGAAACAGTTTCAATTGGGAATGTATGTTAAATGAAAATTATGCTGCTAGGAAATGCTTGCAGGGTCATCTACTTGATCAAAGCTAAAATGTTTTCTCATGTAGAAAGCAACCACTACTTTGTAAATAAAAATAACTTGCAAGTAGGATTTTGGGGGCATGGAAAGAATTAAAAATGAGATTTCCCTGTGGATACAATCCTTCCTGCTATATAAAAACTCATTCCCACTTCATTCTATGGACAAGCCTAAGACGATTTTTGCTGTGTTGGTACAATAGCTGTGAAACTATAATCTTCAAAATGTGGCATGTAATATTATTTTGATGTAGCTGGTGAAAGTACTGAAATGGTCCATTATCATTTTAAGAAGCTGAGATCACAGTAATCTTTTATATCAGTTTTATTAAAACTGGGTGGTCTCAGAGCGCTTTTTTTTAAAAAAAAAACACACACACCATATATATATATATATATATATATATACAGTGATCCATTAAACTGCAGCTCTTCCTGTGTGGAACACTGTTACAATAAACTTGCAGTTTATGGCCCTGTTTTACCACCACTCTACATACACATCAGTTTCTGTTTTAAAATCCATCAGACTTGTCAAGGATCAGAGCTTTGGCCTGTGCCTTACTGCAGAATCACATTAATGCATTATTCCCTTGTTGAGAAACCCTAGAATGGTCACTGATTCTTATCCATTGCTCTGAATGTGTACTGGGCCATCCCAAGCATACCAGTAAATAAAATTGTAACTAAACAATTTGGAGTCCAGCACTACTTCGCAAGAAAAGTTCCAGAGAAGACTGCATATTCAAACTGTAAGGGAGCGAGGGATTTCGATTAATGAATGCACAGTAATGTGAACGAATATTGTTATTAATATACTAATATGTGCTTCAAAATGTTTGAACAACTTCCTATTATATATCTAGGTTCAATCTAATTTCTCGAGGAACTAAAAACATCTGACGCAGCACCACAAAAGTCTTGGCTAGCCTATTCTGCTTGCTTGCAAGCACCTGCTTACCCTGCAGCGAAATAACTTCAAAATAATCCTCTGGGAATACTGCACTATCTTTTGAAGATATTCTTTATATAGGTTGGAAGTTTCAGGGGAATCCTTGCTCCTTTGAAAACTACAAAAGAAACACAACCTGTGCAGATTCAAAGCAGCAACCAATCATCAATTTTCTACACTAGAAGACTTTATATGAAGTTTGCTTATTTCAAGGATTACAAAGTTCAACTTAAAAGTACCACCAATAGAGATTTGGGGGGGGGGCTACAATTCATCACAAAATTGTGGTCTGTGTTCCAGTTGTCCTGTTGTACTGTTCCCATAGATTTCACTGAAATCTGAGAAGATCTGACACACAGTGTTCTAAATTTGTTATATACAATTATATACAATTTAGCTACCACGGCAGGTTTAAATTAACATAACACGCTATAGTCTTACTATTATTCCAATGATTTCCATATTTTCAGATTAAACACAACACACATTCCTTTGAGTGTCACAGCAGTAATGATTAATTATCTTTTAAATCTGATATTTAAATTCACATCAAGCTTTCTACGGAAAAGAATTCTACAGTGCAGCCCTTGTGTCTGAAATGACTTCAGCATATAAACCACTCCCTTGAGAAAATGAGAGACAGAGGTTGCTCGCCAGGACCGTTTGCTAATAAAAAGAGGCTGGGGCAGCTGGCTTATTTCCCCCAGCAGGAGATGCTGGATGAGATGGATGACTCCACATAAGTCAACAATTTGGTTAACTCCAAGTTGGACAGTAGCTACTGCTCACCAACTTGCAATATTGCTAATATGCATTTAACACAACTGCAGATTTAAGTTATAATCTTCAAACCAGCACTCTTTAACAATTGCTCTGATTTCAGTGAAACTCATATATTTCTACTCTACATAACCAACCAGACTGGTTATGAATTTTAAAGACAGGATACATATATACGGTGTGCTTTTCAGATATACTGCCTACTGACTGCAGCACAAAAAAGCAGAAAAATAATACTTTGCCTTTAATTCAGGACACACTTCCTTCCAATTGATTTCAATACTGCTCCTGACCCCTTCCAATAATGTTCATATGCTGGATATGGCTAAATTCAAGCTGAAGTTCTGTGCACACTTACTTGGGAGTAAGCTCCGATGAACTCAGTGGGGCCTTTGAGCAATCAGATGTAGTATGCACTATGCATTTATAGCTCATTTGCACAGAGCACAAAGAGAAAAGATGTAACAAAATATACCATCTATCAACCAATCTTTCAAACTGATATCACCTTTAAGGAAATATGAGGGCGGTGAGCAGAAGCCTTACCCACTGTACATCTTCAACAGGGATAATTAAATCCTAGTTCAGAGACCTAAACGGGACCCCCAACCAATCCTCCCCCAAAATCTCATGGAGTTTGGTGGTGACATCAACAAGAAAACAAATAAAGTAGACAAGGGATATGGAGAAGTGATTTAAAAATCTCTCTGCCCAGCCCAGCACCATGATGTGGGTGCAAATTTCCCCTTCCTACCAGACTGATCATTTGATGTCCAGGGAGGTGGGGGGACAGTTGAGGCTACGGAGGGAAGACTATATATCCTCTGTGTTCGTTGGGGGTGTCTGTGTGAAAGTTTAGGGTGACCATACCTACTGCTGATCTATAAACATCATATGGTAAACAAAGCATTTGAGTCTTTTAATGTAACCACGGAGCCTAGGACTTGCTGATCAGAATGTTGGCGGTTCGAATCCCCATGACGGGGTGAGCTCCCGTTGCTCGGTCCCTGCTCCTGATAACCTAGCAGTTCGAAAGCACGTCAAGTAGATAAATAGGTACCACCCTGGCGGGAAGGTAAACGGTGTTTCTGTGCGCTGCTCTGGTTTCACCAGAAGTGGCCCCCCCCCGTTTGCCAACTAAAGCTTATAAAGGTAGTACTCTATGGCCACATTCGCACAACATACCAAAATACAGTTTAGCAGGATGTCCACAAGTGACTCTAAGTTTGCACACTTCCTCTCCTTCTCTTACACAGCCAAAGAGGATGACTTTAGCAGTACTTTTCTTTCCTTTTCATTGAATCCTTCCTTGTCAGGGATTCCTGATTATAAAAAATTGTAGACAATTTGACAAGCCAATGTCAAGCTATGAAGCTGGCTTGTTAAATTAACCAGAGCTTGTTATAAACCACAATCCAAATGTGAGGTGGCAGAAAAGAGAAAAACAACTGTGGTAACTATCAAGGGAGCATTTTATGAGAAGCTTTGTGTTTCTCAGATGCCTTGTTTTATCTACAGTGTTTGCAAGACAATGTTTGTATATATTTACAGTTCTTCTTGCCTCATAGTCTAATGTGCTTCTAGTCAGTACTTTTTTTCTTAAAGAATGTTTAGGGGTACTCTCATTTTGACTCGATAAAACCACCATTTTATAGCTCAAATCTGGAAGAATAAATACAATAAATGGACAAAAGTACAAAGATTCATAAAATGTTTAGGGGTATGCACACCTCTGCATATTCCCTGAAAAAAGCATTGGTTCTAGTTATTATCTGGTTTTTTTCATAATAAATGCATTGTTTAACTACATAATAAGATAATGATTCCTGACTCATCATCAAATCCCATTGTTTTCAGGGGGACTTTTAGCATTTAATTACAAAGCACCACAAGGAGCCTTACATGCTAAGCCACTCTAGATTATCTTGTAAAAACACTGAACAGAGAGGGACAGCATTGCAGTATTTGGGCTACCTAATAAAGCAATCTGAAGGACTCTGGGCTCATAATCTAATTTGGTTCATCGTCCAGTCAGATTGCAAAAGGTGAATCCACCTTGGAAGATGAGTTTGGTAGATTACCCTCTCATCCCTACCTCATCTCATGAATTATGACTCACCCTGCACACATTCCAATAAAATTCACTTGTTATACTCACAAATTGCATTTCTGCTTTTAAAAGTAGTATCAGATGTAGTCATAGAATCATAACCAAGTATCAGATCTGACAGAGCGCAACATAGTTTATTCTCTTCGAAAGACAAGGAT
This sequence comes from Podarcis erhardii, assembly GCF_964252035.2. Lineage (NCBI taxonomy): Eukaryota > Metazoa > Chordata > Lepidosauria > Squamata > Lacertidae > Podarcis > Podarcis erhardii. The sequence goes on along the minus strand of NC_138508.1, from coordinate 46,528,105 downwards.
GTCACAAACCAGAATAAATTAAGCACTTGCAATGTAGAGTCTACATGTGCTTAACTTTGTCATTTAATATGGACAGTGTAGTACCTAAGTTTGTAGCAATGGGTTTCTTTGAAAATTTTAATATCAAACCCATCTTTTAGTGATCAGCAGTATCCAAAATGGACAGAATGGTGCTAAAACTACCTTTGAATACACTACATCTGAATATCATTGGAAAAGAGGAAGCACAACAAAGTTGTTTTAAAAATCAAATGAATCAGTGTAGCATTTACATTTGATTTAATGATTTGTTTGGGGTTGCCAAAATGTTCCACAGCTGCTTTAATAACTGCAGATGTTGCCTGAATGCAAAAAGGGTTCTATAGTCACTTGTATGAGAATTCTGTTTTAACATATCACCTAGTGCTGCTGCTGCAGAATGGTTCAATTTTATGCCTATTCACTACTGAATTCATCCATAGAACATATTATTGATGGATTGTATTTTATGCCACCATGGTTATAAAATGCTACAGGGACAATTATATAACTGTTTTCTTAAACTCACAAGTTCTCGGAAGTTGAACACAATTCTTTTGTTATCATAATCTCCAGTGGGCATATGTAAAGTGAATATATCATGGTGTGAAACTGGATACATCTGACTTCGCCTGTCTAACTTGTGACTCACACGGTGCCTCTCATGTCTCGCAACTGAACTTCTGGGAAACAGCTGTGGGTCCCACACTGAAACTAAGAACATTTGAGCTCTGCTGATTTATATTAATTCCTGGGAGAACAATGACATGAAAAATGAACACCACTTGTAAACAAAGATACTATTTCTCTAAGTGCTAAAATTATATATATTTCAAATATACTGAATTAGTTACCACACGCCTTACACTGCATTAGAGACAGGGTGTAAGCAACATGTGTGATTTTTCTGGATTCCATACACAGAGTGAGCCAACTGCTCCTTTGAGCCACTATTTTTAACCTTTCTCACATTATAAATCATTGCTATAGTCTGAGTGGAATCACACACTGTTCATCAGTGCTGAATAACTGAGTAAGCCTAGGTAATTTTTTTCAGGAGTGTTTAAGTAACAGGCTGCCAGATACACAATAGTGCATCATGTTGCTTCAGTGAGCTGTGATATTGCCAGTAGCCAAATAGTTTACCTTAAAGAAGCCTTGCACAAGCTATAGGCAGTGAGATGGATCCAGGCTAAGTTAGCCAAACTAAAGTATCTATGCAGAAAGTTAATAATAACTTAAGTTCAATTTATTTCAATGGGAAGGACTAGAGCCAGTCCTACAAGTGTTGCACCAGCACCCTGTTTTTATCTATCTACTAAATTTGTATATTGCCCTATATTTGTAGATCTCATGTTGGTTCACAACATAAAATTACAATATAAAAACCACATAATACATAATAAAAATAATAACAAAACCAAACCAATGCAACCAAAATGAAAACGAAAACAAACTAATAATCCCCTCTCCCACAACACATTGAAAATGGCATTGGCTGTCAATCAGCCAAAGGCCTGGTTGAAGAGGAACACTTTCGCCTTTGCTACACAGGGATCACCAACTTGATACCTGGAGGCACCTGTAAGGGCTTCCAGTGGTGCCCCTGGGCAGGTGCCCCAGTCTCTAAGCTTTCCTTTTAAAAAATGTAACTTCCTGGCCCTCCTATAATGTTATGGGGCAAGATGTACTGGTACCTTCTAGGTACTCGTGTGTCTACCTTCCAGGAATGCTCCCTGTTATTAAGACAGCAACATCACCAGTGTGTCTGCGTGACCAAGACCATTGTTAAGCACTGTAAATGAATATTCAAACCATGGGCAAAGATTGACCAGAAACCTGGGTGGTTCTGGTGAAACAGATTTGGCAGCATCAATTGCAGATAACTATTTAAAAAAAAAATCAAAAATCAGTGCATGTGTAATGGTTAAGGCTATTTCCCTGTCTCTCCAGCCTCGCCTTACAGGTGGGTCTCACTAGTTTCTGCCTATACATGCTCTGCAGAGACAGGGCTTCATTCAGCAAGCTAAAGCATGGTTGGACTGTACCATAGGAGCCAACTCCTATTATTTTATTTTATTTATTTTTTTGAATTTATATATTGCCCTATACCCGCAGGTCTCCTAGAGGCTGTGGGGGCCGGGCCCCCACAAATAAAATATTTTAGGTGGCTGGGCCCTCACGAAGTTGATGGGCATTCCCACCCAAATGGTGTGTGTGCACTGAGTCATGTGATCAATTACGTGTGGCTTACCTGGCCCCCACAATATTTTATTCAAGTTGGCACCCCTGCACTGTACGTTTGGCTAAGGCAACAAAGCAGTTAGCAGTAATCATAGCTAAGTATGATGTCTGCACTAGGCCATATTTGAAAAGAGATTGTGACTCACCATTTCTCCCTCAATGAAAGGTTCTGCCCCCTCCTTGTTTTACCTGTTCCCAACTGCCTGATTTCACTGAAATGTTCCATGTGGAACTATTGTCTCAGTGCTTATACACACACTTTCAATACTTATAATCTATCACAACAGATTATTCAAAAGAAAACAACATTTTCTATTATAGAAAAAGATGCATTTAGGTACACTCACTTTGAAATGTTAAAATTAATTTTGAAAGCAAAGTCTTATAGTGCAAATTAAATTACTGCCAACATTTAAGCTGCAGGCGTGTTTTCTCAAGCAATCTTTATGTGCTTTGTTTTAATAAATTATTTTAATAACATTATAAAGTCCTCCTGAGCAATTACATACATTTGAAACACATGTTCCATAAATGCCATGGGAAAATCTTCATGTAAGCGTGAGAAGACTTTGTGAGGAGAGCTTAATGTGCACATCAGCTGTACACCTCTCTGGAAATGTTCAGCTCATCCATACAGTTTATTAAAATAGACTCTAATAGAAAGTTGCCATTAATTGCATCCTTTCAAACTTTAAATGAGAACCATATTTAACAAACAAGAGTCTCTACAAACCTGGAAGGTTCCCCTCCCCTGAAAAGCTGCAATCTGAACAATGGGGGGGGGGAATATCAGCACTTTCTATTTATTTCAATAAATTAAAAACACATTGGTGGAGATTTCTTCACTAAATATCGCAGTAAAACATTAAGGTTAAAATTTAATCCTCTTCTACTGATTCATAGGAACAGGACCCACTGCATGGCACTGTGAATGTTAAAGGCATGAAAATCTGAAATATCCCTTCAGGATCTCCCACACTGAGGATTTATGTTTTGCCGTCTGAAATGAACTGGAGATAACATGGTTCTACACTGCAACCTCACACATGCTACTGCCAGTTCCTTTAGCTATTACCCTTTCATTTCTTTCCACGCTATCTAAGATTTTTTTGTCCATTTTTGCAAATCAGATTTAGCAAGAATGGATTGTTGAAATAAAGGCTTCCATCAGCAGAGTGGGGAGTAATTTAATTTTTGCAGATTTCCCCTTTCTCCTGCAGCATCTGCCAAGAACACCTCCTACACTGTTATGAAAGGTTCACCAACTCTCCAAAGCAGAGTTTGCAAATGTGCAGAGCTTCAGAGTACAGGAAGAATTGTTGAAAATTATGTCTCTCACCCTTCCACTTAGATCACTAGATCAAAGAGCCTCTGTCAGTGAATAAACACCTTTAGATACACCAATATGTACATTAACTGCTGTTTATGTTTATTTCTAAATATGAAAGTTTAAAAATTATTTAACAAAATCATGGGTTGTGGGTAGAAGCTGGCTGTATCTTGGGAGGGACCTGTAACACAGTGGAAGAGCACATGTTTGGCATATAGAAGGCTTTTTTGAGGTTCAGTCCATGGCATCTCAAGATAGGGTTGGGAAAGTTCCTGTCTGAAATCCACATCAGTATGTTGATAACTCCCAGCTCCCAGCCAGGCAGAGTAGACAATAGATGGACCAGTGGTTTGACTCTATAAAGCAGCTTCCTATATTAGATGATTTATTTACAAGTTCCCACAGAATAATAAAAATGGCTTCTATTTCACAAATCTTTATACAGGAGAGTAGTTCACAACTATTCTTTATCATACTCTTGGAAAAATCTGCCGTCCAGCACGTTTCCCCTGGGACAAACTCTGTGGAAAACGACCTAGGCAGAGATGCAGAGTCGCAGCGGTTGCCTTCCATGTGAGAAGGAGAAGTAAAAGTTTCTTCAATCTCTAAAAGCGTTTATTTACAGGCATAGAATCCATCAGAATTTGGAGACATTCTCTCTGTGCCGGAGCACAAAAAACACACTCTGTGTCGCAAAGGCTCTCAGCCTAAAAAAAAAGTAACTCACAGACAAAGACCTGTGATGCACAGCTTCACCTAGAAGCTCCTCCCCCAGATACAGGACATCACTGGAGGTTAACCCTATAACCACCATACTCTACACATACCCACCTACCCAGGTTAGTAACAACTCCCATAACTCCCATTGATTTCAACACCACTAGAACATTGTCCTTGGATTGGGGCATTTGATTATAGAGTAGATTCAAGAAAACCAGAGTGAGCTCATGGGTGGGAGTGGAGGCTGTTTGTGGTATGACTGTTGATTTTTTTTCAGATTTTCTTATCAATGAAGCCTCTTGCATCCTTTCTATGCATAAAAAAAACTCTTCCTGGAGATCATTTGAAGTTGCATGAAGGTTTGCAACCTTCAGTACATGGGCCTCTTGGAACCTGGTCTTAGTATTTATGTATTGTCAGTAGTGGATGGATGGTGGAGCAGCAGTGCTCACCTGGCCTCCTGACAATAGAGTGGCAGCTGCCACTCTATAACACTCTATATTAACAAATAACATTGTTATTTAATGTATATTTAATAAATTAATGAATAGGATATGCTTGCAAAGTTATATTTATATTAAATCCTGCTTAACCCCGACAGCATCATTTTAATATTAATTTCTATATCACTTTCTCTCGGGGAAGGAAGGGCAGAAGGCATGTGACTGTCATTCTGGTGAATTTTAAGACATGTCAGCGTGCAAAATTTAGTGCTGTGTTTCATTACTAATTTCCAATTAATATGAGAATTTTAAAATTTTATGTACAACAGTTCACTTCACTTATTTGTTCTGGCACAGTCCTATGCGAATGCACCAGCCTGCAGAAGCCTGACATTCAGAAGCATTGTGGCTAATTGAATTCTTAACCCCTGAGCTTTATAAACCTACTTGAAAGCTGCAAAACGGTGTGACCCAAATGGTGTGATAGTGCTTATTTTAGGTTTATACAGAATGCTATTAGATTATCTGTGTAGGTGGCAATTATTACAGCATAGTGGAATACCTCTGGGAAGTGAAAGGAAACAAAAATCTTTTCATACCCTCTCACTTATAAATCACAGCTAATGTCCATTATTGCACTAAAATGTTGATTTATTTTCAAGCAGTTTTATTTTCCCCTCATTGCACACGTGCAATCCTCATTAAGCATCACGCAATGCTGTGTGTGAGTTTCAAGGGGCAAATAAATCTAAATCTATGCAGCATCCTTAACCAAACATTCCAGAGTGACTCCTACCATCTTCATATATTTTATTCTCCTTTATAAAAAATGCAGCATTTTTGATACTTTTGTATGATATGTTTGCTCTGTCTACTACAAAATGATTTTTTCCAGTATGATATAAATCAGTTTTTTTCAGGGTTATGAAAGTTGTCAATTCACAGTTTTTGATCTGTCTAGTTAGGATTTAATGTTTTAATATTTTTTAAAAAACACCTATTTCTAAACTGCTTAATAATTTAAAAAATTGTGAGTTGTGTACAAACAGTACAAATCAACATAAAAATAGTAAAGCAATATTGTTAAAAAGAGAGAGAGAAAAGAAATCCAGTAACATCAGGGTTCACTTTTGTGGCTTACGGAATGCCTGTGCAAAAAAAAGAAAGGTCTTTACAATAAGACATATTTGCTTCAGAAGGATATCAAAAGTTGCTAAGAGGTTGAGGAGAATTAACAAGGACACATTTGCCCTGTCTCTGTCCCAACAGGTCATCACACAGGGAGACCAAAGCAATTTCTGTGCCAAAACTGGGCCTAAATACTGATTGAAATGGATTTAGAAAACTAGTTTCCTCCAAGAGCACCTGCATCTGGTCCACAATCACTCACTCAAGAACCTTGTCCAAGAAGGGGAAACTGGCAACTGGCTGGTAATTACTTACATTTTTTCCGAATCTACAGAGGATTTCTTGAGTGGTTTTACCACTGCCTCCATCAAGCAGGCAGGGTGTACACCGCTTGGAAATTTAAAAAAATATTAAGCAGTTTAGAAATCTTTTAAATAAATAATAAAATAAAATATTGAATATAGGCTTTCACAAGCTTTCTGGAGTATCCCTTCTGATAATCATAATTTAAATCAAACATGTTTGGCAAATTGAAAACTATTCTGACTTCCACATGCATCTGTGAGGCTTCAAAAGTTCTCTGACCAGCTATTTTGTCATTATAGAGGGCATGAAATGAAGGCACCACATCAGTGCTTATAGTAGACATTAAGAAACATTTATACAATAGTTAGCGTTATTGGCATTGTAAATTTTTATGCCAGGTCCATTTTATGTAGATTTAAAACCAGAAGGCCAAGTGATCCCATCTAGAGGGAAATTAAATTGTCCCTAAATGTAAGTACTTTTGGAAACTATGTGGAATAGACAGTTCTATGACAATCAGAAAAATTAAGATTGAAATAATAAATTAAACATAAACCACAAATCCCAATTGTCTATGATCTAATGGTCACTAAGGGACCTTCAAGAATCTTAACATCTGGTGCAAAGGAGCAAAATGAAACTGGTGAATTTGAACTACTAATTTATCTGGAGTCAGCATGTAAATGGCAAAATTATTATGCTGGCCTTTCACCTCCAAAGACATCAGGTTGCATCTGGCTAAGGTCATATGAAATGAGAACCCTTTAAAATAAAATAATGTTTGCCAAAACTCTATTTTTAACTAAAAGCATTTAAAGCTAAACAAGAAATATTACTATTTTTTTCATATTTTCCACCAAGCCAGATAAGAGGACTAACTGTTAAATCATGGAAAAGCATTGTATGACAAATGGGACTCTTCAGTACACTTTCCACATATCCCCTTTGAAACGAAAATTGCTATGCTTGAAAGCACAAAGTTGCAATTTAGAAAACTGATGCCACAGCATACACAAATAATGACCTCCAAACCAATAAAAATGTAAATCCAAATTTAATGGGAAATTAAATATACTAGGAAATTAACATTAGATCAACAATTTGATCTTGCATACAATATAATTTGTTTCACTCTTGAGATATTGCAAAGCAGGAATTTTGCATTAGATTCAGAAACATATTAATGTTTTCACAATGGTGACCAAAAACTTTCAAGATAAGGCTGTTGTCTGGGTTTGTATTAATGTATAAATCCAACAGTCCTAATTTATGCATATTTATTTGGGTAAATTCCATTTATTTCAACAAGTGATCACAAATAAGTGTATATAAAACAGAAGCTACAGTGCTGCACATTCTGTGGAGCTTCAAATACCTTTATTAAACATTTGTGTTAATTTGTTTGCTAGCTGGGTTAAAATGCCTGGAAAAGACTTCTAAGACTGGCACTCTTTGGTCTTCACTCTAACTCAGACCTTTGAAGGTAAAATTATAGCACAATTGCACTTTTCATTGTATAATTTACGTGGAAGTAGATTTATAATGCATTGTTATCAGCACAGAAGTGTCCCCAAACTTCAGCCACTTACCATTTACAATTTTCTTTCTACACACAGACACACACAAAAGCAAACTGAATTTGACATGAGGAGTGTTTTGTCCCAGCCAATGTAACACGCTGGGCAGGGATGGCCCAAAACGTTTTGTCACCTGAGGCCAAATGTCCTGCTACCACCCCTCCATGGGGTGTGTGTGAGGCTCTGCAAGGGCCTCCTCTCAAGCAAAACCCTTGCAAAGCCTTGCTGCTGGGCAGGGGCAAACTCTGTAAGGGCTTCTGGAATGCCTCATTCTTGCTGACTCAGAGGGGTAAAGAGATACCATCGAACTCAGGACGCAAGGGAGAAACGTGCTAAGGGCAAATCCACACCTTGATTGACTCCTGCCCGAAAACCAATGTCCCCACTGTGGAAGTACGTGTGGATCCAGAATTGGCCTCCACAGTCACTTATGGACTCATTGCTAAAACTGTGCTTATGGAAGACAATCTTACTTGGCTACGCGTGATCGCCAAAGAAGAAGAGAGAGACCATTAGCAATGCTATACAGTGGAGTGCTGTGCCACTCTGCCGCTACCGAACCTTCCGTTACCTGGGTTGTTTCCCTGGTGGGGTCGGAAAAGATGGGGAGGGGGTGCCTGTGCAGGCACCGCCTCTAGTGTTTCCATTGCCTGAGGCAACTGCTTCATTCTGCCTCATAGATGGGCCGGCTATGATATTGGGGAATGCTTTTCCAGAAAAAAATGATCCAGTGATATAGATTAAAGTGCTAAGAAAGCGTTTTCTTTTTGAAAAACAAAACAAACCCTGGCGTGGGGAATCTATTTATTTATGTCACTGAGGTGCTTTTCTACCCAGTCATGTTAAATGCACTGGGACTCTTAAAAAAACCAAAACAAAACAAAATCCTACCCAGAGAAGCAGATTTCTTCCGATACTTCTGATATCACATGCTTGTTTTGCTTTTGTGGTATTTTACTACTCAAAGAATATTGAAAGACAACTTGGGATAAGGGAGAAAAAATCCTTAAGATACTTTGGTAGGTTCTTTTTTGGTCTATGTTAGTGTTAAAAATGCATTCTGATAAAATCTTTCATTTAGGGAAAGCTTAATTTAGTAATAAACAATTATATTACAGATCACAAGCAACTTCTACAGATTTCATTGATGTTCTTTTTAAAATGTTTAATGAATAGATTGATTTTGTGTCTATTAAACTGTTCCTGTACAACTGAGCCTTTATAAGTAAAATTATTGCAAACAAATTTTAGAAATATACTGATAGTAAGTAGTTTTTACTTGAACATTGTATAGGGGAACTAAAATATGCACAGGTTTTATAAACTAAAACAGATATGCTAACAGAAAGAGCTACACTGTATTGCCCAGGAATGCGGAATGTGGCTTAAGGGACCTTTAAAGGCTTACAATAAAACCATTCATTTTTTTAAAATCACAGAATGCTGTGTGTAGAGAATATGTTTCTCCTCGTATTATAGCTCCTGTGTGAGGTATTTTGTAATATCTATCAGCTAGTACCAGAAGGACCAAAGATACAAGGATGAGTAAAATTTGGATACAATAAAGGAATTGGAGGCCCCTTGACTGTCCTTGGGTCCAGTATTGGACCACTTTGACCGGATATCCCCAGCTGATGTAGACAGACTCCTCCAAGCTGGAAAGCCCACCACCTGTCCTCTTGACCCATGCCCGTCTTGGCTGATTACAGCGTGTCCAGACAAGGTGCGGGCCCCCCTAGGGGATATCATCAATTTGTCCCTTGGCACTGGGACATTCCCAGGGGAACTGAAGGAGGCAGTGGTGCGTCCGCTCTTAAAGAAAACATCATTAGATCCCTTAGATCTATCCAATCACCGCCCGGTTTCAAATCTTCCATTCCTGGGTAAGGTGATTGAGAGAGCAGTTGCTGAACAGCTTGGCAGGTTTCTGGATGAAACATCGACTCTGGATCCATTCCAGTCCAGCTTCCGCGCTGGTCATGGGACCGAGACGGCTCTGGTTGCCCTAACAGATGATCTCCACAGGCAGCTGGATCGAGGCGGGTCAGGGCTGCTAATTATTCTAGACCTGTCAGCAGCCTTCGACATGGTCGATCACGAACTCCTGGACCACCGCCTTGCCGATGTGGGGATCCAGGGCACAGTCCTTCAATGGCTGCGCTCGTTTCTCTCTGGTCGGGGACAGAGGGTGGCGCTTGGGGAGGAATTGTCATCGTGCCACTCATTGGTGTGTGGAGTGCCTCAGGGTGTGATACTCTCCCTGATGCTTTTCAACATCTTTATGCGCCCCCTCGCCCAGCTTGTCCGGAGTTTTGGGCTGGGTTGCCATCAGTATGCCGATGACACCCAACTCTGTCTGTTGATGAATGGCCATCCTGACTCGGCCCCAGACACACTGATCAGTTGTTTGGAAACTGTGGCTGGATGGTTACGTGGGAGCCGGTTGAAGTTAAATCCTTTGAAGACAGAGGTCCTTTGGCTGGGACGGGACAATATGGGATTGGGGGGCAACTCCCATCTCTTGTGGGGGTGCAATTAGTGCCAGCACCGTCCGTTAAGAGTTTGGGTGTAATCTTCGACACCTCCCTTTCCATGGAGGCGCAGATTGCAACTATAACAAAGGTGGCATTTTTTCATCTCCGCCAAGCTAAGCAGTTGGCTCCTTACCTCTCTCGCCCTGACCTAGCCACTGTGATCCATGCGACGGTCACCTCCAGACTGGATTATTGTAACTTGCTCTACATGGGGCTGCCGTTGAGACTGACCCAGAAACTCCAGCGGGTGCAGAATGCCACGGCGAGACTCCTTACGGGGTCCTCGCTGCGAGATCACATTCACCCGGTGCTATACCAGCTGCACTGGCTCCCGGTGGAGTACAGGATCAGGTTTAAGGTGCTGGTTTTAACCTTAAAGCCCTATGCGGCCTAACACCCTTGCACCTACGGGACCGCCTCTCCTGGTATGTCCCACAGAGGAACTTACGGTCTTCAAACAAAAACAACTTGAAGGTCCAAGGCCACAGAGAGGTTAGGCTGGCCTCAACTAGAGCCAGGGCTTTTTCGGCTGTGGCTCTGATCTGGTGGAACGCTCTGTCGCAAGAGACTAGGGCCCTGCGGGACTTGACATCTTTCCGCAGGGCCTGCAAGACAGAGCTGTTCCACCAGGCTTTTGGCTAGGGCACAGCCTGACTCCCTCCTTTGGCAATCGTCACAGAACGCTAGCTTAATGGTTGCCATCAATATGATTTGAATTAATTTCCATGAAATGATTTTAGAATGTTGTATTATTTTATTGTTGTTAGCCGCCCTGAGCCCAGCTTTGGAATTTTAAAAGCTAATCAGCTGAATCTTTCAGCTTCCAATATAGTAACGTCGCATGGCAATGAAACTAGAAAACCAATACAGAAATACGTTTTATATTGCTTCAGTATTATCTCTGAAATAAAGGAGAACAACAGCATCACGCTCACTTCAGAAAAAAGTGGACACTAAACTTCTTGCCACTAAGGCACTGGGTAGAGCCTCGGAGAGACAACAAAGCCATCTTTGGGAAAAGAAAGCCCTTGCTTCCAAAAATTAATGAGCTACTCTGAACAAAAAGGTCTTTGACTCAATTCCTTGTCATAAACTTCATTCTGGGTAGAAGTGCATTGCTGCTGACTGCTTTTGCTGATTAATTCTCCTTGGCAAGTGATATAATCTGAAATGGCAAAGAGGCTGAATACTGAGCTGCTAAACTCTGTAGTGTTATTATAAGGAACTTTTATGAGTTTCTGGGCTTGTGTCACTATATCAGAGAATGTCTTGGACAGAATTTATTTTCCTCTTGTAACTGCATTTTTATCTCTTGGAAACTAATAGTTCCTCTTAGATTTATTTTACAGAGCAAGGAACTACTGAGGGAGTTTTGGTCATGGAAAAATAAGATTGCGCTCAGCAAAATGAAGTATTAAATTTTAAGAAATGTGTTAAGAAAGCAAAATAAAGACTCAGAGAAAAAGTCACAGGAAGCTTGGTCTAGGACTGTCAGGGAACTGCCATCGGAGCCAGAGGGAGAGGGAGGGCTCCAGAGGGATTCCGGAGAGCGTACCGGGAGGGAGAGCAGCAGCCCACCTTCTGGGGAAGGAAATCAGCGTAACACTAGTGGAGAAGGGGGGCAGATGGGGGAATCGGCGAGGTGGCTCCATGACTCCTCGCCGGAGACCAGCGGGGAGAGCACGGGTCCTCCGCTGCCCACACCCTCCCTGCGCAGAAGGCTTCCGCGCAGGGAGAGTAGGCGGAGACTAGGCGTCAAAGAGCTTCTTTGCTGGAAGAAGTTCAAGAAACGCCCACTGACGGATTCTGCCAGCGATTGAGACAGCCACGGGTGAGTGGTTGTCTGGACAGAAAGGGTTCACCCAGGTAACTCAGCCAAGCGTGGCGCCGATTTACACACGAGCAACCCCTAGAACCATTACAAGGACCTAACACCATGTTCAGATGACCCCATCACATATTTGAGGGGGCCATGAAAGCAAGTTCTGGTTCCACCATCCAAGCACCTAGTGGCCACTTTTCTGATTGTGGATTTGGAGGATGGCAAAATAGGTCCTATGCACATAGCAATATACACGTGTCAGCTATGAACAAGGCAATCATTTGAAGTACTGCCGCTCAATTACTTCAAGCACCAAAGCTCAAACCATCTCACAAACAGGGCCATAAAATAATCAGATTATTATTTTATTTTATTTTTTAAAATGTCTATACCATCCTTCATCCAAGGAGCACAGGGCAGTATACAATATAAAAACACAAAAAATGCACACCATAATAACAAACAAAAACAATACCCCCCCCCCAATTTAAAAAGCCATAGATTGTTTAATTAGCCAAAGGCCTAGGAGAACATAAATGTTTTTGTCTAATGCCTCAACATATGTAACAAAGGCACCAGCCAAGCCTCCCTGGAGAGAGCATACCACAAGTGGGGAGCCACCACAGAAAAGGCCCATTCTCACATTGACACCCTCCAGACCTCTCATAGAGGAGGCACACGAAGAAGGCTAAATCAGTACAACACATTTACGCAGCCCAACTAACATCGTTCTATGAAGTGGCAGAAAATATATACGCACAATGGAATCTGTCTGATTTTACCTGGAATAGGAGCCCACAAATTCAGGGTCAACACTGAGAAATCTCTCCCATGTTACATCACTTTCCTTCAAGAAAGCTGAAAAAGCAAACATGACAGTACTTCCCTTTTTTATGGTTTCAGAAAAATTGCAAATGCCAACAGCAACCTGAGCAGAGCTCCAGCTACCACCATGGTTTCCAACAAAATGACTCATTCCAGCAGCATTCTGGGAAAGAAACATGGTGGTGGAAGGTGGGTGTTTTGCTCAGGCTGCTGTTGTGGCATATGCCATAGATGATTATGAATGACCATTTCCTCTCCAAATTATAGTAAGTCATTGGTAAAATAATCAGTAACAATATTGGATCAACTGCATTTAACGGATCATGTCATTTACAACCACTGGAAAATATTTAGCCTTAAAGACTTTTTGCTTTTAAAAGCTATTTGTGAGTCAGTGTCTCAAGGTGTAAATCACTTTAATTTTAGGAATGGGAGGAATAGCTAGATTAATTGTTCTCTAAAGTAGTATAGAGTAACATCTGTTTCATGGAAAATCAAACCACAAGTATGTACTATGGCTATATTTCCAGACGTTTTAAAGATAGAATCAATACAGTTGTTTGTTTTTAAAACTGGCTAGGAACTAGAGAGATGGCTGATTTTTCCTTCCTGCAGCAGCCCCTTGCACTCATGGGGTGCTGTTCTGGAGGGCTCCCAATCTCGGGGTAAGAAGGTCTGTTGCCAGAAGAGAAAACTGAAAAGCCTTAATGCAGTACTTTGGGTCACTGCCAGTGAGAACAACAACCAAAGCACTTATTCTCCATATCTGGTTATTAGTGTAAAGAATCACTAATCTTAAATCACCTGCTTTTGTTGCTACTTTAATTCACTTTATAGTAAAATTCCCACTCCTGTTTTTAAAGGTCCAACTTGGATAGCTATTTTAGTTGTCTACAGTGGTCTTTCAGTATTTTGCATTATGCAACTTCATACGCATCTTAAAAATAGGCTATTCAGATGTGGTTATAAAGTTAATCTTGGAACTAATATTCTTTATAATACTGTGTCTGTCTGTGCCAGCACACTTCTGGTAGAATCTTTCAACACTGTGTCTCTTTTTGCTTTTTCCTATTCAGGATGCTCTGTGAAAATACTTGTTTCCTCCTGCTGTCGTTAACTGGCTGTTCTATATATTTGTAGTATGATGCCGAATTTCTGCACAAACGACAACTCTTTAAAATATCATTAACTTTATTTACTGAGCCTGGCAAAATAGTAATAGCAATAATTGATCACCAAACAAAAAAAAATAAAAAAAAAATAAAAAAATTCCTTCCAGTAGCACCTTAAAGACCAACTGAGTTAGTTCTAGGTATGAGCTTTCGTGTGCATGCACACTTCTTCAGATACACTGAAACAGAAGTCACCGGACCTTTCTATATAGTGAGAAGGTGGGGAGGGGTATTACTCAGAAGGGTGGTGGGAATGGGTGATTGGCAGATAGCTGCGATGAGCCTGTTGACGACTCTTAACGACTGCAATAGGTCTAACAGGAAAAAGCAAGGGGTGAGAAGGTGAAAAATGGCTTTGTCATGTATAATGAGATAAGAATCCATAATATAATGAGATTAGAACGTTGTTCTAAATCCGCCATGAAGATGTTGGCATACTGTGGGGCCATGCAGGTGCCCATTGCTGTGCCGCTGATCTGAAGGAACAGGTCATCACCGAATTTGAAGTTGTTGTGGGTAAGGACAAATTGGCAGAGTTTGGTAGCAAAGTCCGCTGTGGTTTTATCTGAAATGGTATTCCTTATAGCTTGTAAACCATCGTTGTGTGGGATGTTGGTATACAGAGATTCCACATCCATAGTAGCTAGTATAGTATTGTTGGGAAGATTATTTAAAGATTGTATTTTCCTCAGAAAATCTGTGGTGTCACGTACATAGCTGGGAGCACTGATGGCATATGGTTTCAGAACAGAGTCCATATAACCGGAGACACCCACTGTAATAGTGATGACCTGTAATGGTGATGACCTGTTCCTTCAGATCAGCGGCACAGCAATGGGCACCCGCATGGCCCCACAGTATGCCAACATCTTCATGGCGGATTTAGAACAACGTTTCCTAAACTCCTACCCACTCAAACCTCTCTTGTACCTGCGATACATTGATGATATTTTTATCATCTGGACACATGGTCAACAGACCCTGGACACCTTCCACCAGAAATTCAATGATTTTCACCCCACCATCAACCTAACAATGAATCAATCTATGCAAGAAATACATTTTTTGGACACTACTATAAAAATACAGGATGGGCGCATAGACACCACCTTATACCGTAAACCAACTGACCGACAAACATATCTACATGCCTCTAGCTACCATCCCAAACATACCAAACAGTCCATTGTATATAGCCAGGCACTACGTTACAGCCGCATCTGCTCCAATTCTACAGACAGAGACTCTCACCTAAGAGATCTACAGCAAACCTTTTTAGAACTAAAATACCCAGCAGATGAAGTTAGACAACAGATCAACAGAGCCAGACTGATACCCAGAGAGAACTTGCTGCAAGACAGACCCAAAAAAGAAAATAACAGAACACCTCTAGTCATCACATACAGCTCCCAAGTTAAAACAGTACAACGCATCATCAGAGATCTACAACCTCTCCTGGACAATGACAGTTCTCTTTCTCAAGCTCTGGGAGGAAGACCTTTCATTGCCTCCAGACAGCCCCCCAATCTTAAACAACTCCTAACCCACAATAATACTATAACCAGACTTAACACGGACACTGGCACCAGAGCCTGCAATAAACCCAGATGCCAACTTTGCTGCCACATACACCCGGACAACACCATTACTGGCCCCAACAACATCACACATACCATCTCGGGACTATTTAATTGCTCATCGTCTAACATTGTGTATGCCATAAAATGCCAACAGTGTCCTTCAGCTCTCTATATTGGACAAACAGGCCAGACCTTACGCCAAAGAATAAACGGACATAAATCCGACATCAGGAACCACAAGACAGAAAAACCAGTAGGAGAACACTTCAATCTCCCAGGACATTCTATACAAGATCTCAAAGTAGCTGTTCTATTACAAAGGAATTTCAGAAATAGACTGGAAAGAGAAGCTGCTGAATTGCAACTTATCACCAAACTTAAAACTATGGAGAGACCTGGTTTGAACAAAGACATTGGATTCTTATCTCATTATACATGACAAAGCCATTTTTCACCTTCTCACCCCTTGCTTTTTCCTGTTAGACCTATTGCAGTCGTTAAGAGTCGTCAACAGGCTCATCGCAGCTATCTGCCAATCACCCATTCCCACCACCCTTCTGAGTAATACCCCTCCCCACCTTCTCACTATATAGAAAGGTCCGGTGACTTCTGTTTCAGTGTATCTGAAGAAGTGTGCATGCACACGAAAGCTCATACCTAGAACTAACTCAGTTGGTCTTTAAGGTGCTACTGGAAGGAATTTTTTTATTTTTTTTTTATTTTGTTTTGACCATGGCAGACCAACACGGCTACCTATCTGTAACTGATCACCAAACAAGTAGGCATGTGAAATGTCAGAAAATGTAATGAATTTACAAAAACGCTATTTTGGAGAACAAGTGAACAAATATCTACATTAACATATTGGCAAAATCCTTAATAAAAGTAGGATAAAAAGATTTGCAAAATGGGAAAGACTCTTGCCTGAAACCCAACAGACATGCTTTCTTTAACGTAAGACTTGAGACCAGGTGAACCTGAAGATTTAAGGCCATGGAAAAAAGCTTTTAATTACATGCTGCACATGTAATAAATATTTTAATGTATAGACGTTACAGAAATTGGAAGGAGACACACAACAAGATACATACTATCGTAATAAACATCAATATGCTGAACATGATGTCTGATACTTGCAGAGTTATCAGAAGATCAGGCTAGATTTTCACAGAAATAAATCCATGTTCAGATGAAGAAGTGACATGAGTTCCAGCACTTTCAGAATATCCTCTAAGATGATTTGCTACTATTTTTTATGATTATGTCATTTCCAAACAGCCTAGAATGGCAAAATACTCTAGTTGCTTTTTCAGCATTTTAAAACAGATTAATCTGCTCACAACACTTAAAGGAAAACTAAATCATGCACGGTCTACAATGCAATTGTAAAACATCAAGAGAATTACTCAATTAAATATTTGCACATACTGCAGTTGAGAAATGTATAACCCGTCAGTAATTCATTTGTTTGTTTTTCAAATTTATTCTTAAACATTTGTGAAAAATGTTTCTGATGTTCAGAAACTAGAATAGACTAGGTGGTGTGTCAAAAGACTAGCATTACCAAACACTAAAAATCCCCTCTATATATGCCAGCGAAGTTCCCTCAGATTCAGAGGCTAAAAGTTCATCTCAAATATGAACTACGCTTAACATCCTAAAATTCTGGAATTGAAATCTGACTTGGATAATTCTCCAGAGCTCCAAACCATTCCTCCCCAATTATATAGATAGACTGCAGTTTCCCAAATGGCCTCTTTGCCTCCCTTTCAACACTTGTGATGAAATTTGGGGCAATATTCTGGTATACAGTCCTTCCCCGCTGTTTTCAAAATTGAATCACGGGGTATCAGAAGACTGCATAAAGGCTGATGACATGTCAAATGATCTCCTTTGTCATGTCACACCACATCCACTGGTGTGAATGGAATTTAGCACAATGTGGCTATTTACCCATCAAAAAGCCACACTTCCGTAGTGCAACAGGTAATGCAGTATAAAAAGAATGTTAGAAACTGGGACAGAAGCACCAGGAAAATTAAGATCCTGGTTATCTGAATGCAAAAAACCCTTTGTCTGAATGCACCACTCTAACACTGCATCAGAAGTGCAACATTTTGTTAACTGAAAAAATAATTCTTAAGATGCTACATCACACCTTTACCTGATACAATATGAATGTACAAGTGAATGAGGTTAATTAAATAACTTTTTCTGTGCTATTAAAAAAGCCATATTCTGGTCAGGAGAACCTTGTCATGCTGAAAGTCTAGCAAACATGACTTTATCCTTAGCCAACCTCTGCTTTAATTAGTTTCTTGCTGCTGAATAAGAATGACTACAAACTGCTGTGTCTGCACATCATGCCTACATTAGATATTCTGACTGCTCAGTGTGAGATTACAGTCTTATGTATGGCAAATGCTTCTTCATCACAAGGATGAATAGCTATAAAGTCATTTGGGAGTAGCTAAACCATTCGATAAATCTAAGGTTTGATTATTTTGCTCTCCAAAATTTGGGAGAGTTTATGAGTATTTTAAGAATTGCTGGCAAAGGGTTCATCTTAAGTTGCTGCTTCATTAAGATTGCACATATCTTTTAGGGGATAAAAGTCTAGCACACAGGCACTTTAAACACACTTTAAACACAAAGCTCAACTAGAGGATAAATACATTCATACTCAGTATTCATCTTATTACAGCAGGGCAGCATTATTAAACTACATTTACTATGAATTTTGGGTAAAGGTAAAGGGACCCCTGACCATTAGGTCCAGTTGTGGCAGACTCTGGGGTTGCAGTGCTCATCTCGCTTTATTGGCCGAGGGAGCCGGCGTACAGCTTCCGGGTCATGTGGCCAGCATGACTAAGCCACTTCTGGCGAACCAGAGCAGCACACGGAAATGCCGTTTACCTTCCTGCTGGAGTGGTACCTATTTATCTACTTGCACTGTGTGTTTTCGAACTGCTAGGTTGGCAGGAGCAGGGACCGAGCAATGGGAGCTCACCCTGTCGCGGGGATTTGAACCGCCGACCTTCTGATCGGCAAGTCCTAGGCTCTGTGGTTTAACCCACAGCGCCACCCGCGTCCCTATTGAATTTTGGGTAGATCTTGTCAATAAATGTGCCAGCATACATTTAGATTTTTGACTTCCTAAAACAAATTTATTATTATAACTGATGAAATCTTATTCTAATGTTAATTATTTTCAGTGACATAAGTTTTGCAATATAATCCTTTTCATATTGTTTAATTCTGACTTTTAGGCATTGAATGCTGAACTGAATGTCCTTAGAAGTCTTCGTTTCAGACCATCCTGCTCAACACAGAAATAGTGGTGCTGGCAGTGTTAGAATCATTGGTGGCAGAGCTGGCACCTGCAGCATCACAACCTCTGCACACTGTATGCTGATGCACACATGAAAACATGTATAGTGTTTATAAGCATCAGGTTTGGAATTTAGTTTAGTAGCTCAGGGTGTGATTAGTTTTCAAAAACTTGAAATGCACAAGCATGGCTAATAGCAAGCCTTTTCTGCACTTGCTGTAGATTGAAGCATTCTGTAAATGGGGCATTACAGTATTGTCAACATTTATCAAATTACCTTAGGGGCATATGGTAACCATGCACAGTAGCAGTGTCCAGAATAATGAAATACATTACATGTAGCTGTTTGAATGGCATGGATCCATGGGCCAGGTTGTAAGAATCGATAGCTTATTTGATTTTTGGAACCAAACCATAATTTTGAAGAAAGTCGTAGCATATGCTATATGCACAAGTAAATATCATGGTTTCAATACAACCCACAATTCCACACCCCTGAATTCAACAGGACCTATGTGCATATAGCCTACAGATTGGACTGCAGACCATGAAAAATTGAAATCCAATCATCATGGTATGTTCCATACATAAGGATTGCGCCACACAAAGTTTATGTGGTTTGGTTTACAGGACAAATCCATCCTTTGATTCTTAGCCAAATCATGTGCCCTTATCATTCTGAAATGGTAGCTGGGGAGGTAGACAAAAACAGTGAAGGGAAAAGCTACTGAAAATACATTAAATGTACTAGTTTTTATACCATCTGCATAGTTAAGGTTTCATAACTGCTCCCAGGCTGTTTTCTTATTTAGTGTGGTTGCTAAGTTCCTGAAATGTTTATGTGATTTCCTGAATTTATTATAACTTCAATTTTAGCTTCAGAGGTCCTCCCATTGACCCACTATTAAGATTAGTAAAACTGGTGAGCGCTAGACTTAACACCTACTAGAAATCCCAGACTAGATGTTTTATGCAACGAAGTAGCTTTGTTTCAGTTTTACTTTATATATAACTAGTTGTGTGTCCCTCTCCAAAGTTAAAAGAAAACAGCTGCAGAATTCTGGAGACCAGTTCTTCATGCCTTATCCAAGTTTCTGAAACTTACTCAAATACATTCCCCATCTGTAATAAATAGACCATAGTATTGCATGGCAATATTGTAGTTATGATTAATTAGCTATTGTATCTAATTTAGATGGAGGAGCATAAAATTGGTAAATTCAAGTATTTATGATGCCTTTCCATGTGGACAGAAATGTATCTTTGTTTTCTGAGGAATGGCTATCTCATGTTGTTACTGAATTATGTGCAACTTATTTCCATTAGGTAAAGAGCAAAATGGAACATATGTTGAGTGCTAAATTATTTGTCTTACAGTCTTACCATTTTGTATATGCTAAATGTTTTGATATATGTGTTAATAGAAAGAAGGTGGAGAATATAAAACAATGGCAAGAAGAAGGTGGCTTCCAACAAAATACTAAAAACACAACACAACATCAAACATTAAAAACTTCCCTATATAGGACTGCCTTCAGGTGTCTTCTAAAAGTCAAATAGTTTTTTTTTCCACAGGGAGAGTGTGACTACTGAGAAGGCACTCTGCCTTGTTCCCTGTAACTTCATTTCTTGAATTGAGGGAACTGCCAGAAGGCCCTTGGAGCTAGATCTTAGTGTCTGGGCTGAACGATGAGGGTAGAGACACTCATCCAGGGCCATGGCCATTTAGGGCTTTAAAAGTTAGCACCAACACTTTGAATTCTGCTCCAAAACATACTGGAAGCCAATGCAAATATTTTAGAACTGGTGTTATATAGTCCCAATGGCCACTCCCAGTTGCCAGTCTAGCTGCTGCATTCTGGATTAGTTGTAGTTTCCAAGTGACCTTCAAAGGTAGCCCATGTAAAGTACACTGCAGTATTCCAAGTAGGAGATAACCAGAGAATATACCACTCTGGTGCGATAGTGTGCCGACAGGTAGGGTCTCAACTGTCACACCAGGTGGAGGTACTAGACAGCTGCCCTAGATACAGAATTAACCTGTGCTTCCATACACAGCTGTGTGTCCAAAATGACCCCAAAGCTGCACAATTAATCCTTTAGTAACACAGTTACCCCATTCAGGACTAGGGAGTCTCTGACACCTGCTTGTCCCCTGTCCCCCAGAAACAGTACTTCTATCTTGTCAGGATTCCACCTCAATCTGTTAACCACCATCCATCTTCCAACCACCTCCAGACAGTCACACAGGTCATTCACCGTCCTCATTGGTTCTGAGTTAAATGAGAGGTGGATCTGGGTAGAATCCACATACTAGTGAACATCCAGCCCAAACCTCCTGAAGATCTTTCCTAGTGGCTTCATATAGATGTTGAAAAGCATGGGAGAGAGGACAGAGTCTTGAAGCACCACACAAGTGAGAGTCTAGGAGTCCAAACACTCATCCCCCAGCACAACTTTCTGGACACGACCCAGTAGGAAGAAACGGAGCCACTGCATAACAGTGCCCCCAGCTCCCAATCCCACTAAATGGTCCATAAGGATACCATGGTTGATGGTATCAAAAGCCTGTGAGAGATCCATCCAGCAGAACCAGGAAGCAGCTTCCCCCCCTGTCCCTAGCCTGCCAGAGATGATCGTGTGACCAAGGCAGTTTCAATCCCATGATGGGGCCTGAATCCCAATTGGAAGGGATCCAAATTCATCCCTCAGATATGCCTGGAGTTGTTCAGTGACCTGCTCAATCACCTTGCCCAGGAATGGGAGGTTTCAGACTAGGCAATAATTGGTCACAATGGCTGGGTCCAAAGATGTATACTATGTGTGTGAGAACAAAACAAATTCCTTCCAGTAGCACCTTAAATACCAACTAAGTCAGTTCTTGGTATGAGCTTTCGTGTGCATGCACACTTCTTCAGATACACTTCTTCAGATACACAGTGTGCATGCACACGAAAGCTCATACCAAGAACTGACTTAGTTGGTCTTTAAGGTGCTACTGGAAGGAATTTGTTTTGTTTTGACTATGGCAGACCAACACGGCTACCTATCTGTAACTGAATGTGTGTGAGAGACAGTGTCAGTTCTCAAATTAGAGCATGGTTCCCAGTGATAAAAGCAGTGAATTGTGGGTTTGTCCTGCTATATTTTTAAATACATAAATGCTAAGAAAATGAATATTACACAAATAGAAAAAAGGGTATAGGCCAGCATACAAAGACACAATATATGGCAAGGAAAGTACAATGAATGTATTCATCACAATGTACCTGCTGTTACAAGGCATATAGTACATGCAAACAGTAAATATTTTTGGTGGCACAATTCGAAAAATGCTTTAATTGAAACCAAAAGCCAGTGTTGATGTTGGAAAATACTGGCTTTAGGAGGTTTCAAAGCATTTAATGTGGTCCGGTGGCCTTGCAATGTATTGCAAACATTATAGATCTTTAAGGACTAGGATAATGGAACATAGATCTCATATTAGGAATGCTGTGACAAGTGCCCCCCTGGTGGAATATTATCTCCAGAAAAAGCACAGTGACACTGATATACAATTTTTTGGGCATTTGGCGAGTTAAGTCTGACCCACACAATAGAAAAGGTACTCTTGAGACAAGAAATTAAGTTTACTCTTATTCTTAATACAATCACACCAAATAGATTGAATACATCTTTTGATCTGGGCTGTTTCTTGTAGTACCTCTTTAAGAAACCCTTAGTATTTCACAATCTCTACTCATAAATGTCCATTAGTGGACTTCCTCTCTGCTCTGCTAGCCAGCACATAACAGTTGCCTTTACTTGTACGCAATGTGAGACCTTGTTAACTTCACAGGGTGAGTCAGCCCACTCATGGTATGGAAAAGTTTACACTATATTGTTCGGGTTGATACCATTTTCTTTTATGTTGTCAGCTGAAGGAGTCGTCTCTCTTCAAAACTGGGATCATCAGGCCCCAGTCCTGTTTGCTACAGCTGCTCCACCACTTCCAATAATTCCCTTGTGTTGGAGATAATAAAAATATACCATTAAATGTAATATTGTACTTATTTTGATGATTCTGGAGTACCTCTTGCATGTACTGTATGTCTTGTAACAGAGGGTACATAATGACGAATACATTCATTGTACTTTGCTTGCCATATATTGTGTCTTTATATGCTGGCCTGAACTCCTGTTTTTTTCTATTTGTGTATGTTCCTGTACAGTGGGTTCTTTATTTTTGTGCAAGAAAATGAATAAGGCTTAGTCTGCACCATATCCATGAAGCATACAGCATACCAAAAGAGGCATGTCAGTTCAAAAACACCTATCGAAATACTTAGCATGTATATGAAGGGAAAACTTTGTCAGTAGCTAACCATTTTTTTAAAAAAAAACCATGGGGATAGAGGCAAACTCTGTTGAACTTCAGCTTTGACACCTGCCTTGCCCTATTTCTTTAACACTTCATATCAAAACAGTCTCTGAAATACAACAGGCACTCCTGGGAGACTATCTGACAAAAACAGGCTGAAGTCTGCATGAAACCATACAATAGCTTCTTTGGTGGTTGCTGCAGTTTTCATATTGTGCACATAATTATGGAATTCAAAAGAGGTTGCTGTAACCACCGGCCAGCTGATCGGTTGTTACAGCAACCTCGGAAGGCGCAGTTTCAGGGAATGCATCTTCCAAGAGACCCCCTGTAACCATCCATCTACTGATCGTCAGTTTCAGGGAGTCAATTTGATGTCTCTGCAGATAGGAATATGAGCATAAAAGCACAACAATTTTCCCTCTTCAGAAAAGGCAGTTTGTATTCAAAGTGCTTTCTCCAGTGCTTTGAATGCAAACTGTTTCCTCTGGGGAGGAAAAAAAGAGCTCAGTTTAAAAATGGGCCACTTTATTCCCTTTTCTCAGAAAGCAGTTTGTATTCAAAACAGCATTCTTTTTATTTCCACGGAAAGCAGTTTGCATTCAAAGTTCTGAAAGAAGTGCTCTGAATACAAGCTGCTTCCTCTCGCTCCCCCCTCAACTGTACTCCCCTAGTACAGCCAATCCCAGCTGCTTGTTGGAGCTTCAGATGTGCAGGGTTCTTTCAAGCACAAACAACCAGACAGTCCTTGGTACTTGAAGCCCTGACAATCAGCTGATAGCCTGGGCTTCAAAATGCCTTGCAAAATACTTTGAAAGTCAGTGGTACCTGAAGAACTCTTTTTGGCTCAGCTTTATTTGCCCCATTACAGGCACCAGCAGCAGGGCAGATGAGTGTAGCTTGGTCAAAATATCCTGGCAGGCCTAATTAGGCCCACACGTTGGAGATTCCCCACCCCTGCTGTAAAGAGTCTATCTCATATCCTTCTATTCATTAAGGGTGTTGTATAAAAACAAATGCTAAAATATTTACCACCGTTATACATTATGCTAATGTTAGAACATTGTAAGAAACTAGGGTAAGCATGCTTTGCAAAATTGCAAAGCTGTTTCGGCTCCATGCACTTTTATAACAAGGACTGGATATAAATGAAGCAATCCAATAAATGTTCCATTGGATGAACTTTGTTTACTGTACTGCAACTCACCAGCAGAACAGAATGGAAACAGTACAAGCCAATATTAAGGATGGTGCCTTGCAAAACATTTGTTGCATTAAATAGCTGTAATTCAGTTGGACAACATGATTGGGAAACCTTGGATAAAAACCAGATAAAATATTTGCAAATGCACAGTGTAATATATAATACTGGCTTTGCGTACTTCTCTCACATTAAAATTGAAAGTACTTCAGTCTATTGATTTTGTTAAATTTGTAGTTTGCCAGTTCTCTACACAGTAATGTCTAAGCCTCACATAACCTGTGAGGCAAGTTAAGTTGAGAAAGTGACTTGTTCTATGCCATCTGGTGAGATCCAATGAACAAGCCCAACACCCTAATCCATAGTCAAAACAAAACAAATTCCTTCCAGTAGCACCTTAAAGACCAACTAAGTCAGTTCTTGGTATGAGCTTTCGTGTGCATGCACACTTCTTCAGATACACATGAAGAAGTGTGCATTCAGATACACATGAAGAAGTGTGCATGCACACGAAAGCTCATACCAAGAACTGACTTAGTTGGTCTTTAAGGTGCTACTGGAAGGAATTTGTTTTGTTTTGACTATGGCAGACCAACACAGCTACCTATCTGTAACCCTAATCCATACTCTGTCTAGACATATGGCACATTCCACCTTAGCACTATCAACAATATGAACAATATCAACACTGTGCCATTAACTTATAATATATTCACACTAAAACTTACCACATTTATACAAAATTTGCAAGTGTGCACCTAATGGTGTGGACACATACCATATGTCATTTTAGGCAAACTGAATTGTAAAGCAAAATAAAATGTTCTATCTGCCGTCTACTTAATTTTAGATTCAGATTTTACATGGTGGTTTATTTTTTATGAAACAGTAGTCTTTGTTCATTAGCAAGGCAAGGGACCACATCTGTTTCTCATTAAGTACCTTGTTCATCTTGTAGCGTATTTTGCCCCTGTCAAGGACTCTCTTGAACAGTGATGAGTTCCAAAACTAAAGATTGTGTAAATTTTCTGGACCACCTTGAATTGGATCCAGCACTATTAGCAAGTGTCACAGCAGGAAAACGGCCCCTTTCTGACAGCTGTGCTAGTCAACTTCCTTCAGGTGATTTGGAATAATATCAAAGAGAATAGATGTATTCCACAGCATTTGTCAGAACAAACCCTTTCTCCAGAATTTTGTGTGTGCACACCTTCCTTTTGTTTCTCATCTCTACCAGCCCCTCCCCAAAATGTTTGTCCCTCACTTAAAGGGGTAACTGGCTAGACTGGCTTTGGCACTGCCACTGCTTAAGCCAGAGCTTCCCGTGCACTGCCATGGTCCTCACTAAGAATTGTAAGGCATCCACAGAGGCATCAGCCATATGAGCTAAGGTCTTGGGCAGCTTTACTATTCCCTGTTGGTTATGAGTGGCCTCAGGTGAGACATCTTTCAGAAGGGACTGAGCCCAGATGTAGGCTGTTCTGGCCAATAAGGAGGTTGCTGCTGAAGCCCTAATGGCCATGCTGAAGCTTCTTATCTCATCAATCACAAAATTGGTGTGGTATAAGCAAATTTTTATTTTGAACTGTGGCCCAGAGAAAAAATTTGAGAATCAGTGGACTAGACTGTAACTATCATTAAGAAGTGATATGCTGATTCAAGACTATTCATAAACTTTGGACCATTCAGTTTCCTGAGTTCCATAATGTATGTATACATCTGACAACAGATAACAGAGAGTCTTCCAACTAGCATTCACCAGACAAAATGGACATGGGTCTACTTTACATATGGATACCATTATATCCCCAAGGACAGTCAATGCTCATCAGAGGATCTGATGAAATTAGTCCAAACTATGTGGAAATGGCTTTGCTTCAAATAAATATATTTTCCCCTAAACCAGCAGCCACCAAGTTGAGTCGATTCCAAGCAATTTTGTTTGCAAAACAGGTGGCAAAATTAATTGTAGTGGGCAGAAGATAATTCAGTCTCTAGAGGAAGACAGCCTGGATTCACAAGGCCATTAATCACCTGGAATAGCTATGCTTGATGGCACTTTCATCTGAAATGGCAGAAGAGAAGACGCCTTGGCTGTCACAGAAAACACTATTTTAAATGCTCTTTCCCACAATCACTAAGCTTCAATAGGAGTCAAATACAACCTTTGATGTAGTGATTTATCATCCCTCTCAGATTCAAAATAAAGTAAGGTGTGTGTGAAATAGCACAGTGAAGTATGAGATAATTCACTGAAGCCACTGTGTCCATTTGTTGATCAATCTACTATTCTACAAAGGTCATTGAAAAAGCAACCATCTAACTCTGGGGCGAAATCCCCAGAATTCTGTAATCCACTAAGCTCTGTGTATCTTTGAGGACAGCCAGCCCACAAAGGTAAAAAGGTAAAGGTAAAGTACCCCTGGATGGTGACACTCAATAATTGGTCCCCTAATTATTGGAATACACCTGTGCTCAAAATGGAAGCCACAAGTCCTGAGTTAGTTTGAAAGAACCAAATTGTCATTAACTTAAGCAAACTTTTCCTTGTATGAGGATGATGAGCTATCAAGGCCCTGCCCAGGATCTCTGAAGTTCTAGACACAAAATGTAAGTTCCTGACTGAGAATGATGAGGCAAATTAGGAGACCCTATTGGTTTCCAGGCTACTACAATAATCAAGGTCAGCTACCTTGATTCCCCAACATCAGGAACAGTGAGAGTGGGATCAAGTTGAGGTGACACCCAGTGATGCAATAAATGGCAGGCTTTGCTTTAGCAAAGAGGAGAACCAAGTAGCTATAGAAAACAGCCTGCTGATTGTTTCAGGAAGAAGCAAATTCAGTAATGCTTCTAGAAGTCAGCCACAAAAGCCTGTTGTTGGCGGAAAATCCATACTGGCCAAATCCAATGAAGTCTGCTTTTCAGTACTAATCTTAGACTGAAATTGGACATTTCTCTGATTTTTTGCAAGGCAGTTTCCCATATTCAAGTGGAAGCTTTGGTGTTTGTTCCTGAGGCTTAGCAAACTGATTCTTGCTACTTTCCAGTTCCAGCACCTTCTATCACCAAGAGGACAAACTACTACTTCCTATCATTCCTTGAACCACTGGTGGTGCCAAAACTTATACTTCAGTCGGTAAATTGAAGTTGATCAGGACTGTCAATGGAACTTAGGGGAGAGGATTCCCCCCCCCCTCCAAGATGAAGGGCCACATTCCCATGTGGGCAACTTTCTCAGGCCACAGGACAGTGGTGGCCAGAGGGCCAAAGGCAAAAGTGAACAAAGCAAAGAATAAGAAAATACAGTAGACTAATTTCTACACAAACACTCTCTCACACCCACTATGTCCTCTTTTCAGGATGCCAAGATGCATCATTTGAGTTCAAGACACATTCTAGCTAGGCAAAAAATACTCAAGGAGCTGTTGTGGTGTGGGGGCAGTGGGGGTGTAGCTGAGATGGGGTGGTGGCCTGGGAAGAGTCCCAAAGGCCAGAACAAAAATGCCTGAGGGGATAGATTTGTAATTTAGGAGTGGTGACTGACTCTATCTATCTGTCTGTCTGTCTGTCTACACACACACAACCCACAGAAGACGTAGTGACTACAGGCTTTAAGTTAGCAAACTGGGAGACTGGCTTTTCTGGGGGCATCTGATTTGACTGAATTGTCATGTTTACTTTGTTGCTCTTTTCACTGGCAACCTCTCCTTTTTTCCTTACCTCATTTTCCTGTGTACATAATCACATTGAATAAAGGACAGCTGGCAAGAGCCCTACACTGGTCTATGACAAACTATACAGATCTTTAGGGACTGAAGCTTGAGTGTTGTGCCTCTCAGACCAATATACTACACAATCTGCTCTCACATTCTCTCTCCACTGCTGAAATGAAGTGAGTTCAGGAGAATGCTGAAAATGCTGCCCTGTAAACTATAAAAGACAATGGTGCTTCTCCAGATAGCCAAAGGGTAAGAAAACGTCTTCTTCCTTATTTCCAAATTTGTAATTGCATTCTCAGAGTTGTGGTAGTATAAAATTGTGTAGTTAAAAAGATAATTAATAAAAGGTTCTGACACCACTGGAAGAAAGGGCGGGACACCCAGTGGCCCGTGAAAAGTACTACATGCATTTATTTTAAATAAATAAATAAATAACCCCACACTGCACCCCAATTTGGGTTCTGAACATTGGAGGATCCTAATCCATCCCATACATTATGTAGTTAACTCACTGAATATTTGGCGCCATTATGTTTACTTTGTAATCTCTGATATGCTGAAATCACACAATGAAGAAAAAGAAACCTTAAAAGCTGAGCTGAAGCAGAAGCACATCACAGCTGTGAACAGGTTAAAAATGAAACTAAAGCAGGTTTTCTCACAACATTCTGTATGCCCCTTTCCAAGAACCAAAATTACTGAAAAATTGGTACAACACATATGAAATTAAAATGTTCAAGTTAACAAACCTCAGTATTAGACTTGATACTTTAAAATTATGGATTTCCAGTCTACCAAACACTTCTATGGAAAAAATGGTGACAATGCTCCACCGAGTTAAATATGTACTGTCTACTTGCAACTGAAATTTATGGAATAAAAACACCAGACGTTTGAAACAGAGAAAAAGAGAGGGAGGGAGAGTTAATTACAAAAATTAACAAAAACCCTTTATGAATAAAGGTGTGATGATTCACTGACCAAAGGGTCCCCCCGAAGGTTTTTTTCCTTAGGAAGGTTGTGAAAACACTTCAGTGATTATGAGTGCACAATATGGCAGTATAGTGCATGCAGTAAGGAGGTCTCTTGAGCACGTCTGTTTGTTTAAGGTGTTATAGACTAAAAAGCAATATTTTCAGGGACATCTTGAGATTTGTTAAGAATTCCTACCACATTCAGAGTTTTAGGGTCACATGGCTGCAGCATGAAACTCACTTACATAAGTCAACAGATTCTTTTAAAACCATTGATAGTAGTCCTTCAGGGACTTTACTAGGGTTAAAAGTCTAGCCATATATTCTTTTACCTGAGCAAATATTATTTAATACTACTTGGAATTAAGCAGACACCAAGAGACAATTAACCATTAGAAACTGGCAATGACATTTTTGAACACGTGTTTGCATGTATGTATTATTGCAAACTCTTTAGATTTTGCAATCTAAAGAACAACTATGATTTTAATGGCAAACTCCTTTGCATCTGCCAGCTGGCAGCTGTAAATATTATAAGTGCTGACACAATAAATGCATACATTGACTGATGGAATGACCAAGATATATGTGTGTGCACATACACTTTGTAATGCACAAGCATTTGACACTAGCACCTGAAAAATCACGAAACTTTAAAATTAAGAATGACTGGCTCTCTCAGTCACCAAAAATTCACATTAATATCCATAAATTCATGCATATCAACCCACAGTAACCTTGAAGCAACTTATAAATCTGGCCTTTATTTCACAGTAGTATTTCAAACTATGTTAGACAAGATATGCAAGAAATTAATTGAGAATTTTCCTACCAAGGAAAGCCAAAAAAGAGACTTAAAGAGAATGCATTATAAGGGTTAACAAAAAAAAGGGGGGGGGGCTTATAAAAATACCATTCTATTTGAATAATTGTTGGGATACAAATTTAGCAAGCAATAGAGCCTAAAACACACGTTGACAAGAATCCTTATTTACGCTACAAATGCGTGAAACAGTGACCATATGTTCACGTAAATAATATGTTTCTTAAAGGCATATCATTTAAGCATAGATAGGAATTTATAAAAGATTGCAGGGGTCTTTTTTGCACACTGTTCTCTGTCTTTTTGGCACCCTTGTAAGATTCTGCATTACACAGTTACAAGAAAAGCTTTGCTGTCTACAGCTACTTCCCCAGAGTAAACTCAGGTCCTTTGGCTATTTCCAGTACTAGGAACATTATACCAGAATCTTTGTCCTAGTTGTGGCTTAATGAAGATGTGAAATAGCATTGAAACAGTGGCACCCCATAGCTCAAAAACCCAGGGGTGGGGGGTGAGAAGTGCTCATCCAATCTTACCTTCTGGAACTGTCTCTGGAGATAAGACCAGAACCACTGCAGAATGCTGCACTTCATGCCAGTCTCCCATAGACAGTCCAGAAGGCTATTATGGCTGATCGGATGCCGAGTCCTCCATTCCTCTCCTGATAAAGGTCACCCATCAAGGCAGCAAAGAAAGACTCAGATTGGAATGGGTTTAGATGATTCTTTTTAAATTTGGTTTCCCATACGTCGTTGGACTACAACTCCCATCATCCCTAACTTAAGCAGGACCAGTGGTCAGGGATAATTGGAGTTGTAGACCAACAACATCTGGGGATCCAAGTTTGAAAAAGGCTGGTCGCAACATTAAACTACTCTGCTTAACTAATTCTGGCTTATTTACACGTCTAAACATGACCAGGGTGACTAAGGGTGGTTTGTTTGGGGCAACACACCTCAATCTGAAACTATGGCTTGAACTTGGCTTTGAATATTGACTTATGCGAACTGTGGTTTATGTCCAAACACAATAACTCTAATTTGTTCCATTGCTTCGTGAGGTAAGAGCTCAAAAAACAAAACCATCCACACAGTGAAGAGACTTTCATTTGCATTTTCAGAATACAACCCACCCCTCCTCAGCTTCTTTTGCTTGCTTTAAATAGTAAAATGTAGTACTACTGCATACCCCACAACATTTATCCGATGAAAATAGGGACATCCTAAGGAAAAGCGGGACACTGGCATCACAGGAGCAGTGTGGCAGGAAGATTCAAGTACAAGCAAAGAAACAATTAAACATTTCAGTGTAATATAATATAGTATATATTTTTTAATTATTTGCAGAATGTTGGTAGATGTATTTTCAAAATGAGAGCAAGAACATTAAGTGATATTGAGGACAATCCTAGTTGTGATCGGGAATCGCTGTTCAAACAGAGTGCTGGAAAACAGCACTAGCTCTTCTTCAAGAGTTCTCCAAGACATACTGTTATGAACAGAGAACAGGGAAAAGAGAATGGCTTCTTTGTGTAGATGTGGAGATGAGAGTTTGTTTGTCTCAAATTAGACCTAATATAAATGAGATTACCCAGCAAAAGCAAGCTCACACTTCTCATTGAGGCTCTTTTAGAATTAAATTTTGGGAATGATTCATGGTCTTATGTAGCTGCACTTTTTGGATGTCCCATGATCATATTACCAGTATAAAGTCGTTGTGTTCTATGTTATAAATCAAGCACTGTTAAGGAGTTTTTTCTTTTTGTTTTCCAATGTAGTTCTTCTCAATAAATAAACTGGAGTGTCACAAGTACATTTTTATTCTGAAAGTGTGGCCCAGAGAAAAAAGTTTGAGAACTACTGCTCTAAACTCCAACAGCATTAAACCGTTAGTAGGGGGGAGGGGAGAGACTTATATAAGCTTTGCATAGCCAGTGTAATTTAAGAAGTTGAAAATTGCCTTGTAAAAGTAATGGCAATTGCAGACATCAATCTAATCATTGTGTTGTGAATCTCTTAAAAAGTGAAATATATTTAGCATTTAAAAATTACTACATAGAGCATTCTTGGCTGTGTATTTTTTTGCACCAAGTAAACTTATTTAAGTGTCTTCATACACCTACCGTATTTACTTGAGTCTAATGTGCCATCGAATCTAATGAGCACCTCAATTTTCAGAACCTTCCTGGCAAATGTAAATGTGTCATTGAATCTAACACACACCTTAATTTTTGCAACGTAACTTGGCCAAAAAAGGTGAGCATTAGATTCGAGTAAAAGGTGCAAGATATGGAATGGCTCTGTGAATGAAAAGTGGTAGGTAAGGAGCTTGTGAGGTAGAGACCAGAGTTTTGCCTGATGCATCCAAAGATAATGAGAAGAATGAGTGAAAATAAATGAGATCAAAGTGGGAACGTAGAAGACTAAAATAAGTGGTGAGATCAGGCAAAAGAAAGAAAACCTTGTAAGATGTATGTGGTTGCAGAGAGTACAAACAGCTAAATGTATAGCTTTCTAGAAAGTAAAAAAATATACTGCCTAATGGTTACCACCTTCAGGTAGGAATGATCTGTTTCATGTGGGTGGCAAATGCCCAATAGGGATAGGTTTCCAGGCTGACCAGGAAAAAGCAACCACAGACCCAGCATGATTGACCATGTAAGCACACCCAGAAGGTCATATAATTATCAGATTAAAAATTCTGCCTAAACTAAAATTCCTTAATCTTCATAACCATAATAAATATCATACCGTTCAGCCAAGGTTTTGATATGGCATAATAAGAAAAAAAAGTCTTATCCAGAAGTTATGGAAATATGTAAAAGAAAGCAATGGAAAAAAAACCTGGAAATATTTGGGAGAAGTGGTCTGACAGAAGGTCTACAAGCATGAATCTGTATTACAGAGTCAGCTGTAAAATTGATTGAAATTGTAACCAGAACACAAGTGGCTCAGTGTTTAAGAGGGTAATGCAGTAGTCTATAAAATTTGCCACTACTGTGTGATGTCAGTACTTTATTTCATGGATTAACTCATGGCAGCCATTCTGGGTTTAAAGGCTGGCTTAAGAGAAAATAGGGAGGCCATTTACTCACTGAATGAAAATTTGTTGGCAGTGTTCCTATCTGTCTTAACAGTACCATGAATAATGAATTTATTTTTTTAGGGGGTGGGTTGGTTAGATGGGGAAAGATACCTTTTCCTGCAGAAGAAATTATAGGATTTGCAGGTTCGCTAACCTGCCTACTCAAAGTGTGGGTGTTTAAGCTATATGGATTGTGAGACAGCACCATACAGTAGACCGAATATGATGGTGCAAGCCTTGCTTAGAGCCCTAGAACAGCAGCTGTCTGTATCTCTCACAAATAAAAGATATACCTGCAACCCAAGTGTCCCAAACAAATTTGGCAAACACGATTCTGTTGGATTCCCATAGCTTCCCTAAACTGAGCAGCCACAAGAAATTCATCCTCACCCTCCACATCATGGATTGGGGAGCTAACAATCATCCATAGTTTCACCCAAAGTCATTTGAGACCTATTTCATATTAATAAAACTGAACTAGCCCCTGAGCAGAAACTCATGCATGCAGTTTATAGTGAGCTACCCCACACCCAACATTCCAGAAACCAATTTGATCAAAGGGAGAATTCCTATTTGGCCCAAGAGGTGACCAGCTAGTCCCACCCCTGTAATGCAAGGGAAGGTGTGATGTCATCCCCTGGTCTTCCTTGTTTAAATAACTCTTGGGTTCTCTTTGGCCCAGTTGTGCCTACTTTCTCCAGATGTGTGTCACGTCTTGCAGCATACCAAAAAGGAACTCACTAGTCTCTTGTGCATATTTACAAAACCTACAGACAACCCATCTTACCACAAAGGAGATGTGCAGCTCACAGCTTATGATATGGGAAGTAGCACTCAACTGCAGGAGGTAAGCTGTCCTTATTTTGAAGCTAAACTAATAGATACCAAACTAATTCCATGTATAATCTGCATAGCCTTATAATGGTGGACACTATTTAATCAGCTCTCAAAAAGTGGTTTGTTCAGTCACTCATAAACAGCACACAGGATTAGATTGCGCAGTAGCATTTGTCAGAATTGAGACCAACCAAAATATAATAAAATATAAAGAAAAGTAATTGTAGATAAAAGAATAGCTACTTCAAAAATTCACGCATTTATCAATATGTACACAAATCCTGGGTCCCTGGCACATTGAATTTATATGATAAATGAAGCTGAATACTCATGTTTTCTTGTAAATGTTGCATTAGCAACACACACAAAATGCATTATGGATGCTCCTTAAATATATAATGTGTGAAGTAGAAGACACATCTCTCTGGTATGCACCATAACTCAAGAAAAGCGAATGGGAACACACACACACACACACACACACACACACTCCAAATTTATACATATCAATTAATTGGGGGGTATTTGTGTATAAGTTTCTAGAGTATATCAAAGAAATGACCAAAAAAGGAACATATTTAAATACTAACAATTCAGATATTTGATCTGTTCATCCCTTTATATAACAATAAATGAATGGTGCAATGATTCAATTCCTTTGTCATATAACCACACCTTATGTGGAGATCTTCCACCAAAAGGGTAAAAAAAAAAAAAAAAGCTCTTGCAAAACCCTTTCCCTAGAGAATATGCACACAATACCAGGTCTTCAGGAACCTTTGAGGGGTTGGTAGTCTGTTAAATGCATAAATGAAACCAGATGTCAGAGTCAGACAGTATTATATGGCTCTTTAGTCACATAATAAAAACTCTAATTAATTTTTTTTGGGAGATAGCATGGCTTAAATATCAAGTGCATATATGCAGCATTTACAAAGATTTCTTTCCCCTAGGTGTCGAAAGCATGTCAATGACATTTCAGAATAATCCTCCAGATCTCTGAAATAAACTGAAATATTGTGGTGCAAGCTGTAAAATCACAGAAAAAATACTGTATATAGAAAATTCTAAACTTCAAACAAATGATTACAAAAGAATTACTTCCACAGTTTGGAACCAGATATAAATTGTATTTTATTATAGCCTGTTTATATTAGCAATCCTTCTTCAATTCAAAGCTGGTTAAAATCGCAATTTTTAACAAAAAAGCCTGGACTCTCCAATGAAACACATTACTGTAGTTTGATACATACCAGATAAAAAAGCTCTCACCAAAGAAACAAAATATTATCCCTTTGGAATGAGGTCTGACTGCCACTGAACACAACAGGAGACTATTGACTTTAGTCAAATTGTTGCACAAAGAATCTTAAAGCAACATAAGAACAAAAGAACACTCTCTTTTGAGTTTAGGTATACATTAGGTAAAACGAGTTTTAGTACAAATACTAACTAATCTTTGCTTGCAATAAGTAAATAACTACACAAAACGTTTGAAGCAACAGACCTCTGTTTACTACTTTCTATGTGAAAGAATAAAATTTGATTACCGAGCAATTTGGGTGATTGTGGGGAGTGGTTGGGAATGCAAAGCAGAACTCCAGGATTTTTTGTGCCCTTCCTGCTTGGCACAACCAGGGGTGGGATTCTGTGTCCTTTCAGCTTGACGCAGCTAGGGTGGGAGGCATGTTTATACCGTACATGCACACACATGTGAGATATGCATACATGTGGGTGGAGCTTGCTGGGGAAATGAGGTTTACAGGATTCAAGCCCCCCCCCCAAAAAAACTCCAAACATTGTCAAACATTTCCCACCATCACTGAGGGAACACTCTCAGTGGTCCATCTGCAGGTGCTCCAGGAATGTAGGTGCCATCCTACAGCAGAATATGCACTTGCGCGCATTTCAAAGCTGCCTCTGAGTGGCTTTAATAGATCTTCATCAAAAAGGAAACTATGGTTAATTAGAACAGTGTTGGCTTGATAGTGGGTGGACATGAAGGGACTATGTGTGCAGGTAAAATACTTGTGCATATCTCAACATAATAAGCTGAGATATGGTTGTCTGAATGCAACCAGGGTTCCAACTTCTTACTTGCAACATCATATTGATGTTTGAGAAACTGCCTTTTTAAATTTAAATTGCTATCAATAATATTATTGCAAGAAATGTTATATAAGGACAAAGAAGAACTATGATTAAAAATATTGGTCTCAGATAACTATCATGAGTTTTACGCATTATACATTAATAATTGATGCTAGCCCTGCTCTGCAGGAAGAAATAGCCATGGAAATATTATTATACACTAAATACTCAACTCCAGACACATGGCTGCAATTTATCCAACCTGCCCATCAATTGTCAGGTTTCTTTAAGCTCAACAGAAAACATTCCAGTGCTAAAATGAAGTGGCATGCAAAAGTGAAAGAAAAAGAACCATAAAGGTGCTCTAATGGGACAACAAAATCTGTAACTCCCCTGAAGCAATGCCCCCAAAAATGAGAAGTAGAAGCTGTGTAAAACATTGCACTTGACCTTTAGTTAATATTTTTATTTTATTGCCTAATTCTAGGATGTGGCTTGTGCAGAGGTTGTGTTAAAGCAGTTATGGCTGTGTCCTAATCTAGATGCGGAACAGAGCTGTGCAGCTGTGGTCCCTTTGATTTAAACGACCCCAACTAGCCTTAGCACACACTTTCGTTGGTGCAACATGCAGGTACATCTAGCAAAGCATTTTGACCTTTGGCTGGAATGCAATGTGCTACTGGTGTCATATACATTGTTACACAATGAATTGTAGAAGCAATACTGTATTATCAAAGACACTGGTGGGCTGGGGACAACCACCTCAATCCATTTCCGGAAGGGTATCAGTGTCACAGCCCACCCAGCACCTCCTCTCTTGCTCACCCTGGTGATGCTTGAGCCTTTAGCTTTAGTTGATGCACAGGCACATAGGGGAGGAAAAGTTGGTTCAAGTACAAGGCTGTAGCAGAGTTGGAGAGGAGGAAAGAAAGAGAATACGGGCCAGTCTTGACAGACTCTAGGGTTTGCGCTCATCTCACTCTAGAGGCCGGGAGCCAGCACTGTCCGCAGACACTTCCGGGTCACGTGGCCAGCGTGACGAAGCTGCTCTGGCGAACCGGCACCAGAGCAGCACACGGAACGCCGTTTGAGACTCCTTAGGGTAGTGATAAAGCGGGATATCAAATCCAAAACTCTTCTTCTTCTCTCTTCCAAATAACTGGCAGAAAACTGGAAGTCAATTTATGTAGTGGCTAAAAGATTCCATATATTTATTATTATGAAAGGTTCTGTGATGCATCATTGGCTTTAATCAAGAACTCACTGGCTCGTAAGTAATTATATTAAGGCTTTTTAACATCTACATGCAGCCGCTGGGAGAGATCATCGGGGGGTTTGGGTTGTGTGTTCATCAGTATGCGGATGACACCCAGCTCTACCTCTCTTTCAAATCAGAACCAGTGAAGGTCCTGTGTGAGTGTTTGGAGGCGGTTGGAGGATGGATGGTGGTTAACAGATTGAGGTTAAATCCTGACAAGACAGAAGTACTGTTTTGGGGGGGATAGGAGGCAGGCGGGTGTGGAGGACTCCCTGGTACTGAATGGGGTAACTGTGCCCCTGAACCAGGTGTGCAGTCTGGGAGTCATTTTGGACTCACAGCTGTCCATGGAGGTGCAGGTCAATTCTGTGTTCAGGGCAGCTGTTTACCAGCTCCATCTGGTACACAGGCTGAGACCCTACCTGCCAGCAGACTATCTCACTAGAGTGGTGCATGCTCTGGTTATCTCTCGCTTGGATTACTGAAATGCAGTCTATGTGGGGCTACCTTTGAAGGTGATCCAGAAACGACAACTAATCCAGAATGCGGCAGTTAGACTGGTGACTGGGAGCAGCCGCCGAGACCACATGACACCGTTCTTGAAAGATCTACATTGGCTCCCAGTACGTTTCCGAGCACAATTCAAAGTGTTGGTGCTGACCTTTAAAGCCCTAAATGACCTCGGTCCAGTATACCTGAAGGAGTATCTCCACCCCCATCATTCTGCCCAGACACTGAGGTCTGGTGCCGAGGGCCTTCTGGCGGTTCCCTCACTTCGAGAAGCCAAGTTACAGGGAACCAAGCAGAGGGCCTTCTTGGTAGTGGCACCCACCCTGTGGAACATCCTGCCACCAGATGTCAAAGAGAAGAACTGCCAGACTTTTAGAAGACATCTGAAGGCACCTCTGTCTAGGGAAGCTTTTAATGTTTAACAGACCACTATGTTTTAATATTTTGTTGGAAGCCCAAAGTGGCTGGGGAGGCCCAGCCAGATGGGCGGGGTATGTATGTATGTATGTATAAATAAATAAATAATAAAATCTTTGTGGTCAACTTATAGGTAGGTGGATGTTCAGCTATTGTGATTTAAGTCAGTGACCTGGTCACTTATCTATTTGACTCAGTTCTGATTTTATAGAAATTAACCAGGGAGTGACATGTGATGAAAAGGTTAAAAACAAAAAACAAAAAAAACTTATTAATATAAGATCCTGTACAATTAGTTCAGCTGTCCCTTGAGGTATTTTTCATGATTGGCCTTTAACTAATTAATCATCAACACATTCTGTGCAATTCATTATCAATTATTTGTCCTGCATTATGGTGCTAAATAACGGCACCTCATTTAAAACGTGAAATGAGTTGCATTGATTCCTTTGTCTTTGTAATTTAAAGGGACAGTCCCATTAGGTTTTATTATAGGTTTTTTGTTCTATAATATATCAAATGTATAGTCCAGCTATTGAAAAAAGTCCATGAAACTTACCCTTGGATTAGGAAGTGTATAGTTCTCACATCAATTGATTTGTTTGTAAGAGTGCTAAAAAATAGGAGAGGGTGAGCTGGATTTTAAAAGGACTTCTATACTGGAAGTAGCCCTCAATAGAAATTCAAGAGAATGCATATCATGGAAAGCATATATTCTACAAATTAGTTCAATGATTTTACTTACTTGGTATTAGCATTTTTAAACAAGTCTTTCTTACTGTGTATTAGCATATCCAAAATTTAACTATTTAATAATTACATGACTAGCATCGCAAATAATGGTCCTGATCCTATAGAAATATCAACAGAACTACTCATATAGAATCTGAAATAATTATTATGTCTTCTGTTCCATCATGGAAGAAAAAGATAAAACAAAACCAGAAAGTGTACCACTGAAAGCAAGAGTATGGTTTAGCCTGGGTTTTTTAAAAAAATCAACACAGGAACATAAATATGTCCCTTTTAGGTGGAAAATGAATAATTATCTGAATAAAATTTTTTTAAAAAGAGAACAATTTTGCAAATTTAATGAATTTATAGAAAATAGTAATGACTGATTAATGTATATGGGGCATATATCTTTTTTTCTAATTAAAAAAAGACTAAGAATTAAAGAGTGGAGAATAGCATATGTAATGGAACACAAACATGTTTAACCAAAACTGGTTCATATGAGATGCTAATTAACTCAGCAGATAGGATACAATATGCGTAAGACCTGGCTCTTTCACTTTTATTTGCAGCTAACAGTAGCTGTCATGCTAATAATAGTGTGGTGGTTAGAATGTCAGAATAAGACCTAGGAGACTGAGGTTCAAATCCCCATTAAGCCATGAAGCTCACTGGGTGACCTTGGGCCAATCACTGCCTCTCAGCCTAACCTACCTCATAGGTTCTTAAGATTAAATGATGAGGGGGAGAACCCTTGTATGCCACCTTGAGCATAAATGCACTGTTGTGGCATTTGAGCACACAGAATAGGGGGGCCAGAACTTCCGCTGCTTACGGCAGCTGTGGCACAGGCAAAGATAGGACTCCCTGACAAGAGTGGAGTTTGCAGGGACATGTGTTGTACCTGATGTCATGGTGATGTCAGGTGACTAACAAGTGGTCAGCCCAAACCACTTATCAAAATGGCCCACAGGATTGTGTATACCTTTCCAAAATTCCAGATTTCTCAGCTGCATACAGTTTGCATGTGCATGTGCTTTTTAAGGTAAAGGTAAAGGACCATGGATGGTTAAGTCCAGTCAAAGGCGACTATGGGGTTGCTGTGCTCATTCACTTTCAGGCTGAGGGAGCCGGTGTTTGACCACAGTCAGCTTTCTGGGTCATGTGGCCAGCATGACTAAGCTGCTACTGGCGCATGGAGGACCGTGACGAGTGCCAGAGCACACAGAAATGCCGTTTACCTTCCCGCCGCAGCGGTACCTATTTATCTACTTGCACTGGCATGCTTTTGAAGTGCTAGGTTGGCAGAAGCCGGGGCAGAGCAATGGGAGCTCACCCCGTCACGGGGATTCAAACTACTGCCCTTCTGATTGGCAAGCCCAAGAGGCTCAGTGGTTTAGACCACAGCGCCACCTGCGTACTTTTGTAGACAACATATACAAAGGTGAGCATCAGTGACCATGATTCGGTGCATCCTGCTCTCCCTCCTGCACATGTTCAGTTAGCATTTTTAACTTGGGTTTCTTTTATGCATTTTATACCATTCTCAGATTCAATGATTAAAAAGTTGGAAATTCCCTTATTTTGCATCTATCATTTTTCCAGCAGTGATTTTTGCATGTGTGTATATCGGTTATGTCTAGTTCACGTTTTCCTCTTACCATAAATAGTCATAAACTGCCAAACAATGGTTTATCTAAGTGCCAATTTTCTCTGGAATTAATGTTCCTTCATGTCCTCAATATGAGCTTTTGTCAAAATGTTAATTGGGCACTTTCTCCCAGACTATTGAATATACAAAATTCACACTTAAGTGTCAATTTAAAACTTGCAGAAGATTGGTCCTTGGCACGCAGTACAACTCAGTTAGGAATCTGCCAGTTTATTTACTTAATTTAAATAACAATAAAGAAATGCCTGTATCAGCTTCTAGGTCAGGCTGTTGTCAATGAAAATAGATTCACACAATAAAACAGCAGTGTATCACACTGAATTTTTTGACAGTCAGCAAGAAAATATTTCCACAGATAATCCACCTGTACTAGATTTCTTAAAAGAAATAAAAAAGGCTGTTTTCTTCCATCAGTCATCAGCCAAGATGGTAGACTTTGCTACAAAAAAAATAGGTGGATAATAATTTATCACGTTGGAAAAATAAATGCTAGCATTCAATGTAGAAGTCAATGCTCTGTTTATAAAATGAGAGCTAAGGTTATCCCCACAGCTAGAGTTAGCCAGATTCACAGGTCTATTCTGCATCCACACAAAAGCAAATCCAGAAACAAATATTTTGGGCTGGTGCACTCTGGCAGGAGCAGAGCTAATAGCAAAATTTTGTTTAACTCAAATTATCATCTCAGTGGTGGTTTTTTATTATTGTTAAAGAAAACCGACAAAAGATTTTTCACACCTCAAATATATTACTGAAAAATATATTGCATGTTATTATAAATATCTGAAATTTCTTACTCATTTCTCAATGAGTTGTGGTTTCAGGACAACAAACTATGTGGTCAGGTCTGAAGAAAGTGTTACTGCTAGGTAGAATTTTATTTGGAGATCTTAATGTGTTTGCAGGAGGGGAGCATGAAATCACACTAATGGCTTTGTAGGTATACTTGCTACCCCCTTGAGATTTCCACTGTATGGTGGGTTATTTTCAATTACAAAAAACAAACTAAATTTTAAAGTAAAAATATTATAAATCTAGGAAAATACTGTATTACAACTGAGAACCATTGTTAACATGTTAATGGCTTTCTGAGATGTTTTTCTGACCCCTCTTAGAAACTTGTGAGAAATGTGTCCTTGGTTAGAGAACTACGGTTTATGCCAGCCTACTAACATCCCACACTTTCCCCACCTTTCTCTGAAAAATAAATAAATAGATGTTTTACTACACCAATCTCTTAACATTGGCTGGACTAGTAAATACACCCTAGTGGCAAAATTAAATGCATTTATCCTCAGGCAGTCCTATACATAAAGTGTTGGGTGGCTGGAAAGTCCGACCTCAGCTGGCTGGCTTTTATACCCAGGAAGAAGAAAGAAGTTTTCCATCTGGTCCGCTCCTTAAACCGTGCCCCCAAGCTCACCGGCGATTGGCTGCAAGCACAGGCGAGCCCCAGCAGTCAGTGCAGCCGGCAGAGGAGGAAGTGACGATGTTCCCCAGCCACACAAAAGCCAGAAGTCCACCTCAGCACTGTAGCCCCACTGGACCTCAACCACTGCTTCTCCTCCTCACCTGACAGGTAAGCAGCCAATATCACATCCAGTTTTCTCCCGTTCATTGATATAATATTTATTCTAATGCGTTTGACGTTACCAAACTTTTGGCCGCAGGATCAGGATTTACTTCTACCTGTCTACTAATCTCCCAGTTTGTTTCTGTAGAATTTCATGACTCAGATGTTCAGCTTCCAGAGAACTTTCAAATGGTCTCAGTGGGCCTAAATTCATAAACAGTGTCATAAAAAGTTCTGCAAGATCACAGAGTGATCTTGACAGAGCTTATGATATTTAAGAAAACTTTTAGGAAACTTCTGGCTCTGTAGAAACAAGATTTAGACATTAGCTACAACAATCCTGATTCTGTTATAAGCGGATCCATGTGCTGGTTGGTAAATAGAAAAGAAAAAATATACCATATTTTTTGCACCATTGGACGCACCGGAGCAACGGACGCACCTAGTTTTTAGAGGAGGAAAACAAGTAAAAAATATTCCGAATCAAATGTTGTATAAACTACTCTATTTAATAAACAACCAGTATATCAGAATCATATTACAGCCATATAAAGTGAACAGCAGTCAACAATGGCATTAAGAACCATCATCACTGTCATTAACAAATGAAGAGAGACTTTAAAGTTTGAGTACTCTTCTAGTCTTCTGTGAACCCCAAGAACTCATCACTGCTAGAGTCAGAATTTGTGGAGCTCAGTTGCTCACAATCACTGACATCACTTTCTTCGCTATCTTCATGTAAAAGACCATCTTCGTTACCATCCAAAGCATTGCTAATGCCACATTTTTTGAATGACCAGACAACGATTTCCTCCTTCACCGAGTGCCATGATGTTTTCACCCATTCACAAACTTGAGTGATAGTGGGCCTCTTCATTCGTCCAGTGGGTGTTAGATCATGATTACCAGCAGCCATCCATTTGTTCCACTCTTCTCGCATAAAGATCTTAAATGGCTTGTTGATGGAAACATCGAGAGGTTGCAACTGGCTGGTAAGACCTCCAGGAATTACAGCTATATGAGTCTTCACTTCTTTAAAGCACTTTTTAGTAGTTTCGCTAATATGTGCTCTAAACTGGTCAAGTACTAATAAGGCAGGTTTTTTCAAAAGCCCTCCAGGACGTT
Source organism: Podarcis erhardii (assembly GCF_964252035.2). Lineage (NCBI taxonomy): Eukaryota > Metazoa > Chordata > Lepidosauria > Squamata > Lacertidae > Podarcis > Podarcis erhardii. The sequence continues at coordinate 46,484,693 of NC_138508.1, read as the reverse complement.
TGGACCACACTTTTTCAACCCATACTCTCATTCCATTTTCGTCCATCCATCCTTTCTCATGAACATGTACAACAACTCCTCGTGGAATCACTTCTTTTGGAAATGTTTTCCTTTTGAAAATTAACATGGGTGGCAATTTGGTGCCATCTGCACAGCAAGACAACACAACAGTGTAATGGGTTTTCTCATGTCCAGAGGTTTTCACGGCAATAGTTTTGGCAGCTTTCCGATCAACAGTCCTATTTGATGGCACATCAAAGGTTAGAGGGACTTCATCCATATTCCCAATCTGGACAATCTCAAATCCATTTCTCTTCCTAGCATCAATTACAAATTTATGAAAAGACAGAATCTTAGATTTGGATTCTTCTGGCATTTTTTGTGCAGTTCTAGTTTTAGTGCGCGTAGCAAGGCCACATTGCTTCATAAATCTGTAGCACCATGATGGTGAGCCAGTAAAATCATGAATGCCTTTCTCTAAAGCAATGTGTTTGGCTTCATATATTATCATTTTTGTAGAGACTGCGAAGCCTTTATTCTGCTGTTTTGTGATCCATTCTTTCATGGCAATGTCCATCTGTGGCCACTTTGCAGCATGACCACGAAAGGTGTGCTTGCCTTTATCTGCTTTTTGCAGCTGATCCTCCTGTTTCCTCCACTGTCTTATCATTTTTTCAGTTGGAGGTGGTCCAAAATGTCTCTCTGCTGCTTTGTTTCCATGCTCCTTAGCATATTTTACTACCTCTAGTTTAAAAGGAATCTTATATGCTAGTCTTTTATGCTTTATCATCCTTATCAGAATGGGGGAGGTTTTTTGCAAGAAAATACAGTGGTAAGGAACTGTCAGTAATGTACAGTACAGTATCTCCAATGTTTACTATTGGGCGCTTAACTCCCCCCCCCCAATATTTTTAAGTTGGAAGAGGGAGGGAGGGAGGGAGGGAGGGAAGGAAGGAAGGGAGAGGGAGAGCTCAGCCTGTGGGTCCCCAGATGTTGTTGGACTACAACTCCTATCATCCCTCAACTCCCATCTTCCCTGAGCTCTGGCCTTGCTACCTAGAGGCGTTCACATCTGGGGACCCACAGGTTGAGAAGGGCTGAATTGTGGTATGTGAGGTGGGGCTTTACTGCCCCCCCCCAATATTTTATTTAAGGTGGAAGAGGGAGGGAGGGAGGGAAAGAAGGAAGAGAGAGGGAGATCTCACATTTCTGGATGTCTGTGGAGGGCAGCTGCCTTGCTTCATGGAACTGGAGCAAAAGGAGGAAATGCCAGGAATTACCGGCACAATAACCTAGGGGAGGGGCGGAAGGGGATGTCCAAATCTTCTGGCTCATTGTAAAGGGCTTCCCCAGCCAGCCCCCTAGAGCGGCTCACGTTGGACTCAATGGAGAAGCCCAGGGCTTCCCCAGCCAGCCCCCTAGAGCGGCTCATGGACAGAGGGCAAATTACAGGCAGCCTCTCAGCGCCCTGAGCTCCTCCGACTCAATGGGGAATCCCAAGGCTTCCCCCAGCCAGCCCCCTAGAGCGGCTCATGGATAGAGGGCAAATTACAGGCAGCCTCTCCACTGCGCGCTGACTGCTCTGAGCTCCTCCGACTCAATGGGAATCCCAGGGCTTCCCCCAGCCAGCCCCCTAGAGCGGCCCACGGACAGAGGGCAAGTTACAGGTAGCCTCTCTGCTGCGCGCTGAGTGCCCTAAGTTCGTAGCACTGAATGGGGAATCCCAGGGCTTCCCCCAGCCGCCCACGCAGCCTCCCAGCTGCTTGTCGGGCTGAATGGGGAAGCCCGGGGTTTCCCCAGCCACCCAGGCAGCCTCTCCGCTGCAACCTGAGCTTGGAGGGGCTGGAGGGGGAAGTCCCAGGACCACACATTTGCTCCATAGGACGCACAGACTTTCCCCCTTAGTTTTTAAAGGAAAAAATGTGCGTCCAATGGTCAGAAAAATACGGTATACATTAGGTTTTCAAAAACTAATTTTATGAAGCTTCAGCCATGATGCATGACTTTGCAGCAAGTTTTCTCGCTGAAATAATGAATAGGATGTTCTTACCAGTTTTCCATGGAAACAATTTAAAGCGTTTCAAATTTAGAGCAGCTATTAATCAGATTAACCATTCTGAGTTGAAATGATATAATTGTTCTGGGATGAACTATGCAAGAATTTGTCAAGACCAAAAGCAGAGTTTACTCCATGAATAGCATAACCGATTGCAACAGAACTACCTACACATTTGAATTTTACATTGTATGGGGAAGGCCAGCCCTGTACCCAGTGAATGGCATCTCACATGAAAAGCTATTAATATTTTAGAAGTAAATATTCTTTGAAGTGCAAAGTGATTATTTCTGAAACATTTGATTAATATTTTCAATCTATTTTCAAGAAGTCTGTCAGTAATGCCAGTCTCCAGCATGACTCCACACATACTCTTAATGTAAAACCTTATTACTGACATTTCAAGCATGCCTTTTAACTGGTAAATCATTTTCTGGACAAGAATACTAGGAATAAGGCAGTCCAAGTGATAAACTGAAGCACACATTAAAATTTAATTGTAATTAATTACATACACACACCAGTGCCCATGTTCACAACCTAATAGAACAGTAAGGGTTTCTATTAACACATATCAATGTGTTAAGGACAGATAACAATACCAATTAATACAGGAGAATGCTAAGAACTGAATCAATAAACTTCACCCACATCTACTGAATAAAAGACTGTTGCAGTTTACAGCAAAACGCTTAAAAAACCTAAGCCTATCACATGTTGCCCTCTAGTGGACTTTTCTTGTTGTTGCATGTGTATATGCATTAAATACTTTTCCAGTGCTGCTCTGTTTAATTGCATTGTGCAAGCAATTCCTCCCAAGGATCAACTCGTGTGGTTATTTTCCATTGCAGGCATGAACTGCACAAGAAATCCTGACAAAAGAAAGATGGATAAATAGAATTTGCTCTCTGAGCAGCTGCACAAGGAGATGCCCTTTCTCAACTATATGCAACTGAAGAAGATTTTGTAAATTAGAACACATTTGGCATGCTTTCTGAAGCACACATGTTGTAAACTATCTTCATCTTCAGGATATAATAGTTTGGGGCACCCATATTCTTGTATTTCATTGTTGCGGTGCAGCCAGCTTTTTAAAGATAAATCCTCTGAGTACAGGTAGTTATTTTACAATACTCAGATGTGATACTATACACAGCGCTTGCTTTACAGTAAAGTCACATGAGATTATCATTGTATATTCTATAGGCTATAGACTTATTCCTGAAAAGTTTTAAAATCCTTTCATATTTATTATAGAAACACATGATTTTTATTTTTTTAGTACAGTGGTGCCTCGCAAGACGAAAAGAATCCGTTCCGCGAGTCTATTCGTCTAGCGGTTTTTTCGTCTTGCGAAGCAAGCCCATTGACGGATTAGCGGATTAGCGCTATTAGCGGTTTAACGGCTTTTAGCGGCTTTTAGTGGCTTATCGGCTTAGCAGATAAGCGGATAAGCGGCTTATCGGCTTAGAAAAAGGGGGGGGGAGAAAGGGAAAAAAAACCCGCAGGAACTCGCAAGACATTTTCGTCTTGCGAAGCAAGCCCATAGGAAATTCGTTTTGCGAAGCACCTCCAAAACGGAAAACTCTTTCATCTAGCGAGTTTTCCGTCTTGCGAGGCATTCGTCTTGCGGGACACCACTGTACCTTGACTTGTTATTCTGCAGCTGTTGATTGCTCATGTCATATATTCTCTAGGTTTCTGTGCCTTTAGAACTGGAGGATTATTCTGAAATGTCATTGACATGCTATTGGCACCCAGGGGAAAGAAATCTTTGTAAATGCTGCATATATGCACTTGATATTTAAGCCATGCTATCTCAAGAAAAAAAATTAATTAGAGTTTTAATTATGTGACTAAAGAGCCATATAATAATGTCTGTAATAGATTTATACAGTGCTTTTTTCTGGGGGGATGCATTTTGTGAATTTTTGTACTTTTGTCCATTTACTGTATTTATTTTCCCTGATTTGAACTATAAAATGGTGGTTTTCTTGAGTCAAAATGAGAGTATCCCTTAACATTTTTTGGAAAAAAGTACTGGATTTACATTATGCTATCCTAACCAAATGAACTACACAGAAAAAGAGGGAAGTTGCTACTAGGTCCTCTGGTAGAGATCAGTTGGCAAAACCCCTCTTAGCTGTCACAGCTCATGAATTAAAAGCTATATGAAAAGAGCTAGTGAAGTTATATTTCAAAATACCCAGCGGAATTTTTTTTTAAATCTCAGTGCAGCCACAGCATAGAAGACTTTCCTTGTAGTAACCAACCCCATTACATCATCAATGCCATGGCTAGCTATTCTTCTTGTGTTTTTTTCTTTCCTTTCCCTCTTTTCTTCTTCTAAATCCTTCTTCATTTTCGTTATCCTTTCAAAAAGAAGGGCAAATAAATATGTATGTATCAGTACTATACATGTAAACCTTACCTAAACTCTACAGCAGGCATAGGCAAACTCTGGCCCTCTAGGTGTTTGGGACTACAATTCCCATCATCTCTAGCTAACAGGACCAGTGGTCAGGGATGATGGGAATTGTAGTCCTGAACATCTGGAGGGCCGGAGTTTGCCTATGTCTGCTCTCCAGGACTTACTGCAGAAGACACATACACCAGTGTAAATAACTTTAGAGACGTGAAGTGGTATTCAACCAACTAGTTATGGTAGCACAACAGCTTTTAAATTGCCCACAAAACCACAGGGCAGGGCATCAAACCTTTAAAACAAAACAAAAAATCCCCTCTCAGATTTTAAAGGTGCCTAGCACAAAATTCCCTGTACCTACTTGTCTGAAATTTGGCAGGCTTTGACTGCTCATAAACTATACAATGACTACAAACTTTATACAAATCCATAAAAAAATAAATGATAGGTGCTGGATGATTTTCTCCATGTAGCCAGTGGAAAATGTTTTGGGAAATTACGTGGCGAAAACTTCTGCCTTAGATCTGAGAAGCATGACGTAAGTCTGAGGCACCAAGCCAAGGTAATCCCAAGCCAGTGAGGTATGTTCCAAGGTAAGAATTCTGTTCTGCTCACATTCCTAACAGATACCCAAGGCTTAACATGGTGGGCTCTTGTAGAACTCATTTTGTGCCATATTTCTAGGTACAGTTGTACCTCAGAAGTCAAACAGAATCCATTCCAGAAGTCCGTTCAAATTCCAAAATGTTTTACTTCCAAAGCACGGCTTCCAATTGGCTGCAGGAAGCTCCTGCAGCCAATCGGAAGCTGTGGAAGCCCCATCGGACGTTTGGCTTCTAAAAGAACATTTGAAAACTGGAACAGTCACTTCCGGTTTTCAATCGTTCGGGAGCCGGAACGTTCGACTCCCAAGGCGTTCGGGAGCCGAGGTATAACTGTACAGTTCTATATTTTAAAGCTCCATGTAGGTGCTTCCCCCACAAAACCCCACTATTTACTGCTGAATCAGAGCAAACAGAAATCCATGAAAAACCAATTCAGCTTTAAAGAGTGGAGTTTTCTGGAGAAAATGCAGACCTGTGCCTAGAAAGTGCAGGGCAAAAAAACTGTGGAAGAGCCCTAATTCTCCTCATGCCAGTTCTAAAGGCACACACCTCTTTAAATCATAACTTTTTCAATAGAAGCTAGAGCAAAATCTGTCCATAATTACTACCAGTGCGGTGTAGTGGTTAAGAGCGGTAGTCTCCTAATCTAGGGAACCGGGTTCGCACCTCCGCTCCTCCACATGCAGCTGCTGGGTGACCTTGGGCCAGTCACACTTCTGTGAAATCTCTCAGCCCCACTCACCTCACAGAGTGTTTGTTGGGGGGGGGGGAGGAAGGGAAAGGAGAATGTTAGCCGCTTTGAGACTCCTGAAGGGGAATGAAAGGCGGGATATCAAATCCAACTCCAAACTCTCTCCTTTGTTGTTAAACATGAGCATGCTATTCAGAAATGATGTAAAATGTTCGTAATTTGTATTTGTATTTTCTGCAGAGCATAAAATACCAATTCAGAAGTGGGTTTAAGAAAATTGAAGAGCGGTCACGAAAAACCTGAGGTAGAGATGCACATGGTTAGATATATGTACCTTGACACTCATTTATATGTACTATAAAAATTCCAGCATACTTTGAGTTTCAGGAAACCTCCTTGCTTTGCAACTTAAAGAGTCCTTTCAGGGAAATTAATTACGATCTAAATAAGTACTATTCCTCTTATCTTAATTAATCACCCCACCCAAGAGGTATTTTAGCTGTGAAGAGAGAACAGACTTGAAACATGCAAAGCAACTCTGGTGGTGGTGGTGTGTGCATGCGCATGAGCCCGATGGGATCCTCTGGCTGCAATTCCTCCTTTTCAGGGAAATCTGTCAGGGCTTCTGAAACTTTAAGGTCTTTGTGGGGAAAAGTTCATTTTTATTTGAGGAAGCCCAATGTTTCCATTTATTCTGTGTCTCACAGAAAGCAGTAAGAATACAGAGCATTCATTCAGCTGGTTTTTAGTTTTCTTTAAATTTATAAACCAGTTTGTTTATGGATTGGGAATTCCTCAAGATATGCAGGTTTCAGTTTCATGTCCTGCTGGTCAGCATATCACCTAATTTACTACTACTGGGGAGAATTTTGAGTGCCACAGCTCAGTCCATATGATATAGGGTCACCTGAATATTTTTGCATTGCAAGGGGGTGGACTATATAACCCTCAGGGTCCCTTCCATCTCTTCAGTTCTAAGGTGAAGCAGCACTTCACGTGGAGTACCACACACAGAGTACTCTTTACAACTCAGCAGTCTGAACCAGGGAATCTTCCAATATTCTCTTCAACCCAAATTCACAATGAAATAACTTAGTCTGCCATTATCAAACAAAACTGCCTGAATATAAATTTGAGCATTAGTTTTGTATGTGCTTCCTAGATGCAGACACTAATAAAATATTTCTCCCCCCTCCCCTGCCTCATGTATTACAGCACATATATGCATTCAAATTCTAGTCCATTTGTCTATCTGATCTGTTTGTTCTGTGGCTATGGTCTGTTCAATTGCAGTTAGCCTCTTGCTACACATACGGTGGGGGAGGGGGACAGTGGCTGGCTGGTTCTGCATGTGGATTTCTGAGCATGCCCATGTTTGTTTCCCACCCTAGTTGTATACAACTTTGCATATGAAACTTCGCAAAATACACAAACACAACAGATCATTGGCACCAGATCATTATGTCTGTCAATCCAAGTAAGAAAAGAGAAAATCCTGCAAGAAACATATTTCATGGCTTCAAATAAGTAAACAGATGCATATGTGGATACATATTTCACAGAACTTTTTAAAAAGTTTGTAGTGTGCTAGTGAAAGACAGTGGAGATTAACATTTGAACAAACAGTTTTCAGAATGGTTACAGAATGAAATGATGCAGACCTACCCATCTCTAATCAAAACCAATTCTTGAAAGGCTGGGGTTAGCTAGAACCTGTTCTAGGTTTGAACAGGACAGCCTATCAGCATATCAGATATGACTGACACCCTACACTTTTCCTTTCCTTTCTTTATAAATTGTATATGCTACTGAAAAGAAACCTCTTACCCCTGACCGTTAGGTCCAGTCGCAGACAACTCTGGGGTTGCCGCTTCTGGCGAACCAGAGCAGTGCACGGAAACGTCGTTTGCCTTCCCGCTGGAACAGTACCTATTTATCTACTTGCACTTTGACGTGCTTTCGAACTGCTAGGTGGGTAGGAGCTGGGACTGAGCAATGGGAGCTCACCCCATCACGGGGATTCGAACCGCTGACCTTCTGATCGGCAAGCCCTAGGCTCTGTGGTTTTAGACCACAGAGCCACCTGTGTTCCATAAGAATACAGTAGCAGCATTCAAATAAGACTTTTTAAAATCTAAATAAAACAAAGTAGAACTATAAGCTATAAATAAAACTATTAAGCAAAGAGCAACCAACTGGAAGCCCATTAGTACACACTTTCATACTGATCCAGGTTATCACTATAGCGATAAGTTGGCACAGATCTACAGATGAGGGATCCCCCTTCCCAGCCACCCAACTTTGATTTAGTGTACTGTATATAAGAAAGAATTCTGCTTCTGTGTTGTCACCAAGTGATAGTCCACTTGTAATGGAAAAACCCATGGCTACAGATCCTAGTTTGGAGGACACAGTAAGCGTTGTGGGTACCAAGGAGCTAACACTACGTGGAAGTGCCGACTTAGCATCATGTGATGAGTCAGCATCACGAGATGTGGGGAGTTGTCTAATTGGTCTACAGTCAAAAACATAGGAGTCAACTCCTAGAGGCTAAGGTCCCTTCGGGTCCCCCAATAAAATATTTGAGCACCCCTCCACTGTCAGGAAGCTATCAGCAGCTCCTGGCTGGTTGCCCAGGAAGGTATAAGGATAAAGACAAGGAAAACCCCTCTCACCACCAAAGGAATACAAACAAATAGTAAAGAGAACCCACACTAGTGAGGCTGACACAAAACCCCACACATACACTAAGTAGAATAGAAACATTGCCATCCCACTCCACTCACCTTTCCCCCCTCCACCTTTCCTCGTTTTCTCCCTTACGTAACACTAATGTGTCAACAAATGGAACTGATCTGTAGAAAATGTAACTTGGAAAAAGAGACATTGCACATACCGATAAATCTTTAATAAAAATATGTTTTTAAAAAAAGACAAGGAAAAGTTTCTTACAGTCCTTTTTTATTTCAGACTTTACAAAGACAGCCTATAGAACACAGCCTCTTGGATAATGGCATTGTCCCGAGTGAATCTCCAGTTTATTTAAGTTGGCACCCCTGTCTAGCTAGTATAAAGAGGTATGGTTGACTTCTCCACGCTGTCTTCTCCCCTCTATGCAATCCCACCTGCACATGCTGATTCCTGGATTTAAGAAGACTGCTTTATGATGATGCAAGACCGCAATTGGAATAAAGCGCTACTTAAAATACATTTTGACTCTTGAGTGCTTGATGTGGGGCTTCTGTACATTGCAACAAAACCTTGGTTATCTGGCACCCTGTCTGAAGGATCAGAGAGGAGCAAAATTGCAGCAACCTCCTCCTTGAGAGCCAGAATGTTTGGCTTAGCACTACATGTAAACTCTGTATTTTCCCCACCCCTCCCTTTGATTGAGGTTAATTCAACACTACACCCTATATTTCATATCTTCACACTTTTATTCCAAGACATAACACAAAAGGAAAAAGGAAGGGAAGAAGGGGGAAATGAGCTTAGGCATGAGTCATTAAAGCGAACAAATTCTCATAAGGGCCAGCTTTAATGGAAACTGTTCAAAGAGAGACAGAAGGTTCTGCTTCCCATCTCACCCTCTGCTACCTAAAGGAAAGCCACTTGTGGAGCTTCACCCCTGCCCAGTGCCCCTCTCCTAAACAGCAGCTGAATGAAAGGAATACTAACTGTTGACCCATACCCTGCAGGACCCTAGAGTACACATCCCTACACAAAACTGCAATATTCAGTGTCTGCAGCCTGGATTTGTTTCTGGAAGCAAATAACATGGAAATGAGCGCTAAACTTGCGCTTTATTCTGCTAGATTTACTGAAGTGGCTTTTATGACATGTAAAAGCTCAAATGTAATGCAAAAATAAACAGGGAAATGGCAGGGAAATTGAATAAACTTCTGTGTCCTAATGGGGTGGCCCTGTTTCCACTCTGTCCTGCTGCAGCCTGATGGAGAACTCTATTAATAGCTGCTAGCCATAATTGAAGGGGGGGGAGCCTCCATGTTCAGAGACAGTACAGTGGTACCTTGGGTTACAGATGCTTCAGGTTACAGATGCTTCAGGTTACAGACTCCGCTAACCCAGAAATAGTACCTCGGGTTAAGAACTTTGCTTCAGGATCAGAACAGAAATCGTGCAGCAGTGGCGTGGTGGCAGTGGGAGGCCCTATTAGCTAAAGTGGTGTCTCAGGTTAAGAACAGTTTCAGGTTAAGAACGGACCTCCAGAATGAATTAAGTTCTTAACCTGAGGTACAACTGGATAGTAGTTGTTGAGGAACCATAGAGGGATATAAGGTGGTCTGTTGTCCTATTTCATACCAGACAGCCTAATATTTCTATCACTCCAGGCTGATATCCTGTTTTTCTCTCTATTTAAAGCCATTGCATTTGAATACAGAATTGAATCCATTCTAGGTCTAGCTGAGCTTTTCCACATGACCACTACTAAACAATCTTGGCTGTGAGTCTTGGAAGACCTCCTCTCTGCCTTGCAGGCCTTTTCCCACTTGGCTTGGGAGGGCAGAGATTTGACTGACTCCAGCTACTAAAGCTGACACTGCAAAACTGATCTTGGATTGGGGTATTGTTGCAGAAGAGGTTGTTGGGAGGGATGGGTTCTTGATGTGTTGTATATATATATTCTTTATTTATAGATCTTCCTATGATTTGTGTGCAAATTTCTCAATTTGGTTGTGTATTTTTTGATGTGTTTTATTTATTGTTTATGACTACTTTTGTTATATATGTAATTACCGTATTTTTCACCCCATAGGACGCACACAGATTTCCCCTTCATTTTTGGAGGAGAAAAGGTGCGTCCTATAGGGCGAAAAATACGGTATGTATTTTTTCATGTTATAAGCTGCCTTGAGCATAGTCTTAACTATGGAAACAAAGCACAGAAATAAAATAAAATGATGTATGATGTATGTAAACACATTTCACATTTTAAGGTGCCAATTTATAATTTCGCCGAGAAAGCAAAACATTGTTTGTTTGTTAAATTTGTATGCCACCCTTCATCTGAAGATCACAGGGTGTTTCACAACATAAAAATACAAAATAAGAACACCAAATACATAATAATAATTAAAATGATGATGATGATGCAGTCGTACCTCGTGTTGCGTTAGGTTCACGTTGTGTCTTTTCAGCTTGCGAACGCAGCAAACCCAGAAGTGTATACTTCCGGGTTTTGCCGTGTGTGCGTGCACTGAAACATTCTGTGCGCTTTGCGCATGCGCAGAAGCATTCTGCTCGCTCCGCGCTTGCGCAGAAGCACCACTCTAGTTGCAGACCTTTTGGGGTGCGAACAGCACCCTGGAATGGATTGTGTCCGCAACTAGAGGTACCACTGTAGTAGTAGTAGTAATAATAATAATAATAATAATAATATCTATAACCACACTCCCACAATCACATTTAAAAGACCACATTTAAAAGTGCTCTCTGTAATGCTGTAATATAATAAGGAATGAACAGTGGTACCTCGGGTTAAGTATTTAATTCGTTCTGGAGGTCGGTTCTTAACCTGAAACTGTTCTTAACCTGAAGCACCACTTTAGCTAATGGGGCCTCCTGCTGCTGCCACACCATCGGAGTACAATTTCTGTTCTCATCCTGAAGCAAAGTTCTTAACCTGAAGCACTATTTCTGCGTTAGCGGAGTCTGCAACCTGAAGTGCATGTAACCCGAGGTACCACTGTACTGGCATTTACAGACTCTGATTAATCTTTTGTGGAACTGCCTGATCTGCTGATTGCTCCTGTGCAATCTTCACCTTCTTCTCCTGTTTTAATTCCAAAGCAGTCTGCTGCAAGTTGCAGCAAAAGAACTGAGTGTGGAGAGAGGCTGTTTAATCCCTCCTTTTCCATTATACAATTCATAGCATGCCTGGGGAAAATGATTTTATCTTTCCATCTAGAGGAGAGAGAAAAACCTGAGGGAAAATTTTGAGATGGAAAGAAAAGAGAAAGAAAACAACTACTTTGGGTTAAAAAGAAAGAAAAAGAAAGAAAGAAAGAAAGAAAGAAAGAAAGAAAGAAAGAAAGAAGGAAGGAAGGGAGGGAAAAATTGACAGAACTCTACAAGATACAGGTAATATTGTGATAGGGCTAGTATCTTTTCAAGGATGTGAAACAAAAGTGGAGGGGGGGGGTCAGGCAAGAAAGAAATGTGAGTGCAGTTTAAGATATTTGGACATAAAACTTTGAGAATGGTGAGAAAGAAAGCACCAATTATGGATCTGAAGTGGATAGATGATGGAAGCATAAAGGACGCTGGGAAGCTGAAGGAAAGGTGGAAGGGAGGGCGAAGAGTTTGATCAAAGCCGGGATATGTGTCATTGAAAAATAGTTGATGAGATAGCCAGGGGGCACATCCATATTGGCAGCCTCCTGAGAGCAGTCTTACCTGGAGAATCTACTTAAATTCAAGGTGGGTATGAGTGATTAGACAGGGGCTTCCTCTGAATAACATTTCCTAGCAGTCAATCTAAGGCCAGAGGGACAGTAGAAGTAGATGTAACTTTGTTTTGCTACAGGATATGTTCTAACAACAGATGTCTAACATTTTATATGCCTATCCATGTATTTTGCACGCAAAACAGGATTTTTCTGTTAATAGCTTCATTTCAAATATGAAAATTAAGAATAACTGTCTAAATACACAAAATAATGTGCCGTTTTCTGACTATGCAAACTTTTCAGATGATTTGTTGACGATTTTTAGTTGAAATAGATAATTCAGCACCAACAACATCTCTAATGTTGAAGAGATATTGAAGGTACCATTATTCTTAGGCCTTTTAAATTTTAAATTTTACTATAACTGAACACCAAATTAGTCTTACCATAAATGATTTTAAAGGCAAGAGTTACATTTGCCTTCCATTTGAAAAAACTGAAATATTATTGGTGAACACTAGATGGCAGAGTAGGGCAAGGACTGATATTTTAAAAGCCTTCCATTGCAAACCCAAATTATTCCGATATGCCTAGATGTAATAAATAATTCAAATGATGACTAAACAACACTGGGGACTGTTTCTGTTCCATTCACAGACAGATCTCTCTGTTACTTGCTCTATAATTTATTAGCAACAACTGACCATACACATACAAACAGACCAGCCAGCAGTAATTTCCTGCTTTTCTTTTTTGCAGAGAAAAGTATACCTCTTTTTGCATATTTTGTTTGTCCCTTTAGGGCTTAGCACAGGAATGATTAGTCAGAAGGATAAAAGTCAATGGAATTTTGACAGATAACTGAACTGGTTTCTGATTTCAATGAAAACAAACATTAAACCAGTTGAGTTTTTTCAGCTCAGCCAGTCAGAGAAATTGCAATATAAAATTTGCTGAATTCAGGGTAGACCAGGTATTTCTGATTAAAATGTGGGAACCAAGTTCTATACTCAAAGTGTACTCAAAGCCAAAATTGCTTATACTACAATATCACTCTCACATATGAATATACATTCAAAGACATAGTATTATTTGCATTTTGTATTTCTATTACTTTTTTTTTTACATCCAAGCAAGCTAGGATAACACACCCCCAAATCAAATCACATACAAAGCTACAACATGAAAAATAAAAAGGATAGCTAAAACACACACCCTGCAGCTGAAAAGTATGTACAGAAAACATCCCAAACCATCAGAGCACATCTGTTTCAAAAATCTCTATAAACAAATCTGCAATATAGTCAGAACAGAAGACATTTTGAGAAACCGTGTGATAACTATCATGTGGACTATTTCCAAATTTTCCTTCTCCTCCTAGTGGCTTTATTGTTCGCGAATTTAGGTGTTGAAATGGTGACTAAATATGACGTGATATGTGAGATGCCAGCCCACAGATAAAGAACTATGACATTCACACAGTATCAAAGCTGTATGGCTGCCAGCAAGAGCAGAGGTGGTTTAAAGGTAGTGTGACCAGTTCAGCCACACTAGACGCTGTGCTGCAGGAGGTACCACATCAATGCTGTAGATCGGAGCAGGAGAGGCAGGGGGCGCTGAACTTTAGTGTCACACAGGATGCTGCTGAAATTTGACAGCCCAAAGTCTGCCACTGGCAAGAGATTATTCAGAGGTGGCCAACATGATGCCCTCCAGATGTTTCTGGAACTCCAAGTTCCATCAGCCCAAGCCAGGATGGCTAATGGTCAGATTTCAGAGTTTTATTCTAACAATATTTGGATGAAAGCATGTTGGCTATCCCTGGATTACTGTATAGGTCTATTTACTACAGGAGCTTAGTATGATGTACATCAGGTAATGTTTTAAAACTTAGGCAGAAGTTTATAATAGTCTATTACAATGAGTACCAATAAGCATATCAAACCCAAATTAGTTGAAACAATTTGCTTAAGTGCTTAGAGGCTTTATTTGCTTTTAAAACTTAAGATTTTTTTTAAAGCGACCAGACTATACCATGTTGCATGCAACGTTACATTGCTTCAAACTGCATATACCAGATGACCCAAATGGTTCTATGCATCTTTAATTTCACTCATTCTATCAAGACAGCAGCTTATAATGAAATGTTTTCTCAACCATAACCGCACTGTTAGACTAGTCATGCTGCAATTTATTTTTTACATACCTTCCATTATATAAATTCTTATCGAGAATGATTGTTATCTAATGCTTGGAGGTACTTTGAGAATGATAACTTCAGCAGATTTCTGAAATATTACGAGTATTCTTCAGCTAGGAGGGCAGTAGTATTTGTGGACTTAGTAACATTTTATCACATTTATTTTATTGGATTCGACTGGCCTTGGCCGTCCAGGAGTCCTTTACCTTTAACTTTACCTTTCACATTATATTTTGCCTTTTTTAAAAAAAATTACATAGTTCTATTGCATATTGTGAAATTATGCCTTAATGCTAACTGTATTTGTATGAAAGAAAAATGCAAACACTAGTAATAATGTTTGAAACAGCCTGACAGTTCAGCTCATACAGGTCGTTTCTGGCTACCAAACATCTGTGGACTTCACATCTTCCAGTGCATTATACAGTATATCATCTAAGATAGTTGGGTTCAAAGTGCCCTAATATGATGAAATAGGCAAGGCATCAAATACATGTGCTACCCTCCCACACTCTCCCCTGTGCAATATGACAGTGGTCACTCTGCTCCTGAAGAATGGTGACAGTATATGCAGTATATGCTTAAGCATTACCTTTAAAGTGTATGTTGGGATCTTGAAACTACTCATTCAATGTGTGATTGACTTCTCATTAATAATAGGGGTGGGAGGGGGTACTCAGAATGACTGATATACTGGAGTGCGTGAACATTAGTAAGCACTCCTTGCCATTACTGTTACCATCATTACATATTTTAAAATGTAATGTAGTAGATGTTATAACTGTTTAAAAATTAACAAGGACCCTGTCTTTAGCTAAACAATCAAAAAGCAGTCAGTATTTTCCATGGCTAGATCCTTGAACCAACTATTTCCATCTGAAGCCCCATATCATCACTCAGTGATTCAAGTGCTAAAAGCTTTGATTCCCAGTGCTGAGCAGACATGGATTTCCTAAATGACTAAAACTTATGTGCAAATGTTTCTTTTAGAGCGGTATGTAAATGCAATGTTAAATTTTATTTTTGTAATCTCTTTAATCAGAAACAAGGGAATTAGCCAGCTGTTTGGAACTCATGTTAAGATGTAATTAAGCATCTGATTGAATTTCTGTGCATATCAAACAGAAAAGGCTACTTATTTGCACACAAGGCAGATCGCTTTCATTAGAATAAAAATCCCCTTAACAGATGACAATAGGGAGGGATTATTCCAACAGTGCGCCTTTGAGGTATCCCTCCACATGAAAATATATCAGAATGGCAAAAAAATCTTGCTTTATGTGTCAATCATACCAACAGGATTCCTTACTGAGTGACACCATGATCTCTCTTACATCTGTACTGCATGCTACTCCAATACACCAAGGGATTGTCTATCTGGCAAGCTTTTCACACAAGCACATACAAAGGTTTCACAAATTATCAATTACCTCACTGTAGATGCAGGGTTTCCCTGCCACATGCACTTTAAACAAAATTTAGGCTTTTTTTGTGTGAGCTTTTGGTGTGTCAGATGAGCTCATTTTTTCCCCTTCAGGAAACTACAAAATACCTTCTTTGTTCAAGAGAGACTAATGGGAACTAATGACAGGATTTTTATAGTGTCGGTGCAATCAATGTAATGAAGAGTTAAATTAACATTATCATTAGAAGTTAGAATGAGACCCATAATATTCAGATCTGGGATTTAAATGGTATGGAACACAGAAGATATATCTATATTATTTCACAAGAAAGGCAAAACCCTGTAATCATTTTACACCACATACATGGATGTGCATACTGTATTCTTAAATACCATTTTTTTAAAAACCTACTTCTGTGATAATAGAATTAGTAAATAGAAATAGTATGTTGGCTTTATAAGCAAAGGACATGAAGCACATATTTCCAAGCAAATCCATATCCTGACTATGTCTATACATACATTTATTTTTTAGCCTATGCTGTTTGGTATGTGGCCTACTGTGTGGTATGTGGAAGAGTGTGATCCTGAACACAGAACAGCAGAACACACCTGTTCCTCTTGGATGTAATCTTTACTCTCTTCTGTGAGTCTCAAAGTATATTTGCTTTTCTCAGAGATACTTCACACAATGGCAGTTTCACACTTGTGCCAGCAATGGAATGGAAGCTGTTACAATTTGGATATACAGTGGTACCTCGGGTTAAGAACTTAATTCGTTCCAGAGGTCCGTTCTTAACCTGAAACTGTTCTTAACCTGAAGCACCACTTTAGCTGCTGCCGCCACGCCGCCAAAGCATGATTTCTGTTCTCATCCTGAAGCAAAGTTCTTAACCTGAAGCACTATTTCTGGGTTAGCAGAGTCTGTAACCTGAAGTGTATGTAAAGTACCACTGTACTTTAGCAGCCAACTTTTACGCATGTTTACACAGAAGCAAGTCCCAAGTACGTTGTGTATTGACAAATACTATGATGAGAAGTTACATATTTTTCTATCAATATTCATATTCTGGGACTATATTGATGAAATCAATATGTATTGACAATTTTAATGCTTGCGTTCTCCTCCCCCCCCCCAAATTGCTTATTAGTTCTAATTACATTCAAATGGTATATAAATTTTGTTAAATAACTAAAAGCACCTGTTCAGTAATAAACATTCAGGTAATTTATTTGTTTACATTTACAGTCCATCCCAATCTGAGGGCATGTGGCACAAATGTATTAAAACACACTGGCCGAAGTTCCACTATGTTCAATGGGGCTTATTAGTAAATGTTTCAATTGCAACAGCTTTAGGCAGATAATAAATAAATAAGCATGCAATAATTGAGTTGGATATACAGTGAAACAGACAACTATTTGCTCAAGGACACCTAAAATCCTGAGACTCTGCTTGATTACCTTAAGACCTGAAATCCGTCCCAAACAAGCATGCCTTACAAGTCTTTCAAAGGATGTTCAGGTTCATATTTGTTAAATCTCCAAGGAAAGAGATTTCCATAATGGGTTTACAGGGAAGCAGCCACTCGACAGGTCTATCTCTGCATCTTTGTTACATGAACCTTGAGCAAGGACGGTATCCGTATTGTGTGTTTGACAGGGAAGCCCTGGAATGAGCAGCACATGCTTCCAGTGGGGAAGGAGAAGCAGGACTTCAGTGATTTAAAAATATCACTGTGAAGGCCAAGCATGGGGGATGGGATAATAGTACTTGCTTTAAACCAAATTCTGGTACGATGTGTCTTTCCTACATTCACTCAAATCTGTTTGGCACCTGTCAGATCTAATGGTAGGGGCAAATACCATCTACGAGTTTCTTTTTGGACCTTTATTGGTGGTCCCATTCCCCCCAATTTTTGGGCTGAAGAAAGCTTATTATTTAAGGTGACCCAGCAGAGGGCTTCCTGCTTCCCTTTATTTCTTTTAACAAGCACAAAAGTGGCAGGAGAGTGCCACAGGTCTCAACAGGTCTAACAGTGGTTCAATGGGAATAGCACTATATCATGAAATAGCATCATTTGCACCAGGCCATTCCCGGGGCAAATGGGACCATTCGGGTGGTCATATCGCAGCTATGCCCAGGGATGCAGGGGCAATGCAGCAAATTATTGCAGAGGCTCACAAAGCTGGAGGCAACCTCCACCCCAACTTACCAGTTCAGCCATCTGATACAGATATAGCCATCATGTCCTGCACACAAGTTACCGTATTTTTCGCTCTATAAGGTGCACCAGACCACAAGACGCACCTAGTTTTTGGAGGAGGAAAACAAGAAAAAAAATATTCTGAATCTCAGAAGCCAGAACAGCAAGAGGGATCGCTGCGCAGCGAAAGCAGCAATCCCTATTGCTGTTCTGGCTTCTGGAATAGCTGCGCAGCCTGCATTCGCTCCATAAGACGCACACACATTTCCCCTTACTTTTTAGGAGGGAAAAAGTGAGTCTTATAGAGCAAAAAATACGGTAACTCAGGGGAACGTATCCAACAGTTCTGGATTATGGCATTTTTGCTAATGTTTAAAAATACTCAAGGCTACATGACATCAGTGATAAAAACTCTACATTGATTGTCTTAAGCCAAATTTTTGTCAAAAGCCAGGAAATAAATTTTTACACGTTATTCTAAAAGTGCTCATTATGCACCCCCATATTTGTTTGCTCAGGTGTGTACACCTTTACTCAATGGAAACTGGCAATGCCCCATGGGTGTGGAATATTTTGCCTCTGGAGGACAATTGACTTAACTGGGGTGGATTCGGTGCTGCACAGGGACAGAGCGAAAAGTGGGCAGAGCCTCCCTTTTGCACTCTCTCCCTTGTGGTCACCAGGAAACGCCCCTGTCACAAGGGAGGGGGTATTGTTCTTGACTGCATGCTGCATCTTAGAAGCGCAGAGTGAAGTAAGGCAGAAAAGGAAGCACCTTTGCCATCCCACTGCACCCCATAGTTGACAGAGGGTGACAGGGGTATGCTGGCTGGCTCTGCATCTGCCAAGTTATTGCAGGTCCAAGATAAAGGCCAGATGGCGGGTGTCATAACTCTGGGGCCGGAGCCCCCCTTCTTCTTCTTCTTTAAGGGATGTCATCAGCACCAGCCACAGAAGCACTTAAACTATTGAAAGCACTTCTGCAAGAAGAGCTTGTGGATCAAGTATCCCTCCAGCCTTATTATTATCATCCTTATTAGCAGAAACTAAGCCTGACTGGCAAATTCTTTTGACAATTTAAGTGATACTTTCCCCTTGTTTTTGTTTTGGGAACCTAATTAAGTAGGCCACCTGTCTGAGTATTGTGTGATTTATTAACTACAGATAATACGATGATACAATTTCCAAATACTGTAAGATATTTCTTTTGTATTCAGGTAAAGAAGATTACATAAGTTAGATACATTTATTAACATTTATTATGCCTATATAGTGAATTAGTATTCATGGTTATTAATAAATCTATCATAATTAAATACAAACATACTAAACCATACAATACATTTATTATGTTGCTACTCCATGAACACAGGCATGTAATAAGAATATCTGGGGGGAAGAAGAGGGCTTCAAGTCTATGTTTTGCACCAGGGTTCCCTTTTGTGACTCTGGCTCTACTATCACTTGGAGGGGCAGAAGAGTTCATATTGAAATATGAGGTGGTAAGTAGGAAGCCATCTGTCAACTGGTTAAACCTTCCTCAATGGAAAATTAATAGCATTTAGCAAATTTCCAAAGATGATTACAATCTACAGAGGCTGCCACCCCCACCCATCTTGAAAGCAATTAAAAGACAGGGGCCAAAGTGCATGGCCTAGTGGTAGTCTGAGCTAACGTGCTATAGTGCTTAGAGTCCTCGGCAAGGACTAGGGAATCCTCTCAGTCACTGAGAGGGACTGGATAAAATGGACTGGGAAGGGCTGGATTTTTTTTCCCTTTGAGAAAAGGCGGAATATAAATGTAACAAAAAATATTTGCATTGGTATGAGTCCTGGTTCACATGTATGACTACAAACTCTTAGTTCGTCTGAATGAGCAAATGTGTGGGTTCCCAGAGAGATCGCAGCCGCTTTGCCTATGCAGTAAGCTAAACCGTGGTTTGGCTTGGCTAAGCCACAAGCCAGGTTTCAGCTGACACCACCTCTAGATGAGCTACAAGCTGTAACAAAGGCTTGGTTTGCCTAGATAGAACAAAGAACCCAGGTTTAGAGGATGTGCAAACCACAGCTTATCTTACCACAGTGCAGTGCAGCAGTAAAATGAGCAAGGAGGACCAAAGAAGCCACAATCACCCCTGCTGTGGCTTGTACATTTGTTCATTTTGCCATGGTTTCGCTTAGAATTACATGCAAATGAAATCAATGAGTTCTGGCAGCTATGTTCCTTGTGAGTACAAAAAGGGGAAACATTTAAGATTTGTTTATTTTTCAATAGTTTATTTTCTTAGAGAGTGTATGCTTGTTTGCACTAAAGGTTTAGTGGGCTGATTTATACAGGCACTATGAAATGATGATGGAAAAGTATTCTTTGTAGCAAAATCAATCCCAGACCAATTGCAATTGTTATTCTGGTCTGATGAGCTATCTGCTTGAGTTAGTCTTCAGAGTACCTTATCCTTCCATTTTTTCCCCTTCTTTTGAGCATTTCTTCAAATTGGTTTCTTATCCAAAGGAAATTTCAAGAAAAGCAGAACTACAGATTGACACCCACATGGTTAGTAATAGAACCCTAAGACAATATGCTAAGTTGGACATAACAAAATAAAAGCATGTTTCCTTTACATTATACTGTTCAACAATTAACTGACTCTTAACTACATAGTCATAATATATCTGACAAGATCCCCATACAGAATAGTGATTTCGTATTGCATAGAAACATGATGTTAAAGAACTTACTTTGTTACACAAAGTTTATTTCAGGGCCTGAAATAAATTAAACAGTCTCTAGACTTGCAAAAAGAAAAAAAGAACAAGCATAACTGATTCAAACTTCTGAAACCCTGTCTTCAGTTACTGAAAATATCATGTATGATTTCTGAGTATGCCTGGTTGAAGCAAACAAGGAGTAAACTAATGGTATGCATTTACAAATCAAACAGGCAAGAGTCTCAAAACAAGTGTAAAAAGCTCAGTTCTGCAACACAGGTGATTAGAAAAAAACAGGATGTGGGGTCATGTGCAATACACAAGCTAGGAAACAAAAGCCAGAAGCTGAGAAATAAATTATACTGGTTGGAAGAACTTACTAAAATAAAAATAGCACACTTGTATTCAAGAAAGAAGAGCTTTGTTTAAAAGGTGCAATCCCATCACAGCTTTTCTGGCAAGATCACTAAGTAACTGAAATGCCTCCACTAAACACACACTCAACCTGAGAATGGAGATGTGAAAGGAGGGAATCTTTGGCTCAGAACTATTGTCTTGAACTTAAGTGGGGCAGGAAATTTGTTTGTAGAAAGAAGTGCTCACTCCCCCTGCTATCAGCTAACAAAAAGATGATGTTCCTTTTGTCACTGGAGCCATCAGGATACCATTACATCTGAATGCAATCTTTAGTTTGGGCCTGAGTAATGCTGCTATGTAAGTTTAGTGCTTAATGTACTTAAAAAAAGGAGTGAGTAGGGCCAAGCATAATAAAACATATTCAAGTTAACACAAAACATGTTAAAGCAATTATGACTGCATTAATTGCAAACTTAAGCAATACATACCTGCACAAATATGTGTTGTTTTTAAAGAAGAAGGGGGAAATTATTGTATTTAAATCTCACTGCCCCTGGTTTCCCTTCAGCTATCATTGATAAATGCATTTAGACAATGCACCTTTACAGCTAAATTAGACCTAACTGTTCTCTAATGCAAAGCAATTCAATTTACAAGCTATTATTCTCTTTATTAAATCAGCCTAACTATGCAGATTACACTCAACACCCATTCTTTCACAGCAGGAAAAGAAATTAACGTTAAATAATCACATTCCCTTATTTAATCTTAATGGAGCTTCACATACATGGGCAGTTCAGCCATGCTGATTTTATGCAGTGGATTTAGCAGCATAAAAGCAGCAGATTTAAGTTCTGTATTGTGCCACACTTGACTGGGACCATTTGACATGCTGGTTTATTGAATGCTATCAATTTACACAACGTTTGTTAAAATGCTTTTATTTGCTCACACAGTATGCTCAGTGGGGTATCTCTCTCTATAGTTCTGGCCAGTGGTTTATCCAAAGCAACTGTTCACTGGAAAGTGTTTTCCCATACTTTGGTCAGGAGATTCACTTATTACAGAGAAAGGCTTTGATACATCTATGTATCTGTATATATAAAATACCTAGGTGGGAAAATAGCCCTCAACACTTGGTGCAACTCTCCTGTTTCCAATTCTGATTCTAAAGCTGCCCTATGTTCCTATAACAAAAGAGTTCTAAAGAAGAGTAGGGCAGATAGGCAAAAGGCTTTCAGCTCTCCAGGTAGGACTTCAACTTATTTGCACTGGAGGGTAGGAGGAGGAAGGTGAACAGAGAGACAGGCAAAAGTAGTGCAAAGAGGAAAATCACAAACATTAAGAGGAATGTCACACATTGGACTCATACTAATAAATGCCAGCACACTTAGTTAGGGTACATGGGACAGGGACATGCTTAGTGGGGAATAGGAAAAGGAAGGTGAAAACCCGGGCAACATATAAACAAGAACTATATACAAAGGAGGAAGATGGTCAAACATTTGTGTGCACAGGAGTATATAATCTGGTAGACTTTTAAAAATGTATACAGGGTCATCTTATTATGCAGCAGTGAGTGAGCTGCTTCCAGAAAGACCCAGCAGTATGTCACTGGTCCAGAAGAAGAACTGAAATGCTAACTTCAAAGGAAGCAATTTCCTTTAATAGAGTAATTGCACAATGCATTACAGAAAGAGAAGTGCCACACGTTGGCTATCCATGCTCACCACACCAGGATATATGCTGATTGTTGTCAGATGTACTATGAACTCCAGTTCAAATGCAAATTCAGTGTTAACTGGCAACCAGTGGAAGGAATGAGAAATGGGGGCCTAGGTAGAGCTAAAGTGGGTGCAGATGTCACACGCTCAAGGCTGCAGGTCTCTGTGACTCCCCTACAGAAACAAGGAAGCATCATGCAAGAAAGATGATATTTTATATGTGGATTGTAAAAAGGTTGTGTATACGCTGAAAGAGAACAAAAGAGCGCCTGAGGGAGGATAGTGGAACAGAGGGAGGGGATCAAAAAGTAAATCAGATAAGTATTTGGCAAGGGATTTGTGCTTTATTTTATATTGGATAATGGCTTTTTATGAACACTTTGTAGATCCAATGCTCCACAGGACAGAAATTCATGAATTTAAGGAAATTAGACATTTAGACAAAAGGAAAATATTCCTTTGTCATTTCTTCCTGGGGAGCAGTTCTGCATGCGATTAATAGCACTCTGTGTGTGAGTGCATGGGCGCTTTGTGTCTACATTGTCAATTTCAAATTGATTGTTTTGCAAAGCTCTTTGGGATATTTAGTGTAACAATGACAGTGTATTGATCTTCTAATATACACCAGGGAATGTGAACTTTGTTGTGTGTTCTAGAGGAAACTACAGAGGCTATGCAAGCAATATTATTAGATGTCTTTAATATGTCTGGTTATGAACTTGAATAATGAAACTGGCTTTCAGAAAAAATGTTACCAATATTTTCCCCCCTTTTAAAAAAATGTGTGAATGGCTTTAAAAAAAGTATTGTTTTGCTTCTGTTTGGTTGTATGCATGTTTGCCACCCTAAGGTAATTCCGGAGGCAGGGCTGGATAAAATTCTAATTAATAAATACATAATAAAGCATGTTTTTATATAATTTATTATTTCTTTAGTACAATCAACATTTGATTAAGTACTGTCATTAACTGGTTTAAGCATAAGTACATAAACAAGGCAATTCCAATATTACCATGTCATATAACCAGCTTGATAGATGGTGTTACACAGATTCCAGTCCTTACAAACAGACTCTACTAGTTCAGCAGGTGTGAAATTTCCATTTAAGGACAAGCTACTCTAATTTCACAGTTGAATCGTAGGGTTGCCACAAAGTCCCCATTGAGTAGATTTCACATTTGCATGCCTTCAAGGTCATTTTTGAAGGTGATCAAAATGAGACTCGACACCTCCATTTATTTATTGTCATGGAGTAGGCCTGAAATTTGCGCTGAGTCTAATCATGCTGATTTCACATCTACTGCAGACTTGTATTGCTTTGTCAGAGACAAAAATCTGTGTTTAAGACAAAAGTTATGAAAAGCTCATGTGCTTCATCAACTTATAAGCAATAATTTTGACATGAATGCACAACTAATATTTTAAAATCTTAATGTGTTCACTAGCACACATCACTTTCCTGAAGAACTACTTTATTTTATACTAACAACATTCCCATCATAATGGACAGGGACAGAGCGAAGGACTAAAGTGCATCTCTGTCAACTCCATAGGATAATCAGAGGTCATGGAACCCAACTGAACAGTTCAGTTCACATTCAGCACTCACTCCACATTTTTCCAATAGGAGTAAATAGCAGTAATTATATGGTAGGGAAATAGAAGGGTGTATTTGGGACAAAATGGGTTAGGCTTCATATAACTTTTGTTGTTGTTTAGCCATTTAGTGTGTCCGACTCTTCGTGACCCCATGGACCAGAGCACACCAGGCACTCCTGTCTTCCACTGCCTCCCGCAGTTTGGTCAAACTCATGCTGGTAGCTTCAAGAACACCATCCAACCATCTCATCCAAGGAGAAGGGGACGACAGAGGACGAGATGGTTGGACAGTGTTCTCGAAGCTACAAACATGAGTCTGACCAAACTGCGGGAGGCAGTGGAAGACAGGAGTGCCTGGCGTGCTCTGGTCCATGGGGTCACGACTAAACGACTAAACAAACATCACTGTAATAATTACATAGTAAAGGCAACCCCCTTTTATGCACAGTCGGTAAGTGTGCGAGTGCATATATACACATTGCACCAAGCCCAGAAGTGAATTTAAAAATTGCTAAAATCACCCCAGAAGAGGCGCAAAACAGCGCCTAGCAATCTCAGGGGCCTTTGTGATTGCAATCTCAAGAGTCCTTGCACCAACCATTGAGGCCTGTGGAGAGTTGTAGTTTGAGGAAGGAGGTTGGGAATGATTGTGGTGGAGGAGTTTGGTGTCTTATAAGTACTGCTGGTTTTTAAAAGGGGTTTCAAGGGTTTCCAGAGCTTTAGAGGGTATTTGCAGACTTTTCCAATGCAATTTCACATGCCTCGGAACATAAATGTGGGACACGATCTAGGTCTGGCTTCAGGAATCTACAATAAGTACCATTTCATTTCTGTATTTCAGCCACTTATCTATTGTTAACAACCAGACATCATATATTTCATTCTGCTTGAACCAAGCACTTAAAACTCTTATAATTTGAGCACTGATTTAAACAGGAACAATTATTTAGGCTGTTGCTTAATAATGTTTCACTTACTGCAACGTTTTGTTAATTTGAGTTTGAAATCAATAAAGACAAAGTAATTTTATATTTTAAGGTCCAGTTCTGTATTCTTAAAATGGCCACCATGCTTGAGCAAACTCTGTGTAGAACAGAGAAGCAACAGCTACCAATTGATTTCCTATCATTTGTTACAAAGCTTTCTGGTGAACTGAAAAATAAGCAGTGAATTGATAAGTAGGAAATCAGTTTCTTTTTGAACTTTCTGTAAGCTTTTTAATAAGCTTAGAAGTTAAAGAATGTTGCTAATTCTTGATATTGAAGCACTGTAACCAGTATGTGGTAGGACAAGCTAGTATGTTGAAGTTAAAGGCTTCACAACTTCAGAGCTAGGCTTGACATGAACCAATGGCACTCATTCCTTTTCTCTTGGTTGAAAGAGAAAATTGCTGATTCATTGTTGTTTGTAAAAAAACCCTGAATCGTACTGCTGTTAGTTACTTTGTGCAGCAAGAATCCTGCTTAGAATTTGGAACGGCCAGTTACCCTGTGAGAGAAATAGCTTTTTCATAAGGTCCAACAGCTCCTTCGATTTTGACTAAATTTTGATTTTGACTAAATTTGTAGAAGACTCAGCTATTTTTTCCATCTTCTACTCAAGTCTTCTTTTACTGTACCCCTTCCCCATCTACTTTGCATTGAGCATATGGCAGACAACTTATTATGATGTTAAAATGCAAGAAGTCTCAACTCTGACATCCATATTGCATTTCATGTACTTTGTAATTCCTGACACCAGTCTACTAGGTATGTCTAAGAGAGAGAAGGAGAGAGAGCTGACTGGTTGCAGCTGAAGTGTCTTTGTGCATCAGTAGAGTCAGGATTAAATACAGCACACCTCATCATTCATCTGGTTGGACCTCTGACTAACTGACTTCTATTAGATACTGAAGTGCAATTTAAACATCACACCCCAAACCGCAGCCTTTCTTGTGCATTACAGATCTTCAAAACACACAGAGACAAAAACATTTGGGGTGGAAATCAAGCTCTCTGTATGTCATGTGTTGGATTAAATGCAAGTATTCATCAAGTGCACCTATGTTTCTGTATAAGATATAAAGAAGCAACCATAAATAGTAGTACTTTTGTTAAAATACACTTATTTAGTTGCATTTTAATCCTGAAAATATCCAAGAGTGTGTCTTGTGTTGAATCTTATCCACTTCCCACTCTGAGATCAGTACTGGTGCCCCTGAAAAGTGTAGATACTGAATCCCTAATATGGTAGCAAGCTGATGAATAACACAGACACTCAAATACTGATTGCATCTCCTTTTGATTAGCAATTTCTGAATGTAGCATTTCTGCCTGAAAATTTAACAAATCTACGAACACTTACTTAACTGCCTAAGGAATGCTCAAATCAATGACATTAATGTACTCTGCAACAAAGCCTGTTCCTGTATGTGAAATCTACTCTTTGATTTCTCCTTTTTCATTCCTTTGTCCACAACACCATCCTGAAACCCCTAGGATATCCAACGCATCCAAAAATGTGGATGCTATCCACTTCTTTCAATTGATTGTGCATTCTAATGCATTTTCTTCATTCTTAAAGTCCGTGCAAGTCTGCACATCAAGCAACAAATAATAATTTCCTAGAGGAAAGTCAATGAGATAGAATGAGAGAAACTGGTTTCAGAGTAATTGCATTACAATATCCACTTCTAAAATCAAACCTGCTGGGTTACTGTGGCTTCCCTAAAAGCTTATGGTATAGTTCCAGAATTTTGGATAATGGGTTTTTAGGATTATGCTTAAATAAAAACACAGTTTGATACATTGCCCATGACTTTTACCACTGCAATCCATTATTCCTATAGCATATTAATTCTAAAGCACTTTCAGTTTTTGTTTCTGCCCCTATAATTTTGGAAATGGAAAGCTAGAGCAAATGCCTAAAGTTCCATGCCACTTAACTCATAAATACTTTTGTAAAATAAAAACCCCGAATGAATGACAGTTGCATGTTTTGCTTACTTATAAATTAAAAAAAGATAAAAGGGTAAGCAAGGACGTGGATGGCACTGTGGTCTAAACCACTGAAGCTCTTGGGCTAGCTGATCATAAGGTCGGCGGTTCAAATCCCCGGGACAGGATGAGCTCCCATTACTCTGTCCCAGCTCCTGCCAACCAAACAGTTTGAAAGCATGCCAGTGCGAGTAGATAGGTACTGCTGCGGCAGGAAGGTAAACTGTGTTTCCATGCACTCTAGTTTCCGTCACGGTGTTCCGTTGCACCAGAAGTGGTTTAGTCATGCTGGTCACATGACCCAGGAAGCTGTCTGTGGACAAACGCCAGCTCCCTCGGCCTGAAAGCGAGATGAGCGCCACAACCCCATAATCGCCTTTGACTGGACTTAGCAGTAGAGGGGTCCTTTTACCTTTTTTACCTACAAATTATAAACTACTGTTTGCCTTAGTCTTTCAGCTAGACTTTATGTCCAGATAGAAATGTAAAAGGTACACTTGCTACATACACATAATTAATACATACCACATAAGACAGATAAGCAAGCAGGGAAGCAGGCAAGCAAGCAACTAAATGAGTGCATTGCCACTGCCACCCGAGATATGATATGCCATTTTAATTACCTTCCAAAGAAATAGAAAAGAGAGGGGGAGAACATGAAAAGTACCAGGTTAGAGGGTGGACTGGAAAAACAATGCCAGGTACAGGCAGTGTCAAAGAGCACCTTCTGCAACGTGTAACTATGGGCACCACAATTTAATATTTATTTTTAAATGAGAACCTTAGAGACTTGTCTGTACACAATGGACTAGAGTCGCATTGCATCATATAAAGGGCTTCAGTTCCAACGGTTGCACATATACATACAGCCAAAATTACTCTTTCCTTGGCTGGCAAAGGTGAGGGGAGCTGCAGGGGGAGGCCTTCCCTGTGTCTCCACTGCCTCCCCTTTCTCCTCCATGTGCAAATGACCAGAAGAAGGAAGGTGAAGGGAGGGAGGGAGGGAGGGAGGGAGGGAGGGAGGCAGAAAGAGATGCAGGCAGAAGAAAAATGCTGAAATGAATCCAAACAAGGGAAAAATGAAAGGAAAAGGTTATCTGCTCCCCCACCCCCACATTATCCTGTTCAATTGGATCTTCCTGAAATTTGGCCAGAATATTCCCGTCACAAGTATATTTCTCCATGCATGATTTCTTATAGACAGGACAAGCTCTTCTGAATTAATAAAGAACAGACTTTTCAATCCTTAAAGTTGTAGAATTCTAACCAGGAACAGCACATTAACTATATAAGCACTTATTATAATAATATATAACAATAACCCGACTTCCACCAATTATAGGAGATCATCATTGTCATCAAACTGTTATAAAGTAGTTTTCAGGAACATGAAAAGAGTAGTTTTCTGGAAGATGAAATAAAACATTTTGAAGACTGTAAAGGGCAATGTGTCAGATGGATTTAACATCAATATGATGTATAGAGCTGTCAGACAAGCAGAAGGGTGTGTGTGTGTGTGTGTCTTTCATACAAAAGATGTTTAAATGCTTTTGAAAGATAAGCCGATTCTGGCACAAGTGTCAAATGATCACCAACTGGACCATTTTACCCTTTCATGCTTTCTTTTCAGAGATGTGGTCCAGGCATTTGATGGAACTGACTTTCACCAGGGCCTATTCCCAAGTAAAGTCATGCTATTAATCAGTATTAGGTACAGAAACAACTTTACTTACAGCATTATTCTTGCTAGATGGTGAGATTTCAGGAGGAACTACCAAGTTCCTGTTGTACTGATTAAGCCCAGTCACCCACCTGTGGCAGCACTGCCAGTTTTCTGAAAAGGCAAACTACAGCTGTGCTTTCAGGAATGTGGAAGTTTCAAACATCAAATGCTTCCTTTCCCCTCAATGGCATGGTCTGCTTCTTTCCCTTTTATACACCTGCCTCACTCTCTTAAGGCTCTAAAAGGAATCTATGATCCCAAGATGCATACTCTCTAAATTCTATCATATTATCTGTGAGCTATGGCTAGTTCAGCTGATTAGGAAATCCTCTCAGTTCCATTAAAATGTATTTGGAGTCTATAAGCAGTAGACCTCAAAAGTCAGGCATATCATGCTATGGTACATGTGTCAAGTACACTCTTTCCTTCAAAATAAATTGCATCGTAACTATGCAATGTCTGGACCCATCTTAATTTATTATCTTTATTTATAATACTGTCGTTTGTAGACGTAAGAACCAAGGAAGGTTTATGTAGCACATGTGAATTTTGCATTTGAATATAAACCTTAATATGAATGTCTTCTGCAGGTGTATTTAATGCCCCACTGTGATCATCCTGCTAAATCCATATTTATTTTGGTCATTTGTTTTTTGTTTCTTTGTTAAACCTTTTTTAGAACATTTTATGAAGCTGGTTAATATTGGAATGAGGACCAGTTATTGCACCCAAATATGTGTGTGCTTTGACCATCTGAAAATAAGACGCCATTCATATTCACATGTCCACATTTGATCCCTTGTGATGTAGTGGTTACGCCTGGGAGACCAGAGTTTGAATCCCCATTCAGTCATGAATCTCTTTGCATGACTTTGGGCCAGTCAGCCTAACCTACCTCACAGGGCTGTTTTGGGGATTAAATGAAGATAGCCAGAACCATGTACGTCACCTTGAGCTTCTTGGAGAAAAAAGTGGGGATATAAATGCAATAAATACATTATGGCGACTAAAACTAAAAAGACACAGGAGTTGTGTCTTCAAAGTCCAAGTGGTTGGACAACAACAGCCTGTTGTGTATGGGATTGCACTTTCCTGGAAGTAGCAGGTTTGAAGCTTGGGGTACTCATGGATCCAACATTCTCAACAGCTATGGCCCCTTTTGGATGGACACCTAAGACATGCGTTTTCAGGATCCACCTTTTCCTGTGGCTGTAATTTAATTTAATTCATTTTTAATTTTAATTAATTTAATTGAGTTTTAATTATAATTATTACTTTTTAATCTGAATTTTAAAATGTTGTAATCTGCCCTGGGACTTGCTGTGAAAGGCAAGTAATAGCAGTAGTAAAAGGAGGAGGAGGAGGAGGTGGAAGAGGAGGAGAAATAGAAATGTGACAGAAACTCTTTGCTGGTATAATACTATCTTCACGTAACATTTTGGGAGACCCAGGTAAAATGTAATGAATAAAGTAGAAATAGGAGAAATCCAGAATTCTACGTAGTTATTTAAGGATGAGGAATGACCCACAGCAAGGAGAAAAGCTACACTAAGATTTATGCCAGGCACATCATTAAAAGTTCTGAGATACTGCTTTCCCTGGCACAGAAATGCAATCCCAAGAACTGCTGGGTAACATTTTGCGGAGAAGCACAAACATTATGCTTGTATGACAAGGATTAATGCCTGCTAGGTGAAAAGTGGTCCTGTGCCTTATCTCCCAGGCATCAGAAGCTCAACACATGTGGCCAATACAGATAACTACAACAATCCATCTTTCTCAGTTTTGTAGTTTTTGCTTGTTTTCACTGGTTTGTCGGCAAAAGAGGCTAGCATGCCTGCAGTCCTTTACCTACCACCGATAAACAGTTTTAAGTTATTTTCTTAATTATAGTTGTGCTTTTTACTTGGTTTTTAGCAGCATAAAACATTTATCCCTTTCCAGTAAAACTATTTGTTTCAGCTTTCTGAGAGCTTTAAATTTCCAGTGTAAAGAAATGTCTGATTTAGTAGTGTTATGCACACATACCATCTATGCAGAACAAAGAGTTTATTTATTTATTTAATTACTGTCTTGGTTACTGCATTTATATATTCATGGTATAGTCCACAAAGGAATTCATGGGATTCATCTGTGGTACACTATCATGGTATTTTAAATTCACAGTGCACATGTGCAGAGGGCTAAAGATTGCGGCCTTAATATTTCAGCTGTGCCAAAAGAAGACTGGGTTTGAAGCATTTGAGACTAGTTTCAGACCAAGTCTTGTGTCAATTGTCATTATTAGAAAAGTATTGTATCTGATCTGTTGGATGATATGAAAAATTCTGTTGCAATTAATCTGTACCACAGTAGTAGTATAGAAGAGGGAGCGGGTGGCGCTGTGGTCTAAATCACTGAGCCTCTTGGGCTTGCTGATCAGAAGGTCAGCGGTTCAATGAGCTTCCCTTGCTCTGTCCCAGCTTCTGCCAACCTAGCAGTTCAAAAGCAAGCTGCTGCAAGTCAATAAATAGGTATTGCTTTGGCAGTAAGGTAAACAGCATTTCCGTGAGGTCTGGCTTCTGTCACAGTGTTCCGATGCGCCAGAAGTGGTTTAGTCATGCCGTCCACATGACCCAAAAAGCTGTCTGTGGTCAAATGTTGGCTCCCTCGGCCTGAAGCGAAATGAGCACCACACCCCATAGTTGCCTTTGACAGGACTTAACCATCCAGGGGTCCTTTACCTTACCACAGAAGTCATCACTTAGTACTACAACCAGTGAATTACACATGTGCAAAAAAGTCTCAACTGAACAGTATGCGAGTAGTTTTATATTATTACTTTCATGCTCTGATATTAAAAAGTATTTCAGATAATATTCCTATTTTAAGTTTTAGTTTTGGAATCTACATAATTAAGAGTCATCCTTGAACAATGTGAACTATATATACCAGAACAAAATAAAAAAAAAATATATACCAGGGTAGTCAACCTTTTTTTACCTACTGTTAAGGGAAGCTTTTAATGTTTGATGCATTACTGTATTTTAATATTTTGTTGGAAGCCGCCCAGAGTGGCTGGGGAAGCCCAGCCAAATGAGCGGGGTATAAATAATAAAAATTATTATTGTTATTATTATTGTTATTATACCGCCCACTAATGCATCTTTCTTGATGGCAAAATTTCCTTACTGCCCACCACTGCTCGATGGAAGGAAGATTCAGCTTGTGCCATAGAACCCCCTACTGCCCACCTAGAATCCTAGTGGGCGGTAGGGACCAGGCTGACAACCCCTGATACAGTGGTACCTCGGGTTAAGTACTTAATTCATTCTGGAGGTCTGTTCTTAACCTGAAACTGTTCTTAACCTGAAGAACCACTTTAGCTAATGGGGCCTCCCGCTGCCGCTGCGCCACCGGAACACAATTTCTGTTCTTATTCTGAAGCAAAGTTCTTAACCCGAGGTACTATATCTGGGTTAGCGGAGTCCCTAACCTGAAGCGTATGTAACCTGAAGTGTATGTAACCTGAAGGGTATGTAACCTGAGGTACCACTGTATATACCATTCTTGCAATTACCAACCATGGAGAAGGTTCCTAATTATTATGGTATATTTATTTTTCCTCTTTACTGTAGCAAGCTGCCCCCAAATTTCACATTAAATTCTGGTTAGATAGAAAGTTGCATTCAGCACCACACACATAAGAGCAAACAATAGAATCAATTAACTTTTTACTAGCGACATATACTATTTAAAGAACACAAATCCTTGGTTGATTCTGTTCACATAAACCTGCTGAGAAAGCTTTTACCCAATGAAGTCAAATGTGCATGTTCTGAAATATAATTCTTGTCTAGAAATGATTGCAGAGCAAATAGAATTTTTTTATGTACATCAAGTACATAAAATGAAATAACATTGTCAGAATTAATGAGCCTGAGAATGATTGGCACCAGGTGTTAGTAGTGCTACATTAAGGATTTTAGATATTTATTCAAAGGGAAACTAAGAGTTATGTCAACATATATCATATTCCTTCTTCCTCAGAATGGCTTGCCAGATTCTTAAAGGAGAAATGTTCTATGTCAATCACCCATTCTGTTTTATCATTCCATCTGTGCATTGTCTAAATATGAGTTAACCCAAGCTATAAGAAGCACAGGATCTTTAAGAGAATGTTTTGGAATACTTTAGCAAGAGATTTTTAAAAATGATGTATACTGCAAATGACATCTGTATCAAAATATTGTTGAAGTGATACCAGGAGAAGCCAACATGGTGAGTTCCAGATGTTGGTCTTCAACTCCCATCTGCCCTAGCCAGGCTGACAAATGGCAGGTTCAATTAAAGTTTATAACCAAGACCCTATTTACTGTTGTTAGGAATAGCTTGAAAAGAAATTAATTATTTTACAATATGATTTTATCTATTTGTGTACATTTAACTGACATCCTATCAATAAAATTAGTCACTTTCTATCAAAGAATATCAAAGTGACATAACAATACAAATGTTGTTCCAACAAATGCAACATTTAAACTCATTAACACTATACAGTGGTACCTCAGGTTAAGAACGTACTTCATTCCAGAGGTCCGTTCTTAACCTGAAACTGTTCTTAACCTGAAGCACCACTTTAGCTAATGGGGCCTCCCACTGCTGCCGCGGCCACGCGATTTCTGTTCTTATCCTGAAGCAAAGTTCTTAACCCAAGGTACTATTTCTGGGTTAGCGGAGTCTGTAACCTGAAGCATCCGTAACCTGAAGCGTATGTAACCCATGGTACCACTGTACAAAAGTGATAATCCACCAATAATAATCAATAACCAAAAATAACCTTTCTCTGCATTACCCAAGGATCATCACCAAGGTTTCCAGTTAAAACAGTATCAAAAACTACAACAATTTTAACATTCAAATACCTGTTAAATGTATACCAGTGCCAGTGTTGGTACCAGGTGAGCTTCCCTGGGAAGGGAATTCAAAAAACAAGGAGGTTGGCTCTGAAAAATACCATTATCTTATTGCCAACCTCTCGTCTTCTTCTGATGGTATCCAAAGCCCAAGAGATCAAGGAGACTAAAAACATAAAATGAGCCTTGCTGGCTCATCTAATCCAGTAAAACATCATGGCCAGTTCAACATGGTGATACTCTCCTATCTCTCTTTAGACAAATGCTGTCAATCATATAGGACAGCCTCAACACTCAAACCAGGCCTAAACCTTAGTTTAAAATGAACCAGAAAATCAATCTTATCTAGGAGTGCCTGGATCTGATTTATAGGATTTCAAAAGGAACAACACAAAGTTTGTAGTAATGGCTACAAATACTTCTGTTCTTTCCATGTACAAGCAAATAACCAAGGCCACTACTGAGAGAAATTAATTTATCAGTTTTACAGTATCTTGGTTTTTAGTGTTTAATGCTGTACTCCTAAACCAACTTAGTAGGTCTTATTCCTCAATAAGCAAAACATATGTACGATCATTCTGTCAATCATCAATCTTTATGGAGTTTTTTTACCACTACATTATTTTCAAAAGGAATGCTTATTGTCACAGCAAGATCATTAACATTTGTAACAAAAGTATTTGTAACAAAAGTATAAATACATCTCATTAATTCAACTGAAATTGCATCAAGTAGATGCTATGAATAACTTTTGAGCACCCAGGTTACATATTTCTTAAGAATCTTCTTAAATAAAAGAAGCAAAGGGGAAGAATTTTTTTTAAAAGATTTTTTACCATGTGAGAGCAGTGAAAGCAGCAATGACATGCCAAATTAATTTCACAGCAGGCACAATTGCAACTGATTCATGAGAAGTATTCTGTATAGCAAAGCTTTAGATTAAGATAATTTATTAATAGTGTTGTTATACAAATATGGCATGTCCTACTTTTGTCACACTTTCTGATTTAGTTAGTAAAAATACCCTTTTCTGATTACTTAACTTATGGTTTTAACCAATAGAGCAGGCATAGGCAACCTCGGCCCTCCAGATGTTTTTGGCCTACAACTCCCATGATCCCTAGCTAACAGGACCAGTGGTCAGGGATGATAGGAATTGTAGTCCCAAAAACGTCTGGAGGGCTGAGGTTGCCTATGCCTGCAATAGAGTTTGTGTCTGAACATAATTTGAATTGTCCTTAACGGAAAATATAAGCTATGGTTATATAAAGGCTTGAAGGGTTGACAAATTTAAATCCAGACTGGTATTTTAACAATTTCAGTTGCACAAGTTAATGATTTTTTAAATACAAAATGATCAGGCAAACTGAACATTCATTCAAGTTTACTTCAAGAGCAGAGGAAGACTTAGCAGTCTCCCAAACTCTTCTCTGCCTTGGGTAAAATCTGAGACACATTGCTTGAAGTCAGATTCAGTTAAAACTCAGGCCATCATATTCTTAAGTGATTGTAGTTTCCAATCAGTCCTCAAGCACATCTCATGAGCAGTACACAAGGATTACTCCAATACTTCTCATAAACAATGGAAGTCTTTATCACTTGATTTCTGATGTTCATGGCATACTGAAATTATGGGTAGCTCTGATAAAATGGACAAAAGTGTGTTGTAGCAGAAATGAGCAAGAAATATTTATCTTCCAAATTCCGCATTGGATGTTGAACCAAACACAAGCCCAAGTCTCTTGAGTGGCTTATCACAGGACTGGCACATCTAGTGGGGCGAAGTCAAAGCAACAAGCTCCCAGCATTGACTGTGCAGCTACTTACTGGAAAGAGAGGGAGAAGCAAAGAGGAGATGGAAGAGCTGCATGGCACAGCACCAGATTGGGACTGTGCAGCACAGCAGTGGAGCCAATCTCACCAGCTCCTTGCCCTTCCCAGAAAGTGTCAGTGATGCCACCAATGGAAAGCTACTGATGTGACTCCATCTCAACCACTCTTGGCTCTGTCATTTCTCATCCAAGCACTGTGCCATACTGCCATCACTTTGTCCAATTCAATCCAGGACCAGCATAAGCCAGCACTCAGGCCACCTCCGCCCAAACAGGCAAGTGATATTTCCTACTGCCCTACATGGCCCTCTGCAAAACTCTCTACAGTTGTACATATCTCCATCATATCTACCAGATTCCTGTCTGCCTTTGCAGCCAATCCAAGCCCAGACAGAGAATGGGTCAGGAAAAAACATTTAAGCCTAGGCATGGGTTGGCTTTCCAAAATAAGTTGTAAATATTGTAAAGAAGAAGTGACACTTTAAATGATGACACTGGCCTCCCTTCAAATCCTGAGGCATCAGCTACCAGGTGTGAATGGAATAGGATATAATGACATGCATTTATATTTTGGAGGGGGCGTAACCACTCCTAGATCTACACACACACACCTTTTTATTGAAGGTCCATTATTCAGTAAATACTTCAAATTTATCTTTTAAAATAGGACCCCCTTATAACTGAACAAATGCTATTCAGTCTTAGCTCTTGACTCACAAAATTTTTATTTGAAAATTAGTAAGGGCATCTCAGGCTTTTAATATCATGAAACAAAATCATGCAGCAGTTATTTAATAAACAGTTTCTCAAATATCATGTGATATCATAAAATTGTAATAAGTGTCTCCATAATTCATATGTTTTAAAATATATAAGCAATAAAAATTGATTATCAACATTTTGAGATATCTTGCAGAATATTTTATCAATTTATGAGTGGCAATAACTTGTAAAGATTCTGACCTTACTTAGAGCTAACTTATATATCCAGATGGAATGAAATGTTTATAAAAATAACATATTGAAAGGTATTAGATTTGTGAGCATCACTTGGCTTTAATGAGCCACTCTAGGGCAATCTTTCTGCAAATGTGGGTTTTATAAAAGATCTCAGGCCTTTGATAATCCATGGGAGAAATCAGCCTGGCATTCCAGGGAATTTCTGTGAGAATATATCAACCTTTTAAAGTTTAGTAGAGGGAATAAAGGATGATCTCAAGGGATAGAAACAAAACCTACTGTGTGAGCTGAATGTCAATGACTATAACCATGAACCTACCAATGTTGCCAAATGCAGAAATAATTAATTTTGCAAATCTGGTTAATATGTTTTACTGCCTATTCATGTTTATGAAATTAAAAGGATGTAATTTATAATATCTCAAAGCTTCCCTTGCAATTTAAATTTAAATTTAAATTGATTCAATTATACTTTATTTTATATTACCTCTAATTATTCAAACATCATTTTCATTGCTTTTTTTATCTGAAGTTTCCCCCGTAAACTACAATGTTGACATGACCACATGTAAACCACATGTTGGAATGACATGTTTTATCTGCATAAGCCAAATTAACCTCACATCATACACATCTCAAACGCCCATTTCCAAATGTCATTGCAGTGATCATACTTGTTGTGAGAAATGGTTTGACATTGTATTGAATTATCAAACTTGCATTCCCCCCCCCCTAGGGCTTTTAATCATTTAAATTAAGAATTCCATTGATTGGATTCAATAAATCCTGAAAAAATATAGCAGCTAATGCTACTCTGCAAATTCCTGAACAAGAGTTCATGCAGTATTTATAAAAGCTGTGTTCTACACAGGGCTGTCTTAAGCATATGTGGCAGTCCCAGGTGCGCAGGAGGGTGGAGCCAGCCGGCCGTCTCAGCATCTCGCTGGCTCGGTCATCCCCAAACTCGTGGCACAGACCCGCTCGCAGCAGAAGAGCCCGCCATGGCGCTCCGACCGATGGGTGGGCTCTTCCCCAGACTCAACTCTCGGGCCCCGGACTCTTGGCCTGGTGCCCCTGAGAGCCTGCGCCCAGGTGTCCCAGTGCCTATGGGTAAGACAACCCTGGTTCTACAAGAGCTCCCATTGCACTGCTTGTATATGAGGTGGCAGAAGCCCTTACATTAGCAATATAACATATCTGGACTTAATGCCATTATTCTTACATAAGGCTATAGCGCAAGATGTAAAACATCCCTTCATTAGTGGAAGAGCCTGTTATCTGCTGCATTTTTGTCACACATCTACTAATTTACATTATCTATATCTATAAATGATATAACAATAAAATATAGACCATATAGTGACTAGAATATGGGAGGCCAAGGTTCAAATCCCACCCCCATCCGCCATGAATCTCACTGGATGACCTTCTGCCGGTCACCGCCTCTCCGCCTCACAGGGTTGTTTCATTAAATGAAGAGGCGGACAACCATGTATGCCACCTTGAGCTCATTGAAGAAAAAGGTGGGATACAACTGTGATAAATAAAAACAACTACTTTAAACATTCCGGCATTTACTAATATGTACAAAAGGCAGGGAGGAAATCCTGGTTCCCTGCCACATGGAACTTACTTGATAAATATTGCTGGTATTTTCTTGTAAATGTTACACTTAGGATCACACACAAAATGTGTTATGGACACACCTTAAATATGTAATATAATGTGGAATATGC
Organism: Podarcis erhardii; assembly: GCF_964252035.2. Classification (NCBI taxonomy): domain Eukaryota; kingdom Metazoa; phylum Chordata; class Lepidosauria; order Squamata; family Lacertidae; genus Podarcis; species Podarcis erhardii. The sequence continues at coordinate 46,446,185 of NC_138508.1, read as the reverse complement.
CACACAGGGGCCATAACAGTATATGGGTGCTCTGGATGCTGAACAGCAGGACTGAAATCCACTAAAAAGGTAAGACAAACACTCAAATAAAGATACATGGGCCCATTTATATATCTAAACATTTTCCCAACAAAAGGAAAGAATTTTCTAGGACTGTGCCAGATTTTCTCAGCAAAATGTGAGCTTCAGAGGGCTGTGGAATGCTCACTGACAAAACCCTACATTTTTGTTCTTTGATTTCCTCCCCACCTATCTGCAGCCATGCTGCCACTTCTAATTTGGTATCCTGCTTAGTCTTCCCTACCCCCACACTTCAGTAAGTAATGAGCAGAACGCAACCTGTGTCTGCACGTGCGTGGGTCGCAATTCGCCGCATCTGCGCATGACGTCATTCTGAGTGTCTGCGCATGCGTGAGCAGCGAAACCTGGCAGTAACCCGTTCTGTTACTTCTGGGTCGCCGCGGGATGCAACCTGAAAACGTTGAACCTGAAGTGACTTTAACCCGAGGTATTGAGGCATCTAATCATAAGCCTGCATTTTTATCAAAGCTTCTATATTTTGATCAGGGCCTGAATTTTAAAATGAGCTTAAAGATTTTCAAATGTTTCATGCCAGGCAGAAGACTAAAAAACCTTGGCAATGTTTTTTCTCCTAGACAAGGGGGCCCCCTGATTTATAGCAGAAAACAATTCTCAAAGTCGTAAAAAAGGGAATTACAGGCTGAGAGCGAGGACACTGACCTTGCATGTTACAGAAGATAAAAAAAGGCTGAGAAAACATAAAATTAAGAATGGGTAAATAGTACAATAATACCATGTGCCTCCCAGTAAAATGAGCCATATCTTCTTCCTAAGGTTAAAAAGGCCAAGAGCAAATGGAAAAGAAAAGCAACTGGTCTGGCTGGAAGAAAGAGAGCATTTTTGGGAAAGTCTTTTCTAAAGCTGTTTCTTTCTTAAACTGAGATCCTTTTAAGATTTCTTTTCCTTTTAAAAGGCTACCTATGATAATGTATGAAATATATTAGCTTAAATGTAATTATGCAAAGGATTTAAGAAATGCTAGATTCTTATTTCATAGAGTCATATTGCAATAGGAGACCAGAAGGGCAAATGAGCCCAGCCTCCTGCCAGACAGGAGACGCCATCGGGCGCTCCTGATATATGGTTGTCAGGCCTTTTTGTTTAGAAACCTTCAAATGAAGGAGATCTTTCAATGTTGATGTGAACTCAAGATCCTTGACATCTGTTTAAGATAAAAGTTCAAGATAAAAATTTAAGATTAACCATTTGTTTTGGAAGGCAATAGGGCAAGGAGGGCAAGAGGTGAGCTGGTAATTAAGATTCCTTGTTGAGACACATGTAAGATATATTACTACTTATTTGTCATTTATAGATAGCTCTTTGTGTCCCATAAAAGGGCGAAAGGAAATGGGTGTATCTTTTGTGATTGGTTCTAGCAAACAGCCAATAGGAATTTCAACTAGGCTGATCGGACAGAGGCAGCCAAAGGAGGAGCAAGGGGGCTGGATTAAGGAAATATAAGTGCTGGCCAGAATGGCAGGAGGCCAGGCCAGAGCTTGGTAACCATGTACCACTGTGCCTCTCATTTGTTTGTCTGACAAATAAATTACTATTTTAATTTCTCTATTGCTGCGTTGAATATTTCATTCCAGCTAAGCGTTAACCACAACAGGGTGCTACAGTATGACTGTACCATTATCCTCCATTTGCAACTCCCACCAGCAGCTGCCAGACATGCAATGTGGACACCACCCTGAGATCTTTGTAGGAAGAAAAGGATTAAAATGTAGTAAGTATAATAAACAATCTCCATTAAAACAAAGGATGGAAATGGTTTGCTTTCTGAGAATGGTAACAACACAAGAAAGCAATAGAATGTACCCCTGGGGCAACCAGATAGTGGCTTTCTGTTTTCCCACACTGGTTTGGAGTGAGAGACCTCCAAGGTGGATAGTATTGCCCTTTTTTGGCAGGCCTCACTGAAAAAAGGAGTTGTTTGTGTGCCTGTCAAAAGCTTCATTGAAAACCTGCATAGCATTTTAACAGAAAGCAAAAGATGTCTAGAGTTTGGGCCTTTTGTTGATATATGAAAAAAGTAATCCCACCCTGCCTATCCTTCTATGTAGAAAATATGGTCATCCTTCAAGGGTCTGTTCTTAACGACACCTCATTTCCTTTTATAGTATGTAAAAGGCCTTATCAGGTGCATCTTTCAATATTTTGAAATCGTGACCTTATCTATTTCTAGAAACTGTTTGAGTACATCATGGTGACATGTACTGTATAATAAATGACTATACTTTTCACAACTGACGAGGTGCTCCTTTATTCGGTACATGTTTGCTTCTAATGCCAAACCTCTATTATCCTATCTAAAAAGAATGCCTTGCAAATGCTGACTGAAGGCTTTCCATTGTTTCTTGCAAGGTGACTATGACACTTATTGACCGGAGGAAATGCAGTAATGCAAAGGTTAAATATTTTGAATCAGATCTTGAAGTCAGACCTACAATTGAATGAATGAATTGAATGAATGACTTAGGTTTTTGTTCTGTTTTTTAGTCACATAAAAGCCCCCACAATGAGGGGATTTCTTTGCAAGACACAAACTGAGTTGGAATGACTGCAGATACATCTGCATCTAACATAGCTGGGTCAGTTGACCAGTTTGTAAGGCTTTAATTAAAGAATATATTGCAGGATCACCTCCCTGAAATGGTATATTTCCTGCCTCACCTGTTACATGCACTCCATATGAAGATCCGAGATTCTCCAGAGAAGGCGTGTTTATTTATTTATTGCTTTGTGATAGCACAGGGTAGTAAACTGCAATTAATCTCAAAAAAAATCTAGTTTCTCAGAGGAAGTAAAGATGTCTTCTAAAACCATATGCACAGATTGTATCTATTTGTAATATCTTATTCATTTATTAATTTCAAATATTAAATTAGTTCATCTTCAGTACATATATTTGCAAAAGTAATAGGCTTCTCAAAAATGGCATTTCCCTGTGTCTAATTGACAATTATATTTAAGTCCCAGAGAGGGGATATGGCTGATACTGGTGCTGTGGACTTAAATGTTTGGAAATATGATGCGATACAAAGACTTGAACAGTCCCAACATTCCATATACTTCCATTTTTAGGTAAATGTCTACAAATAGTCATCAAAAGTAAACTTATGTTTTACTTTCAGTCACTTTTTTTGAAATCTAAGTGCTAAACATCTTCTACATAGAAAATATTCTGAATCAGATTATGCATTACAGTAGTTATATTATCTTCTGTACCAATCAGATATCCCTCGCCCCATTAAACATATTTTTTCTTAAGAATACAATTATACTGGCAGGTGAAAATGGTGATCTTTACACTAAACAGGCAGAGTATTCCAGACTTCTAACTGGCTAATCTGATCCCCGATATTAAAATTGTAATCTTGGAAGTCTTACAACATGTCTTTCAAAATGAAGCAGGCATAGCTCTCATTTTCCCATGTTCTTGTTTAAAACCAACCACACAAGATGTAAATAACATAAAAATTTGGTCTATGGATACTATTCAAAAATACAAGGCAACCATTAAATATAATGAAAGAATTTGATAGCCTAAAAATGGAAGCCTAGTTGTAAATGGTTAACCAGAGGGGTTTTGCAGCAGCCTTGAGGGAGTCTTTCATCTTCACTGATGCCTGCAACAATGCCTTAAGCAAGAAACTAATTAAAGAAAAATAGGTGTTCCCTTTGATTTCTTACAGCACCTAGGGAGAAAAATATTACAGTCAAGTTGGACTTTAAAAAATAGATATTACTGTCATTAAATATCTGATTTCCGAAATAAATAGCAATAATTAAGAATGATGTTTAACTGTACCATGTCTTTTTAGAAATAGAATTGCCCCAATGTAGCAAGATTCTATGTACACAACAAATGATTATGTGCATATATGATCTTCGCACTAAACTGGTGGGCGGGGTTACAGTATCAGCCTCAATCGATATTACTTATAGAGGAGCAGGGCAGGTGTCAGTGTACGAAAGGAATCAACTGGCCAATATGTATGCAGTTCCAATTCACTAAGAAGGACTGTTCATCTATTTTAGATTCTGGATGCATACAATTGACCAAGGTGGCCAGATATTATTCCTGTGTATGGATTAATCCTACTTCTTCACATAAATTTCTCCCCTTCATGATGGATGTTATGGGAGAGGGAGTTCAAGGAGGATATTCACCAGCTTCCACCAAACTGCTACTTTAAGACTGAAGATTCGTGGCTCTTCTATAGACCAAAATAATAGGGTATAATGAACTACTGCTATCTATTCAGTTAGTGTGAAATTACAAAACAATATATAAATAGCATTTTTTTCCTCCTATAAAAGTAATACAGGCAAAGAACCTAACCCTAGAATACTTTTCTAGTTATGCTATCACCCTAAAAACATTTGGCTGTAATTTAGCCAAATGTAAGGTTCTTTGGAAGGGACGTGGGTGGTGCTGTGGGTTAAACCACAGAGCCTAGGACTTGCCGATCAGAAGGTTGGCAGTTTGAATCCCCACGACGGGGTGAGCTCCCGTTACTCGGTCCCTGCTCCTGCCAACCTAGCAGTTCGAAAACACGTCAAAGTGCAAGTAGATAAATAGGTACCACTCCGGCGGGAAGGTAAACAGCGTTTCTGTGTGCTGCTCTGGTTCGCCATAAGCGGCTTCAGTCATGCTGGCCACATGACCCGGAAGCTGTACGTCGGCTCCCTCGGCCAATAAAGCGAGATGAGCACCGCAACCCCAGTCGGTCACAACTGGACCTAATAGTCAGGGGTCCTTTACCTAAGGTTCTTTGGCTGAGATTCAGCTTCAAATAAAAATTCTAGCCAATGGATTTATATATAATTAAGATGAATACAAATTTATTTCAGGTTTACACAAAATTTTTGCGAAGAATGAACATGTGGAGGAAAGAAAGTGTGATTAATTTCTTCCTTCCCACAACCTCCACATTGATTGGTTCGTTTTCCGAGAGCTGGGACAAAGCTATATAGCTGCAAATAAAATGTTTTAAGTGTGTTTTAAGATGCAATATACAATATGACACTAGATGGCAATGGCGAGCCTAATGGAAAATTCAATATTTTAAATAACGCTTAAAAAAACCTTTTTCAGAACAATTTTATATGTGTATAGATTCCACCTTGGTCCTCTCCACATAATCAGGTGTCCTGTTTTTAGCAATGCCCAAGTGCACATAGAGATAGACCATGGGTAGGCAAACTAAGGCCCAGGGGCTGGATCCGGCCCAATCGCCTTCTAAATCCGGCCCACAGATGGTCCGGGAATCAGCGTGTTTTTACATGAGTAGAAGGTGTCCTTTTATTTAAAATGCATCTCTGGGTTATTTGTGGGGATAGAAATTCGTTCATTTTTCTCCCTCCAAAAAATAGTCCAGCCTCCCACAGGTCTAAGGGACAGTGGACCGGCCCCCTGCTGAAAAAGTTTGCTGACCCCTGAGATAGACACACCATCTGTGCATATGCTGTATCTGCAAGTACAGAGTCCATGAATGGATGGATGTTAGGGAAAGGAGACCAAGTTGCTACACTATACATTCTGTGTGCAATTCATGGATGTAAAAATGACTATAGAGAATAAGTATTAGGAAACAGCAGTAAAAATGTACTACACTCCCTAATGTCAAGATATTGCATATGAAACAATGGTAGTAACCTTAAGTATGAGTGATCTACAAAGTGACAAGTTCCTATATTTCTCATGCCATTTTAATTGCAATTCAGGATAGTCCAGTTGGAAAAAACAGCACAGATTCATTTTGCTTATTGGGTCCCTAACTATGCTGAGTTTCCACCCCAATAATGTGCCTCATAACCCTAATTCTGCACAGTTGGTATCTAATTGGAGAATTATGCAAATGAACTAAAGATAGTGTTGGCAGCTTCTGTATGCATAAAGAAAAAGAGGAAAGGAGGTCCAACCCAACATTGTATTCTGCCTCCACCAAAAACAAAAAACAAAAAACCCCTCCACATGTCAAACCAGGATCAATATATCATTATCTTTGTTCTCTCCTTATTACCGTTTTCCATTTCCTCTATGCTCTAATTTCCTGTATTTATACATGGTATATGATTTTCTGTCAATTACATTTGAAGCATATAGGTATTAAGACTGAGAAGCACTATTAGAATAAATATTAACTACTTTATAATAAATGCATGGAAAATGCTTTTTAATTTTATTTTGCTATTGAACTACAATCGAATAAGGTTAGTATGCTAAACTGGCTATTCAGCTTGAAAGAGATTCACTCCAGAACATTTTCACTCACCGCTGCTAGACATACCAGTAGTACTGCTATAAAAAAAGCTACACAGCAACCTTTTGTTGCATTCTTCAAGAAGTGTATGAATAGGTTGAAGAATAACCATGAAGAAGTAGGTTAGCAAAGTAGATTGAGAAAGGGCATGTTCATGGCAAAAGTATTGGAGGGATAGGGGAATAAGTGGCAGCAGCGGTGGAATAAAGGGGGTATAACAACACATCACCATAAAATACAAATGAGTAGAACAAAGTGGCTCCACAATGCTTGTGGACAAAGAAGAAAAGTGTTTCAGAGATATCTACCTGCTAGCATAATTGCAGCAGCTGTACCATCTAACCCCTATCAGTCATAATCTGGAACAGTGCCACTTTCTATTAGCCAGGTAATAGAGGAACTGAAATTATTTATACGAGTCCATGTGAACCACTCCGTTTGCTCCAATGCATTCTGATGACTTAATTAGATAGTCAGTGTAGCACATGTGGCTTTCCAGTCAGGTTCATCACAAAAGGCCAGTTCATCAAAGCAGAAGAGTTGTGTGCTCTACAGCTAGATTAGAAATACGGATTTCTTCATTAAGTATCATACAGCTGACTGTGCCTCTTGGTTTGTCACCATCTATTCAGACAATTAAATAAAACCTCATGCTGGATAAACTGGGGCTAATAAAGAGACCTTGAATTGAAGTGCAGCTGGCAATCTTTTCTTTATTAAGACCTGGCAGCATACATAGTGACAGCATCTAAAAGGCAAAACGTGTGGAGTCATTTCTTATTCTCCCCCCCTCACTCTTAATATCTACCCTCTTTGGGCCATGACATTTTGGTTGATAGGATTTCCAGACCTTTGTTATTCTCACAAAAAAGGCAAAGAATAAACAAAGGTCAACTGTTAGAGCTCGGGAAACTGCAACATTCAACGCACTTAGACCCTTTCTCTGTGTCAATCAAAATAAAAAGTGAGGAGAAAAAGACGTGTGATGACTGACAACCCTGTTCCTAGAAGAATAGTTTTTAAAATATGTGGCAGATACAGTTTGCCATATAAAGATATTGTTTGAAGATGCTACATTTTCCAAACAGAACTGCAGTTCAAATCACACATATTAAATTCTATAGATTTATCATCAGTGGAACTTTATTCCAAGTATACAGGTGAAGTGTAAGACTATAATCAGTGAATAAATCAGGACGGGAGGAACTCTTCATAATTATGTTGCAATGTTTACAAAAGATATACACAATGATTGGCTTGTGTCTTGTACACATAGCACTTATGCCTCCATAAATAAAATTGAACTTTGACACTTAACTTTGACACACTTTGACTTTATAAATTTGGCTTATGCCAATATGAAATAATGATCTTCCCAATGGCAGCTTAATGTAACGTACACTAAACATGAGTGGCTAAATGGACATATTATGTTTTGTTGAGATAGTGTGCTTATAGACTGCACTGAAATAATGATCTTCCAATGTATAGCTTAATTTGCAGCAAAAAAACATGAACTGATACGATAACATGATGTTTGGTTGAGCTGGTTTGCTCAGCTATTACACAGTATCTTGATGGAATAGGATATAAACAAGTCAAATATGAGAAGCAGCCATACCAAATTAATTAATGATGATTATTAAACTATGATGGAGTATATTTGGTTTGGTCTACAGTGAGAAATATAAAAAGTGTGTGTGTGTGTATCTAGTATTTCAGAATTTAATGCAAATCAATATCTACAGTGCAATTAGTTAAATAGTTTCTCATTTAGCTATTCATATTCTTCACAAAAGGCTGATACCCATAAGAGCTGTAATAAAATTCCCACATTGTGGGACTCATGCTCACTCTGAATCAAACTGCTGTCTCATATCAGTTTTAGTATTAAATTCTTATAATGCTGGGAACTTTTTACAGACATTTCAACTAGACATCTGTACATTATGAAAAGCCAGCATCCACTGAGTGCTTAGCAAACTTCTGAATGTGTGCATAATATGGATTCCACAAGGAATTTCCTCATTACCCCCCTGCAGTGTCTAGACATGTAGAAGTTATTTCAAATCTAGACATGTAGAAGTTATTTCAAAGAGTTTGTCTAAGTCTAAGTAACTTTCAGCAGGGCAACAATGAAGGGCAATTTTATTCAGATAAACATTTACTAACCATTGAGTATTCAGGTTGTTATCTTTTTGGTGTAAAAGCTTTGCTGACTATTATTTTTCCTGTTTTCCTGACTGGCCTATGCTAAATGGATAAAATCTGTTACAGTAACTGAACTAAAATGTTGAGAGATTAATATCATAATTTAAGCTTGCCTTATAATTAGTTAGTTCTAGTTTCTCCTTATCTATTTTAAACCAATTCAAATCCAGAAATCATATCCATAGATAATGTTAAAATCCTAACAGAATAAAGATACCAGGTATAAGATATCAGATATAAAGGTTTCCAAACCTATCATCACTGAATACTGCAGTCTTAATAAAAATTGAACCAAGCACCACCTATTATTTTTTTTAACATTCTCCTGATGTAGTTGCCAATCAGCTATTACTGCAGCATCTAATGTGTTGACAAACCTTTGTGGCAACATTGTTTATAATATAGAAGCAACATCCTAATATATTCCTAGGATTGATGACAACAGTAGATATGTGCCCATAAGGAAAGCAACAGCAGTGTTTCCATTTGTCTCTAAGAGAATATGGATTACATACAGTAGCATACCAATATACACAAGAACAAAATGCCCATTACCTACACAAAATGTCCACTACCTACATCAAAATATAATACGTCCCCTGTTGCTGGGGGAGGTTGAAAGGTCTCCCAAACTTTTCCTTATCCAGTTGAGCCTGTGAACCCCAGAAGGAGAGGGCCCACCTCTAGCCCAAGACAGACAATTGTGTGGGTTGTGTTCTCACCTATCATGCTAACTGAAAGCAAGGTTGCTCTATTATCTCCCAAATACCAAGGGAGTTTTTAACATGTTTTGTTTTCTCAAGATTCCTTGAAACACAAACCCATTTGGTGTGGATTCTTTTGTTTGCCTTCACTCTTTTCTAAGCACAACCAGTTAAATCTTGGTTTTTAAGCAACACCGAGGAAGGCCTCAAACAATTTTGGGAGTAAACAAACTGATAAATCCTGATGTCATAGGGAAGGTATAACATTTGAAGCCATAGTAATTTGCATTTAAGTTGTACTTGGCTTTTCTATTTATTGCAGTTTAATTTATACATATAAGTTTTCTTTATGAACCATTCAAGCTTTAAACCACAACACAGAAAAATCTTTTTTATTTGATGTGATCCCAAAAGGATTGCCAAAATCTTTGGCTAGATTTGCTTCATAGTGTTTTGAGAGTCAATATATGCCAACTCAGGTTAGTAATACAACCCACATGATATATAAACATGCAAGATCATCCATGTGCTCCTTTCTATTCATATAGAGATATCGGTATAATGAAATAAAAACAGGACAATATAATACTTAGGCTGTATGATTCTTTCAATTCAAACCTTGTAAGTAGTTCATTACCTTCCTAACTCCTACTAGCTGTACTGACACATGAAAGATGCTGTAGCAAAAACATCAGAGTATATTGTGGCAACTTAAAGATGATATTCTCAGCTGGCAGATTAGATGACATTGAACAAAGCAGTTCTGTTAGCATAAAGACTTTCACCTGTGCAATAGAATGTTCTCTCCCCATGCCCTCTCCCCCTAAATATTTTTCTGAGGGTTCTCCCAACCCTTTCTGTGCTGAGGGACATCAGATAAAACAGCACAGCTTCACCAAGCTGTCCACTATTGCCATAGACATAATCAACACAACCCCCGTTTGCATCCAAAATGCACACACACACACACACACACACACGAACTCATATAGGAATAATTTACATTGATATTCTTAAAGCTGCAGCCATTCAACACACTGAAGACAGACCAGTACACAGACAGACCCTGAAGAGAAAGCAGCAAACTGCTTGTTGTCATCTACATCTCCAAACTAAAATTGACTACCATCTTAGCCAATGGTGTTTCTCTCTATCAAGCCTCAGGGACTAGCCTGTTGGCATTTACACACAAACTAAACTGAACTGGCTTATCCAGAACCATGACAGAGACACAGAAAGATGGACTAGCTCTGCAGGAAATGCCAGTGCCAACTCTGTGTCTCCATACTTGTTTATAACACCCTAGTGAATAATATCAGATTTATCATCTGGAGATCATCCTCAAAGGTAATATATGACATCACATGCCAGAAATGCCCTTCCTTTTTAACAGTCTTTCTGGACACAAATTTTATATAGAAACAGCAGTATTCAGAAATTGGTGGGACAACACTTCAGTCTCTCAGAGCATTTCTGTTGCTGGCATGAAGGCCACTATCTATCTATCTATCTATCTATCTATCTATCTATCTATCTATCTATCTATCATCTATCTCTATCATCTATCTATCTATCTCTATTTAACAATTGAGTTCTTACTAATACAGAACCGGTATTATGTGACACCTGCAGTACTGCCAGTTCAACATGTGAGGTAAGGCGATCTCATAGGTAAACTGGTCCCAATATGTTAAGAGCTTTGTAAACTAATAGTATCATTTTGAGCTTGGCCTGGTAGCAGAATGGCAATCAGTGCAGATATCTGAGCACAGAGTTTTAACAAATTTCAAAGGGAGGCTCCAGCACGAAGTACAATTTATTAGCAAACTGGATTCTTCTCCATTCGGTCTACTGAACTTTGGTTTTCATTCCTACTGCAGATATAAAATTAGCATACCATCTCTAGAACTATATTGTCCTAGAATTCATCAGTGCTCTGGACTATGTGGTTCAAAGAGACACATCATTCTTAATAATTTATTTTTATTTTAACCGTTTATTTTCTATAGTTTGTTACTGTTCCTTGTTATTCAAGGATTATTCTTAATTCACCTTTTAGGTAATATATGTGTCTCTCTCTGTGTGCGTCTGTGTGTTTTCTACAGTTTGGTACTGTTCCTTGTTATTCAAGGATTATTCTTAATTCACTTTTTAGGTAGTGTGTGGGTGTGTGTGGGTGTGTGGGTGTGGGTGTGTAAAATTGAAAAACCCAAAGAAGCCATTTAGTGCCTGCAATAATAAAACATAAGAGCATTCAGATTTTGTAGTCTCTCTCACACACATGTACATTCACACTGACAATTCACATTCTGTGGTACAAATGTTTTGCATAAAACAAATCCTACCTGGAATAAGCTGACCCAGTAACTGATGGACCTGAGACAGGCTGAGTACAGCTACCACGACAGTAAAAGAATAACGTTTCCATTTCATGTTGCTTCTGTTCTTGCATTACACCAGCCCAACAACACTTTTAGAAATGTTATCTGTAACAAGGAAAATAAGACAACTGTTTATATTGTCATACAATTCAGAAGATATTAAACAAAATCTGTGCTGAATTAATCTCTAGAAGAGCCACACATACAAACACAGCAAAATCTTGTGCTATGAGACTAAGTTGACTCCTGGCTACGGTCTCTCATTTAAGAAATGTTGTATTTGTTTGTTTGTTTGTTAGATTCCATTTGCGAATCACTTTCATTATGTGAATCGCTTTCCTTAAACAATCTCTAAGCAATTTTACAGTAAAAACATCAACAATTAAAATAATTCCATATTTGAAAACAAAAGAAAAACAATTCCATATATAAAATAGTTCTATACAGTGGTACCCCTGGTTGTGAACGGGTTCCGTTCTGGAGGCCCGTTCACAACATGAAAAGAACGCAACTCACGTCTGCGCATGCGAGGGTCATGATTCGCCGCTTCTGCGCATGCACATGATGTCATTTTGCATGTCTGCGCATGCGTGAGTGGCGAAACCCAGAAGTAACCCTTTACGGTACTTCCGGGTCGCCACGGGACTCAACCTAAAAAAATGTATCATGAAGCAAACATAACATGAGGTATGGCTGTACATACAATTAAAAACATTTCCATATCTAAAAAAAAATATCTATATATAGAATAAAAGGTTGAGAATGGTAAATCAGTTATGAAGACTATTAAGAAGACACTCAAGGCAATGGGTGTCTTGGTATATAATTGGTATATAATTTTAGGTATGTAAAATATATGAAAATAATGCAACAGTAATCAGTGCTACATCTCTTTCCCCCTCTTTCATGTTTTCAGCTTCTGTGATATCTATTTAGGTGCTGCTGCCATGGCAACCTACATTGAAATACATCCAACTTCTTGCCCTTCTCCTCTTGTCTGCTTCTTTGCACCTTTTAACCCAAACTGACTAGCACTGTTCTGACGCAGACTTCATGGAGACATTCACATAAATGAACTATAAAATACAGTAATTAAAACACAACAAAATCTGAATCCTACAATATTTGTGCCAAAGCTTTGGGGGGGTTGCATTTATTTCAAACCTTATACTGGTATTCAAAAAATGATACATACATAGATATATTTATTTCAGGTATTTATATAATGTTTACTATTCAAAACTTCTAAGCAGTGAACTTCACCATTTAGAAACTTCAGTCCACTCAAGTTTAGGAAAATAAACTGAGTTCTGTCCTCTAACCCCTTTGGCTCATTGCAAGAATTACAGCTAGGATATTTTATCACCAATCAGTTCAAGTTCCTAGAATTGAATTATTTTCCTATTTATTTTAACAAAAATCTCATCAACCTTCAACAATATGTAGTTGTAATATTGTCACGAAATCACATATTAGATATGCAACCATTTATCAGTTACAGTATTTTTAGTCCCCTTCATGAGCACTTACTTCTACAGAGGCGGCCAGAAATGTGCTGGATATTTGGAGTTCTGGAGATCTCAAATCACTATTGTGCTCCGAGGCCCCCCAAGCCCATCCCTAAGTAAATAACTTCACCCTGACACGTAATTTAGGTTTAAGTTTTTGGGCCAAATTTAGGCCACAACTTTATTGATTACAGCAAAGTGAGTGGTATTGGCTTAGGCATTGGCAACCGACTGTAACTGACTCCTGCCTCTCTGGCAGGTAGTCTGGAAGGGTAAACACCAAATGAGGGAGCAACATCGATGAAAACCAACCAAAGCTCACCCCGGGGTTCCTGTGGTCCTGGCTTGGCCCTAGCCCCTCAAGTGGGCTTCAGACGAGATCCAGGACCTCTAGATTCCTTTACGGGAATACTCTTATTCATGGAGGGGCAGGTGATGACGCACCTCCCCTCCCACACACCTCACTAAGCCAATACCTAACTGCCAAACCTTACAAAGTTGTGATGATTGCTAAGGGGGTAGGTGCAAACCAAGTGGCCAGGGCCATTTTGCCAAATGGAAAAATTCCTACCTGGCCCCTGTTCCAAAACAGGCAACCAACCAATATCCAAAGCAAGGCCAAAGCAGCAACACCAACAAATAGGGGCGGGAGGGTGGGTGTTCGGCAGCACAAAGCAAGTGCCTCAGCCACGTCACACTGCCACTTTTATAGGCCCCCCTCCCATCATGCCACCTGCATCAGATTGGCTCAAACGGCCTGGCATGATTGTGGGGCCATACAGACAAGGCCTGGGTCACACACCCCGCCTACAACCCGTGCCCAACCAGGACCCTCATTAAGGAGGATCCCATTTGTTTCAGATTGTATAATGGCCTTTGTGGCATATAGCTTAGAAACAACAACAGAGCACTAACCCAGAAGTTTTCTCAGTATTACTCTAACCTTCTAATAGTAAAAAATAATTGTCCCAGTGCAAACTCTTATTGGGTATGTGCTTCTGTTGAAAGCAGGGATGAGGTGGGAGATCAGGGGTCTAAAATATGCATGGAGCCTACATGACTTCAAGAGGCTCCTCACTTTGGAAGTTTGCCTTTCAATTTGTGGAGTGTGGCAGGAACGGTGACTGAGGAGAGCTAAAATCTAAAGGAGAGCTATTCTCTCTCCATTTTAGCTTCTCAAATGCCTTAGCTGCTGCATTCTGCACCAGCTGAATTTGTTGAGGAGTCTTCAAAGCATATATGGCATGTTACTGTTCTGAAATGCATCAGAAAGCAACCCAAATGTACACTGGTCTGATTCCTTCAAGGGATTATTCCTCTTGCAGCAGAGCCATATATAATGACTGATCATTGTACACAATATTAAGTCTATATACTAGCTAGGCAGACAAATGAACACTAATCCTTTTGTTGGCAGAAGGGAGAAATAACTATTTGACTTGTGTTGATACTATAACAATCAGTATTGATAATATAGCATAATAAACTTTGCTGTTTCCAGAGGGATAGTCACGTTAATCTGTTTGCAGCAAGAACAACAAAGAGTCTTGTGACATCTTAATGGCTGATGCTGCATAGACATGTCAGTTCATTCCATTTCCCTGACATTTCCCTGATAATTTTCACGTTATATTTGAGCTTTCGCATGATGTAAAAGTTTAGTGCTCGTTTCCATGTTATTTGGTTGCACAAAGAAAAAGTTTGCAAGCCTGGAACCCTGGTCTTGGACACCAATGGCAAGGCCCTACAGGGTGTGGAAGATGCTATGCAACTGACTTTCCTTTAGTAAGGCTGCTTAAGGATCCTCAATACCCCCACCCCAGGATCCCATCTGCAAGTAGATTTCCAAAAGGCTTAGGAGCCTTCTTCTCCCCTCTCCCATCACCCTCTCCCCTCAACAGCTGTTTAGCAGAGGAAATGATCCTATTTTCTAATGTTTGTTTCACACTAGTATGAATGAAATTTAATGCAACATGGTGCTGCAATGTGGAAGGAATTTAAACAAACAGGACAGAACTACCATTGTAGTCAGTAAAACTAATTAAATACTGAATGCAGTCTGGCAAATTTATTATGACATAACCTCATCAGATATCCATGAGTTAGTCTTAAGGGTACCACAATAAATTTTTACCATAGTTTCTATGCTGTATGAAAATATAATTAAAAAAAAAAATGCAATTAAAATTCCCTGGGGTTGTACTGGTTTGGTGGCCTTCCCCGCTGCCCCCATTAATCTTGAATATATAAACAAGAGTGGACTTTTGAACCTTTGAGAGAAAACTGGTGTCTTCCTGATATTTATTTGCTCTCTTCACAAATTCCAAAATGCATCCTTGACAAAAAGATGGGTTCTGAACACTTATGTTAGCTGTTTTCTTCCATCTAGGAAATACAATGAGGATAGTAATCAATAGTACAAGTCCAGTTACTTAGCAACAGTGGTTGCTTGACTATCCTATCTTCTAACAATCATGACTGCAAGGGGAGAATTTTCACCCATTTGCTGTACATCAGATGACAATGAATAAAAAACAGTATAACAAGAACTTTCAGAATCCACATGCTTAAACTATATTTTATTCCTCAAAAGTTTCTTCTGAAGTATTAAAGAGATTTAAGCTGGAGGCGCTATCCATGGGGCATATAAAAGAAACACAAGTTCCTCTCCTGTGGCTGCAATCATTAAGAAATCAATGCCAAATTAAAAGTGCACAAACCCCGAGGGGAAGAGAAGCACTGCAGTTAATACAGGGGAAAGATTTAATCAATTTTTGGTGTTTCCTGCTTCCCTTAACTTGGATGTTATCTGCATAAGAAACAACTATATAAGCAATGAAACCAAAGCAAGCAAAAATAATATTGCTGCACACTTTTTGTTTTAATATCTTTCTTTTTATACTGTATTATACTATGTCAGGATCCACTGGGCAAGGGTGGGGATCCTTGAAGCTGCACTCTGTTTCTTCAATGTAATGAGTCACCTGGTACTGCAGGTCAGAAGAATGTCTGGATACTGTGGTCTTATGATTCAGAATGACTTTGTGTAATGAAAGAGCCAATTGGCTTCCCCTTACCCAACAGAGTATCAGAGGCCAGAAAAGACAGGCAGATTTATGACAAATTTTGGGAGAAATTTTACTTTCTTTTTCCTGTCCTGCCATAATGCGGTATGAGAAAACTTAAACCTATATGGTTTGAGATGTTAATTTACCATGCAAACAGCCCAACACCATGGCACACTATAATGTCAGTGCTAATTGCCTAAGACGGGCCTTGGTTTAATGACAACGGTGTATTTATTTTCAAAATAAACTGCTGGGATAATAGAAACTCCAGGTTTGAATAGGGCAACTCTGCTGGAAGCCAGGGTGGGGGTTATGAACTAAAATAAATATGTTTGCTATGATTTGTTCAGCCCCGCTGCAAGCCCTCCTTCACTTATTTTAGTACATCTCTTTTCACCCTGAGAGTAGTTGCAGCCAATCAGTCACAGTTCTCCATGGCTCCTTCCTTCCATCCACCACTGCTACCCTCACCACTGGCTAGGTAAGAAAACAAAGGGATTTATCTAGTGCTGCAGCACGACTCACATGACATGCATGCAGAATTAAACTTCTTCCTTCTCCTTTCACCTCCACTCCAGCCCCCGTGCACCCTTAAAATAAGCTCTGAAGGAGGATTCTCCAGAGCAGTTGAGGAGCAGGCATGTGAGGGAAAGAGAGGAAGTCCCATCACATGAGTAGAACCCTGCTTATCCAGTGTCAGACACAACACAAAGTGTCCCTGTAGTCAAGTTATTGACACTGAAACTGGCACCTTCCCAGCTTCAAGGCACTTTATTAACCCCCAGAAGAGAAAAAGGCTGTAGTAGATTTTACTGGTGTGCTCAGTTGATAGTTCTTATGGCAGGCTTGCAGCACTGTGATCCTTATGTCAGTCTTTACTCTCATATACACTTGGTAAGTCACCAAATGAACTATATCTTAACAAGGACTTAAGAAGGACTCAAAAGGGCAAAAATGACAGGCAATCTTTAACACACAACATGCAATGTTCATGAATGCTAGTGTCTGATGGAACTCCGGTTTTCTTGATTTTCAATCATTTTATTTCAGCAAATTGATGAAAATTGGTGGTCCACATGACAGCTGGTAATTCGTCCTTGAAGTGATACTACTGTTGGACATACTCTTCCTTTACAGTACTGCTGATCAAGCCATAGATCACTGAAATGAACAGTTGTACTACACTTCTTTAACTATAATCCTTTAAGCTTGTCTGGGATAAACTAGATTTATTCTAAAAAGCAGCAAGAAGTAAGTGTTCCCATGATTTGTATTTGTTCAGGGATATGAAGCACTGTTTGCACACTTTGCTATATAGATACAAAAGAAAATTCAGCAGTTCTTTGAGCTGCATTGTAAAACTCCACAGAAATCAATGTCATTATAGCTTTTAATACTAGGAGAGGATGTGGCCCATAGTTATTTTGAGACAGTTCTATGGAGAAGAAGCATTCTAATCCCTATTGGGCTATACTTTCAATTTTTGCTTTTATTGGACAAGAAACAGTCTCACTACCACTGGGACCCAAGTTTATACCTATTTATGTTTCATTTTATTTGCCTTTGGGACATCATTAAAGACAGAAAGTAGGTAACACATTTTAATTAGATTAATCCCTACTGTTACAGAAGAATGGAAGTACATAGACCTGTGTTACCAGAGAACACATGCCAAAACAAGGAAGGTTTCAAGCAGACTTAAATGTAATTCCAAATCTGACTGCAGGCCACTGATGGAAAGTTACAATAGAATACAGGGTTTAACCAAAAGTTGCTCTTTTATTATCTGTAGCCTTTCTATTTTGACATTATTACTATTACATTTTACTTTCTGGTCCTTCTACTTCTAACTTTCATTGATTCTTAGTTCTACTGCTAGCATGAACTTCTGCATCCTTCTGTGACCGTGTTATACTTTCTTAGTTTCATGCCATTTTATTCACAGGCTTGTTTACCATCATCATATCTACTATAAATTATTGCTTCTAAAGTTGTAAGTATAGTTATACTCTGGTCCCCATCCCTCTTTTCCCGTCTTCCTTTATTTCCCTTCACTGTTCTTCTTATTAAACCACCAACCTCTGCTCCTAAAGTCCTTCTCCACCTTTTACATTTCCTAGCCTTATCACTGTGTTGTCTTCCGTGCTGACATTTGATTTTTCTACCTATTTGTCCTTTATACACCTCTTCTGAATTATCCTAGCCCTTTGCTAATCAAGACTTCACAAGTTGTTTAAATCCCATTTCATTTCCATTGTCTCATTATTATTTTTATTTGTGAAATTTAGGCAAGCCCTATTTTCTGTTTTACACTCTATATAATAATGCCCATACATGCAGCGCTCCCAGCAATGCCATCACTAGAAGATCTTAGATACATGAACTTCGTACAAAATCAAAAACCCAAGGTCTCCATTCTATAAACTGTTTTTAGAAAATTTGTATTTAGTAACTATTTTTGTTAAATGTATGTTTCCAGACACATCTCTTAAGTGAAAAAGAATCTGACAAATCGTGCATAGGAAACAGCACCGAGTTTCCTTGCTGTGATGGTGGGAATCACAGGTACAGGGAATCTTCAGTGGTCCTCTAAGTATATAAAACATAGACAACTAGTTATACATGAATGCATTTCATAAAGCGTCGAGACACATTTAAAGTTTTAACTGAATGAGTTACAGAGCAGGAAGAAGGGTATCATGCGTAAGTCACTGGATCAGGTGAGATGTTATTGAGCCAAAATACAAGGCATGCTTATGATTAACATTTGAAAGCTCATTTCCATACATGTAGACTGTGCATAATATGCCCCCCCATATTGCATAGCACTAGTGCTAAAGAATGTGTAAATCTTATGCTTCCAGCATGCAATGTCAGCATGAGAAAAAGGCTTTCCTGCAACCTTCACATAGCAACAGCAACATCTAAACAGGCACTGTGATAAAGAATTCAACAATGTAACTGTTTCTGTCCCATTAATGTTCAAATGAATGCTAAACAGTTATCTTAAAAAGTCATGCAGTCCAATCACACTGTATCAAAATCGGAACTACTTGTGAGAAAAGTTAACAAGATTAAAACATTTAGTATCTATAGTTCACTCTATAACAAAATCTAGCTAAGTGCCCTGAAATGCTTCATTCAGAAAAAAAGCAAATGTTGGCAGATTTTCTCCAAAGCTTATATTTGTTTGAAGGGGAAATACAACTTCAGTTAATTTTGTCCTGAGGGAAGATTTTGGATTTTCAAAAATTTTGAAGTATACTTCTCCAAATTTGTGTAGTTTATTTGCTTAACAAAAAAATTAATAGTATTTAGTATGAACTTGAAAGATAGTCTAACAGTCACTAGTATTTTACATTAAAATCTTCAGTGTTAAAACAAAGACCACTGAAATATACTCAAGAGTCGCAAAGTGATTTCATGCTCTTTATTCAGCTCATAGTGGTGAGGAGGAATGAATGAAAGTCCCCTCAAAGTATCTGCTTTATATACATTATTTACACAATGGGCTGCCCATGATTGGCTAATTCTGGAATTCTACTGTAAGCCAATCAGGTTGTGGATTCACTTATATCTGGAGCATGATTGGGTGGTTCCTGCCAACCAATCATACTGCTGCATTGTTCTAGGACCAATCAGACTGCTGCATTCTGAATCCTATTGTTCTAGGACCAATCAGACTGCTGCAATTTGGATCCTATTGTTCTAGGACCAATCAGACTGCTGCAGTTTGGATCCTGTTCAACTCAGTACATAACACCCCTCCCCTCTAAGTTCCAGTCCTGCCTGGGTGGTCGCATTCATACTCCTCGAGGTACGCCGGCGGCCTACATGTGCGTTGCGGTCTGTGGTATTCAGGTTCTGGCTCGTGTTCCAAGGATGCTGGCTGTGATGGGCCTGTTTGGTCTGGCGCAACCGGCTCGCTCAGTCGTGGTTCTGGTTCCGGTGTCCTTTCGGCCTCGCGGGTCCTCTCTGTATTTACTGATTCTGCCTCTCCTGCTGGCCCCTCCCGCTCTATGGGCCTCACTGCCTCTCTGTTCCCTTGGGACTCCTCTGACCTTTCCTCCTCCTGGTTTTCTCCCGGGAATCGTCGCCGTATCTGGTCGCAGTGGCGGCGCTAGCATTGTCCCCCATCCGTTAGCACCTCGTACGACACGGGGCCAGTGACCCTGGTGACTGTGGCGGGTACCCATGCTGGGCCTGCCCCAAAATTCTTTGCGTACACTGGGTCCTGGGCCTTGAAGGTCCGGGGGTTCCTGCCTTCCCCCACCACTACCTCATCCTGAGCTCTATCGGGGTGAAGGCGGTCCAATCTGATTGCAAGGCGCTGACCCATTAGTAGTTCAGCGGGGCTCTGGCCAGTCGTTGAGCTGGGGGTGCTGTGCTGTGCTAGGAGGAATGTGGCAAGGCGGTACTCCCAATCCCCTTGCGTCATGCGGTGAAGGGTGTCCTTGGTGGTCCGCACCATGCGTTCTGCTTGGCCATTGGTGGCAGGGTGGAATGGCGCCGAACGGATGTGGCGGATGGCATTCTGCGCTGTGAAGGTTTGGAATTCTCCTGACGTAAATGCAGTCCCGTTGTCTGAGACGAAAGTGTCAGGGAGCCCGTGGGTTGCAAACAGCCTGCGTAGTACCCGGATGGCTGCGGATGTAGAAGTGGACGGTACCAGTGCGACTTCCAGCCATTTGGTGTAGGAGTCCACCTTCCCTGGGCGGTGAATCAGTGCATACTGGTAGCTGGCAAGGAAAATTGACCACCTGAGGACGCAAGGAGACAGAACTTGGGGGGTCTGCTTTTTGGGGGCAAACAAGCCAAGCAACTGCTTGTGGTCAGTCACCACGGTGAAGGGCCGCCCGTACAAGAAATCATGGAATTTTTTTACTCCCTTCACGATTGCCAGCCCCTCCTTGTCTATTTGCGAGTAGTTCCGCTCGGTTGCGTTGAGTGTCTGGGAAAAGTATGCTACTGGTACCTCTCTCCCATCCGGGAGTTGGTGTCCCAGGACAGCGCCAATGCCATAGGGCGAGGTGTCGCATGCTAGCACCACCGGCAGCCTCTCGTTGAAGTGTGCCAAGACCGAGTTTGAGACAAGCAAGTCCTTGACTGCCTGGAATGCAGCCTCCTGGCGCGGGCCCCACACCCAAGGGGCCCGCTTGACCAGGAGTCTGTGTAGGGGCTCCGCTACTGCCGCCTTGTGGGGAAGGAAGGAATGGTAAAAGTTCAATAGCCCCAAGAAGGCCTGAAGTTCAGTCTTGCTCTTGGGCGCTGGGGCATCACAAATGGCCTGTACCTTGTCCCCAGTCGGGTGGACCCCTTCTGTGTCCACCATAAATCCCAGAAAGTCCACCTGAGGCACTCCTAGTAGACATTTTCCCCGCTTCACCTTGAGACCCGCTGTCTGGAAACGGTGCAGTACGGTGTGGAGGCGGTCCTCAAACTCCTCTGGTGTGGGCCCGGCAATCAACACATCATCGAAGAAGGGGGTGATGCCAGGAATCCCTTTAAGGAGTGAGTCCATTAGATTCTGGAATATGCCTGGTGCCACACTGACACCGAATTGCAGCCGCTTTAGCCTGAACGCTCCTCTGTGCGTCACAATCATCTGTGCCTCTGCTGTGGGCTCATCTACTGGCAGCTGTTGATATGCTTGGGCCAAGTACAGCTTGCCAAAAAATTTCGACCCAGCCAGGGTGGCAAGGACATGGCTGACCACTGGCACTGGGTATGCATGGGCCGTGAGGGCCTTGTTTATGGTACATTTGTAGTCTGCGCAGATGCAGACCGAACCATTAGGCTTGACGGGTGTGACGATTGGGGTTTCCCAGGGGGCATTAGGCACCGGCTCCAGCACTCCTTGCTCCACGAGCCGGTCCAATTCCTCGTCTATACGGGGTTTCAGGGCGAATGGGACCCAGCGGGCCTTGAGTCTGACCGGTCGTACTGCGGGGTCAAGCTGTAGAGCAATGGGGGGGCCCCCGTATACTGTCCCAATTTCCCATCAAAAACCCCTGGAAATTCCTTGCATATGGCGTCCACGCCCACTTGTAAGGTAGTGTGGTTCACCCGGTGATGGCTAGCCCCAGTGGTCCAAACCATGCCAATCCCAGTAAGCTAATGTAGGGGCCCTTGACCACAAGCAAGTCCAGTTGCCGCGTCCGCCCTCAGTATTGCACCCTGAAGGTCCCCACCCCCATTGTGGGGACCTTACATTTCTGGAAGTCCCGGAGGGTGAATGGGGCCGGCCTGAGTTTGGGACCCCCAGTAGGACACAGTTTCCTTAAGGTCCTTGCTGAGATTATGGATAGAGTTGAACCCATGTCAAGCTCCATGCGGCATGGGGCACCCTCTATCTGTACCTCTACATAAATTTTCTCTACATTGGGGTGGGGCAACTGGTATACCTGGAAGTCCGTGAGCTCCGTTGAGATGCCTTGGTGCATTGGGCCCCGGGACCTGGGGCTCTTGGATTGGTCGTCTGATGCCTGGCGTCGGGTGGGCTGAGCTCGACACACCCGGGCGATGTGTCCCGATTTTCTGCACTGCCTGCAATCTGTGTTGCGGAAACGGCAGGTCCTCCTCTCGTGACTTTCCCCACAGCTTGCGCAGTTCCCTCCTTCTCGTCGAGGCAGCTGTGGTATGTGGGCTGCTTGAGTGCGCTGCTGTACTCGGTGCACTTCCTCCCTGTCAGATCCTGAGTAGTCGGTGAGGTCTTCGTGGTGGACCCTCGGTTGGGATGGCAGGCTCGGCCGTGCCTCTTGCGTCAACCTCTTGGCAGCTTCCGTTGCCAGGGCCTCCTCCAGAGCGACCTGGAATGTTAGGTCCTTCTTAGCCTAGAGGCGTCGTTACAGCTTCTCATCCTTCAGGCCACCGACGAGGTGGTCCCGAAGCATGTTCTCCAGCTCTGAGAAGTTGCAGAACCAGGCGGCTTGGCGGAGAGAGGTCACAAACCCAGTTATGGTTTCCCCAGGGGCTTGCCGCTTTGCGTAGAAGGCATTTCGACGAGCCACCACTGAGGGCTGCGGCGAAAAGTGCCCCTTCAGCTGTTCCATTATTGTTTTGTATGGAATAGTAGCGATGTCTTCAGGTGCAAGGAGAGCCCGGGCGATTTCAAACGTCTCCTCTCCGCAGATGCTGAAGAATATCGCCCTCTTCTTGGTGTCTTCTTCATCGGTGACCCCTTTGGCTTCTAGGAGGAAGGTGAAACGGGAGGCGTACGCTTCCCAGTCTCCAGATGCTGAGTTGAACGGCGAGAAGCTGCTGTCGGTTGCCATTCTGAGTTCCTTGTGTCCCGGAGCTGAAGCCTGGATACACGGTGCGAGGCAGCGGTGCGGCAGGTGGCGGGGCTGCGGTGCTGTGTGTTGCAGTCAGCTCAGTGGGAACCCACCTTCGTCGAGAGTGAAATATACTCAGAGTCGCAAAGTGATTTCATGCTCTTTATTCAGCTCATAGTGGTGAGGAGGAATGAATGAAAGTCCCCTCAAAGTATCTGCTTTAATAATAATAATAATAATAATAATAATAATTTATTATTTGTACCCCGCCCATCTGGCTGGGTTTCCCCAGCCACTCTGGGCGGCTTCCATAAAAACCAAAAATACACTAAAATATCACAGATTAAAAACTTCCCTGAACAGGGCTGCCTTAAGATGTCTTCTGAATGTCAGGTAGTTATTTATCGCTTTGACATCTGATGGAAGGGCGTTCCACAGGGCAGGCGCCACGACCGAGAAGGCCCTCTGCCTGGTTCCCTGTAGCTTTGCTTCTCGCAATGAAGGAACCGCCAGAAGGCCCTCGGCGCTGGACCTCAGCGTCCGGGCAGAATGATGGGGATGGAGATGCTCCTTCAGGTATACTGGGCCAAGGCCGTTTAGGGCTTTAAAGGTCAACACCAGCACTTTGAATTGTGCTCGGAAACGTACTGGGAGCCAATGTAGGTCTTTCAAGACCGGTGTTATGTGGTCTCGGCGGCTGCCCCCAGTCACCAGTCTAGCTGCCGCATTCTGGATTAGTTGTAGTTTCCGAGTCACCTTCAAAGGTAGCCCCACGTAGAGCGCGTTGCAGTAGTCCAAGCGGGAGATAACTAGAGCATGCACCACTCTGGCGAGACAGTCCGCGGGCAGGTAGGGTCTCATCCTGCGTACCAGGTGGAGTTGGTAGCTGCCCTGGATACAGAATTGACCTGCGCCTCCATGGACAGCTGTGAGTCCAAAATGACTCCCAGGCTGCGCACCTGGTCCTTCAGGGGCACAGTTACCCTATTCAGGACCAGGGAGTCCTCCACACCAGCCCGCCCCGTCCCCCCAAAACAGTACTTCTGTCTTGTCAGGATTCAACCTCAATCCATTAGCCGCCATCCATCCTCCAACCGCCTCCAGGCACTCACACAGGGCCTTCACTGGTTCTGATTTGAAAGAGAGGTAGAGCTGGGTATCATCTGCATATTGATGGACACCCAGTCCAAACCCCCTGATGATCTCTCCCAGCGGCTTCATATAGATGTTAAAAAGCATGGGGGAGAGGACGGAACCCTGAGGCACCCCACAAGTGAGGGCCCAGGGGTCTGAACACTCATCCCCCACCACCACTTTCTGAACACGGCCCAGGAGGAAGGAGCGAAACCACTGTATAACAATGCCCTTTATATACATTATTTACACAATGGGCTGCCCATGATTGGCTAATTCTGGAATTCTACTGTAAGCCAATCAGGTTGTGGATTCACTTATATCTGGAGCATGATTGGGTGGTTCCTGCCAACCAATCATACTGCTGCATTGTTCTAGGACCAATCAGACTGCTGCATTCTGAATCCTATTGTTCTAGGACCAATCAGACTGCTGCAATTTGGATCCTATTGTTCTAGGACCAATCAGACTGCTGCAGTTTGGATCCTATTCAACTCAGTACATAACAACCACGTTTTCCAGAGGAAGAAAAAAATTCAAGTACATCTTTATAAAGCCCCATGGATATGGAAACTCCTCTCCCCACCCCCAAATATTTATTTACTATAACAATATAACCATGAAGAAATCACAGCAGTGAAAATACACACACACACACATTGACTCCACGTTTAGAAGACCTAAAACTGCAAACATTTTAAAAAGCCATTTATTT
This sequence comes from Podarcis erhardii, assembly GCF_964252035.2. Classification (NCBI taxonomy): domain Eukaryota; kingdom Metazoa; phylum Chordata; class Lepidosauria; order Squamata; family Lacertidae; genus Podarcis; species Podarcis erhardii. Next base: position 46,420,837 of record NC_138508.1, on the reverse strand, counting down.
AACTTAAAATGTTCACAATGCCTCTCAATCTTCTCAGTAGGACCAAAAGGGGGGGGGATTCAATTTTCAAAGATAATTGTGTCAGACAACTGCTTTATCCCTTTTCAGATAAGTAGCTAATTACCACCCAAGCGATTTCAGAGCCACACAGCTGGACATAACAGGAGACTTCTAGAAATTAAAATGTATCCCAGAGCATACCCAGTCATAACACCCTCTTCCCCAGGAGCCAGGTGATCAAGGGTGAATAAAAGGACATAAGAATGATGTTGGGATTAAAGTTGGCCACAACTTTATTTAATTCAATTGCAGGTAACCTTGGCATAGGTACTGGGCATGTATCCCTCTCAGCCCCCTGCTGGAGGTCTGAGGCATGACAGGGTCAGTTAGGGGGGAAATGGGACCCCCCCAAAGTCACCGAGGGAAGCTCTATGGCCCTCCAACCACACACTTCTGGCTTTATGTACAGAGACTTCCCTCAAGACCCCTCTAGCAGGATACTCTAATATTGCCACTGCTAGGAGGGGGTGAGTCACCACTTCACCCCTTCCTCAAATGTTAAACTATAGGATAACACCCAAGAACTAAACCGTCACCAGACAGTGAGTGCAAATTTAAACCAGGGCCTGGCGGGAAGCCAGTAAGCATTGTGGGGCCAAGGGAAGGGGACAATGGCCAAAACAAACATGGTGTGGCTCCGTGGGGAAGGAGCCGCCACACTGGTTTACAAGTGCCACTCACCCTTGGACTGGGTAAGTGGCCACTGATAGACAGGGAACTATTTCACTTAACTGACAAGAAGCGTGAGACACACCTGGAGAAAACAAAACCAGAAAATGACTGTGAAATTCCTCCACACAAAAGAAAACCAATTTCATGCTCCCTATCCTCCCAGTTGAATTTGGGACAGCCTTCACATGGTCATGTCTTCTTTGAAAAAGAGAACTCTGATGTTGCTCAAAACCTTTTTACTTAAGAGATCAAAGTTTAATACAGCAGTGCAAGAATAGACACAGAGCAGGCAGAACAAGACTGAGATCTCAGCCCAGCTCTTATGTGCATGTTTTAAGTCAGCTATCCCCAACATGGTGCTCTCCAGATGTGTTGAACTGCAATTCCCATCATCCTTAATGCCTGGCCATGCTGGCTAAGGCTGATGGGAGTTGGGGTCCAAAAGATCTGGAGGGAACCATGTTGGGGAAGGTTTTTAGTAGTAATGGGAGCTTAAAGTAGTAGTAATGAGTGCAGTGGATGCCTCTACCATCATTGTTACAGAAAAATGTCTATTTTCCCACAGGTGTGTTGCATTGCACTCTTAAAAAATATGTAACTGAAATTGATGCAAACAGTGTTGGCTCCCATTCTTTTTTTTATAGCCTCCTGTGTAAATGAAACACTATACTAAAGAAGGCGAATCATATTTGTACTAATGCAACTCTTGTACAAATCTAAAAATTCCAGAGGTTTTATTGCCTGGGAGGGGCCTGACTGACTCCAGCTACAAAAGCAGAGGCTGCTGAACAAACTCTTGAATAGCAGTATTGTTTTCAGGGTTTTGTTGCTGTTATCTATATTCATTTTTTCTTTTTTTATTTCTAGATCTTGCAATGATTTATGTGGAAATTGTTCAGTTATATAAATCTTTTCATGTTGTAAACCACCATGAGCATGGCTTTCACTATGCAAAGGCAGCATACAAACTGATGATGATGATGATGATGAAGAAGAAGATGATAGGTGGAAGTAATAATAGCAAGGAAAGATTTTCTGGATTTTGAAGAAACAGCACGCTGTACTAAGGATGTAAAGTTTTAAAAAGTGTACATGTCATGCGTCATCTCTTTTTAATATTACACACTTTTTAGCCTCAAGAATCTTAAGGTATCCATAAAGAGAAGAAAATGCTTGTTACCCACAGAGAAGATGTGAACATTGTACATTCTGTTATCATGTCTAACGAGTTGTAGATCACTGTCAGACAAAACATTTTTCTCTGAAATCTACTGAGCAAGTTGAATATCTACAGAGAGCTTTGAAGAAACCTGTTGTTGGAGTTAGGTAGGGATACAAAGCAGAGGTTCTGTTGTAAAAGTATAGCTAGAAGGAAACATGAATGCAGTTTTTTTAAATATAAAAATATGTAAATACTGTTGGCAAAAGAAAATGCTAATGTGTTTCAAAGCAACAAATGTTTCTACATCAGGGGTGTGGGAACTTCAAACTCAAAACCCTCGAGGCCTCTCTCTCTAGCACTTGAGACTCTGCCTAGCCAATGACCCCACACCATCCTTATGTTGCTTTAAGAGGGAAAACTAGAATCCTTATGGTCCAGATACTCTGCATTAAAATTCAGTTGAAATTTGAGAAGCTCTGTATTCTTCCATAAAGTTCTAACAATTTTTAAAAACCTTCCTGAAAACTAGTGGGTTGCTATCAAACACATCCAACTTGCTGTAAAGAAAAAGACGTTGTACTGTGTAGAGACCTTTTTGTTGTAGATGTTCATATCATGGCTGGGTTGACTTTCTCCAATAAAGAACTACTGCATAATAATTCTTAGTAGGGTAAAGGCAGCATCATGAATTCAGGTCACATAAAAGGTGCAACTATAATAAAGAGACAGCTAGCTAACCTGCAGATCTCTACACCCTGAAGGACTAAAGATTAGAATAGCAAATATGCTTTCCAGGAAAGTAGCTTTCATTTTTAAAAAAATCATCCAAACTTATAATGTACTAAAAAGGTTTGATGTCCATACAATATATCACTGAATTTATTTTTTTCCTTTTAAGTCAGCTGAAGGCATTTAGCATCATACATACACACAGAAAAATGGCAAAGATTTCCATGACGCCTTTATGACAAGTGAAAGGTTAATGTATTAGACTGTATAAACCCATCAATTTCTATTTTCCAATGTAAGTTCACTGTCACTGTCCTTAGGCTTTTTTCGTGCTATAGAACAACATTCTCAATATCATTTTTTACAAATGTCTAGATTTGATAGATGTCTAGTGGTCTCTCTCTCTCTCTCTCTCTCTCTCTCTCTCTCTCTCTCTGTCCTGTGATGTGATGTGATGTGATGCCCCAAATGATCTTTTCCAGATTTAATGTCTGCACCCACTAGACCCTTTGTGACACCATTAGGTCCACAGCCCTCAGTGAGCCATAGCAGCTTTAGACTTCAAGTGAACTATATTACTATTGTTGTTATTGTCATTTTATATTTTAAAATGGGTGGAGGAAGAATCCAAGAGCAGAGGAGAGGGCACAGTAAAAAAAAATAATGCCAAAAAAGTTGAACCATCTTAAAGTTTGAGAAGCTCATTAATGCTGCTCTGGACCCCTACATTATTTCAGAATTGGGGGGAGAGATATCCAACTGCCTTGTTCCGTCAACACAAGGATTTTCACATGTGCAACAGATCTTTTCCTCTTTCTTCCCCCTGTGAACCCCCTAAATCTGTTCTGGGGAAATATCCCCCCAATCTCCTGGAACATATGTGGGGAGTGCACGATGCACATGCAGGTAAAGGAGATAGAGGTTCCACCACACAAGCAGATCTCCTTGTGCTGACGGAACAAGTTAGTTGGATATTGTCCCAGGAATTTCCCCCGATCAAAGCTTCTTACTAAGGCAGCTACAGTACATACAATCAAGCATTCCTTTTGTTTTCACCTTTAGTCATGAGCATGACCTAAGGGTGAGTTTGGACTTTCAAAACCTAATTTACTGTCTCACTACTTGATAGTTTCTGGTGGTATGTGGAATTTGTAGAGGAAATGTAGTGGACAGGCCTGCCATTTTCTCCATCCTTCACCTGTAATTTCTCCTTCAGAAGTTTCATCCTTCAAACAGGATACTGTGACATTGAAACTTCATCGAGCGGCAGAAGGTAGTGTGTGGGTGGGGGCTTACAAGCAAAAGTGATGAGCAGAGCTGGACTTATGTTAATAATCTTCCTCCTTTCTGCTATCTTGCAGAAGCCACAGCCAGGGTTTCCAAAAATGTATTTGTCTCTCAATCCCTGGGTTCATTGTTATCATTCAAGTATTCAAAGATAGTTAAGACCATACTGTTATCATGGGAAGATATCCAACATTGTGTGGGACGTGGGTGGTGCTGTGGGTTAAACCACAGAGCCTAGGACTTGCCGATCAGAACGTTGGTGGTTTGAATCCCTGCAACGGGGTGAGCACCCATTGTTTGGTTCCAGCTCCTGCCAACCTAGCACTTCGAAAGTACGTCAAAGTGCAAGTAGATAAATAGGTACCACTCTGGCGGGAAGGTAAACGGCGTTTCCGTGTGCTGCTCTGATTCAACAGAAGCAGCTTAGCCATGCTGGCCACATGACCCGGAAGCTGTACGCCGGCTCCCTCGGTCAATAAAGCAAGATGAGCGCCGCAACCCCAGAGTCGGTCACGACTGGACCTAATGGTCAGGGGTCCCTTTACCTTTACCTATCCAACATTGTGTGAGCACACTTCCATTTGTACAATGGGACTTCTATTTCTCTTCCCTGCAATCCCCCACACCCACCCAAATCTGCTCCGGGGTTCCCCCAATAATCCAGAACAGTGTGTTTGTGTGTGTGTGTGTGCAGAGTGGTGAAAAATATTTGATTTCATCCAACAAGAGTGTATCAGTAGTCTTAATATGAAGAAGGTTTAGGATTAGGATCCCATTTTACAACTCCTAACCAATGAAATATTTCCTGCCCTAATAGGCACAGCCTTGGGGGGTGGGTAGTATGATGAAAAATTGTCAAGAAAAATAAGACTTTACCATCAGAATGAAGGAGCTGAGACAAAAACATTTCTCTATGACACAGATGGGAGGATCTGACACTCTCTGAAATTTTAATTTCCATGTGAAAATTTCTCCTTTTTAGAATACAGTATCCTAACTTGAAATGCTGACATTTTGTAATTAGCAACACTAATCTACAACAGAATTGCTCACATTTGCATATAAATTAAGTCAACTACATCAACATATTCTTTTCCATACTTTATTTACTTTGTACTTGGCAGTGCTTTGGGGTTTACTTTTCCATAACTTAAGAATAAGCTATACAGTATATTTATGAGTCTTCTGTAGATGACAAGAAAAATGTAAATTGGATTGTACATGTGGTGTAGCAAAGTCAAACAAAGATTCAGAATCAGCAAAAACAAAACAAAAAAATGCATAAACAGCACAATACATTTGAAATGTTCTTGGTAAAATAAGTTGTTAGAGTTGCTACAAATTGTAAACATCATATTATTTTTCACAAATCTAATTTGTGTGTGTGGCTATCAACTGCTCAGAATTGTTCTAGACCAGTGGTCCCCAATTAGCTAATTACTGAGGACCCCCAGTTTTTCAAAAGCCAAGCCACTGACCCCCTACTTTTGACAATTTTGATAACTCTGCAAAGCAATTTTTTTTGAACAAGATGTGGGGTAGGCCCTAATAATCAAAGGATTTTAGGTAAACTAAAAAAACAGACTAGGGCTGGGCGATATCTGGTTTTCAAAATTGTGATATATCAGCTAAACATCATGATATTCTGATATATCATGATGTCTGAAATTGGAGATCAGACAGGATGCGGGAAGGAGCAGCTGTGGAGATTGGATGGAGTGGGGAGAAGCAGAGTCACCTCCATCACATGGTTTGAGTGAGAGGGGATGGGGGGGTGGATCAAGCCACTGTCAATGGGGCAGCCAGCGGTGGCAACCAGTGAAGATGCACATCCACTATGGCTGCTACAGCTTTTCTATTGAGAAAAGCTGCTCTGCCTCAGTGCTAGGGAAAGGTAGTGCCACAGTGCCTTGAAGTGAGGGTGATCAGCTGCCTTGTTCTCCGTCAGCATGAGGGAAGGCAGCTCAGATCAGCAGCATTTTTGGCTGAGATTATCGTGTGATATTGGTAGTGTCTTGAAATCAGCTGCCTAGCTTTCCCTCAAGCGAGGAGTGATATATTGCTTCATAGTGCCGGGTCAAAATCATTATCACGGTGTGCTTTCATAACCAATTTTGGCCAATATATTGAAAAATCATATGGCGCTAAAACAGGCCATATAATTTGTGATATTACCATGCAAAACTGGAAAAAAAATTGTTTGGGAGAAGGCAAGGGATGGGGACATGGACCCCCTGGGTGTGTTCCACGGACCCCTGGGGTCCCTGGACCCCTAATTGGGAACCACTGTTCAGCTAAGGAACACAGCAGAGTTTATCAGGAAATGAACTCTGAGGCTACTACAAGCATTTCAGACATCCCTGGGATCAGAAATAAAATGTTGTCTTTCATATAGGAGTGGAACATAAACAAAGAATGCTCCCCCCCACTTTAGTGCTGTTTTTATTTTATTTTATTTATTAAATTACTATCCCAACCTTCCTTCCAAAGGAGCTCCTCCTGTTAATAAATAAATGAAGCACTGTGTGGCAGTATGTTCAGAGACAAGCACTCTGAGAATACAAGGTAATTTTGTTGAGGAAACAATTGATAGCTGGTATCTCTGCTTCTGCTGGACTCTTAGTGTGTGAAATGTGAACAGGAGTATTATTATGTTTCATATATATTTTACCCTGAAGATCCAGAAAACAGAAACACACAATAACCTATGCAATACCCTAGCAAAACTTTCACAATTCAAAAAGCAAGCAAACCCACAACACATTAATATATACTAGTATAAAACCATTTCCAAAGCAACAGGAGTAGAAAAATAAAATAGAATCTTGTAAAAAACAACAACACACCCCATATTAGTTAAAAGTCATTTGAAACAGGTGGGCTTTTGAGGGTTTTTTTGAATGCTATAGCTGAAGAGGCCAACCATACCTCATTTGGGAAGGAGTACAATAAGGAAGACACCATTTCATAATGTCCACCAGTTTAAATTATCTTAAAGGTGAGCAAATCAGTAGAGGTTCCAATGCCAATCTGAAAACAGACCGGTTTAAGGATGTCCTACTAACACCCTGTCCACACATTGTTTAAGACTTTCAGTGTCAAAACCAACACTTTGAACTGGGTCCAGAAACACACCAGTTCCCAAAGCAACTGGTATAGTATTTGTGTAATATGTTCCAACTATCTGGCCCAAACAAACATGCAAGCAACTGCTTTCTCTATCAGTTCTGAGTCATCTTCAAAGGTAGTCATACACAGAGTGCATTGAAGTAGCCTAGTCTGTATATAACCAAAGGATGCATGACTATGGCTGAGCCTATTCTGTCTATACAGGGCTGGTATAAGTTACCTTATATCGAGTCATCTAGCTGAGTATTGTCTCCACTACTCAGTGGTTCTTCAGATTTGCAGGCAGACATCTCTTCCAGCTGTAGCTGGGATGCTGGGAACTAAACCTGGGTCCTTCTGCATGCAAAACAGATGCTGTACCATGGAACTTTGGTATATCAAACTAAGATGGTTGAAAAAACTAGGTATTCTCTTATTATTTCTGGTGCTCAGCCATTGCAGCATTTTATTTAAGGAATAAATAAAATGAAATAGCATTTTCCCTTTGCTTTTCTTGCACAGGAAGCAATTTTGCTATTACTAGCAGACATGTGTTGAACTCAACAAAAATGCTGAGTCAGTCCTTAGCTGAAATCGCCTTTAGCATGTCTAACATTTCCATTTATTAACACTGCATGAAGAATGTTTAATGAACTATTTAGATATCAACTAAGATTAAATAGCTATGTTGAACTTGCAGATACAGCTATTAATTTCTGTTATTACCATACTTCAACTTGTCTCCATGGTATTTTCTCTTTATATCCCAACTGTAAATATATGGCTTAAAAGTAAACCCCATTTTCCCACGTGAATCTTCCCTGCCTTCCTTGTCATCCCACACCATATCTAAACCTCCATACCCTTTAGCTAACTTTTATGTCCAAATCATATCCATACACAGTTTGCATAGCATACCACTTTAGTGTATTTCTTAAAGAAACACCATTTATGTAACTCTCATTAAAAGTCTTTACTCACTGCAATCTTTGTTACGTATCTTTAGGTGCCAGGCAAGTACATTCCTCTTCTCCCAGGCCTCTGGCTAATTAAACAATCTATGCCCCTTTAAACTGGGGGGGAGGACATTACTGTTATTGTTTGTTATTATGGTATGTGTTTCTGCATTTTTATATTGTAAACTACCCTGTGATCTTTGAATGAAGGATGATAAGTGATGTAATAAATAATAATAATAATAATAAGATCATTTCTAGCCTCTACCTTGTATAGATGCAAATAAACAAAATATTACAAAAATATACCCTTAGTTTCCAGTAACTTCCAAAAGAAACTCAAGGAACTCATGGGATTTGCATAAGATGTGAGAAAGTAAACACACACATTCATACTGGGTTGTTTCTGACAAAGGACACACTTGCACAAATTGATCTTTCCCTCTCCTTCCCCCTTGTGCCTCCCAAATCTGTTCTAGATTTCTCCTCAACCCTCTGGAGCAGATGGAGAGGACATGTGATTCCCTTAAAACCTCAGTGATTGGGCAGAGATATAAGGAATCATATGGTCTTAAGGTAGCCTGGAACCACGTTTTTAAGGGCTTGTAAATTAGTAAAAGAACACTGAATGTGGCCTGGTAGCATATAGACAGCCAGTGCAAGGAATTGTGTGCTGGAGATAGTCCTAATCAGCAGTCTATTCACATAATTTTATACCAGCTAGAGCCTGCAGGCCAGCCCCAAGACTAATGTCATATAGAGCACATGACAATAATCAAATGTTGACATGAATCATGATGGTCAGACCTCATCAAGAATGGCCATACCAAGCAACCATACCTGGTAAAAGGCAGTCCTAGCCACTAAAGCTACCTGAACCTTCAAAGTGACAAGGATGGATCCAGGAGCACCCTCAAACTCTGAACATGTTCTTTCAGAGGAAGTGCAATCCCACTCAGAACAGGCAACTTCCCAGTCTCCTGAATCCTGGAACCGCCCACACATAGTGCCTCTGTCTTCCTAGGGTTCAAGCTCAGTTTATTGGCCCTCATCCAGTTCACCACTACACCCAAACAATCCAAATCATGCACAATCTCTCCTGACTCAGATCTTGCAGAGAAATAAATCTGCATAGGGATGATACATTGCCCCCAGTCCCCAATAACTGCACCCAATGGCTTCATATACATACATATATAATCTCTCCCCACCTCTCAGCAGCGCTGTGGATAATAACCAACTCACTGCATATGAGCCAGAATATCCTACAGGTACCTCTACTTGTGTGCAAAAATACAAACAACAACAAAGTAACCATTCGTTGACCTTTCCTAATACTGTACTCAAAATCAGCTGTCTGATCCTTGCCTAATAGTAGGTCTGAACCAAAGTGTTTTAGAGGACAGCAGGAGGGGGATATTTTTTTAAAAGGACAAATGACAGGGAAGGAAAAAGCTGAACCAGCTATTCCCCTACCCACTCATGCTGCTTCTCTCTTCAAACCAAAGTCAGCCAGATATATTGTAATGATTTTGAGGGGAAACAAATCATGGAAGTCCATGTACCTGCAACTCTGTCCTATAACTGAGTACGGAAGTCTTTATTTATGTATATGTCAGAGTTAAAATATTAGCACTATCTACAGTGTTTTAGACTATTTTGTATATGTAAGGAGACTATGTTATATTTAAAACAATACAGGGAAGCATTCAACTATTCTAGCCTCACTTGCAGTCTGAAACAAGAATTTCAATCAATATATGCTTAATCTCAGCTGCTTGATCATGCACTTCTGCTCCCAACATATTTAGAATGAAATGTGAGCTACTTTACAAATGATGGAGATGGGAGCAAAAATCATTACACCCTTGTACAAATATGCTTTTTAGGGAGATCCACAAATACACCAATGAGCTAAATATGCACCTAGTTAATTAGCAAAAATATTAACTTAAAATTAGAATAAACTGAACATCCAGATGGTTTAATAGAGCTAACTCTATGTTTTCAGCAAGGGAAATCTTGTCTCACTACTCTGAAAGAATGCTTTGAAGTAAAGGCAACTGAGAACTATTTATTTATACTTCAAAGGCTTTTGAAAATGTCTCCCAGAAGAGATTATTGAGAAAAATTAAGTAATTATGAGATGAGAGGGCAAAAACTGATAAGTGAAAAGCTGTCTAAAAGAAAACAAAGAGTCAGGATAAATGGCCCATTTCATTCTCATTAACACAACCACATTCCTCAATCTTTTTTTTTTTTGCTAAAGAATGGTATATGGATTTGGGCAACCAAGTTACTAGATAATAAATGTTCAAACAGCTAAGTCAACTTGTAAAATATTTGACCAAATCATGTCAAAGGGCTCCTCGATGAAAGGAGAAATGTCAGAAGAAATAAATGTATATTTGTGTATAGCACAATATAGTATAGAACCTTGCTGGTTCTCTGTCACATTTGATGTTTGTGTCACTCCCATGCAAAGGAAAAGGCGGAAGGAAAACTTCGGCACTGCTACTAAGGAAGTAGGAAGTACATACCACAAGAGTTCTTATCCATCCCACAATCTAAATGAGCAAAGATGCCTTGCTACCTATTTACATTTTGTGACTGGTGTTGAGCTGATAGCAGGGACAGATATTTTCATATTTTCATATTTTCATTCTGAGAGACTTGAAGGAGGTTCCCAAGCTCCCTGTCCCCTACTTCCTCAGTGTTTCCTTTATTGGTGACACTGCTGTTGCAGGAAGAGCAAGAGATCAAGAGGTGGGAATAGTGATTTAGACCAGGATGGATGCAGGCCTACAGAACCAGTAATGCTCAGCTCATGGGCTTGGAAAAACTCCCTATGTCATTATTACTGATGACTATGACCAAAGCAGGGATGCGGGTGGCGCTGTGGGTTAAACCACAGAGCATAGGGCTTGCCGACCAGAAGGTCGGCGGTTTGAATCCCCACGACGGGGTGAGCTCCCGTTGCTTGGTCCCAGCTCCTGCCAACCTAGCAGTTCGAAAGCACGTCCAAGTGCAAGTAGATAAATAGGTACCGCTCTGGCGGGAAGGTAAACAGAGTTTCCGTGCGCTGCTCTGGTTTTGCCAGAAAAGCTTAGTCATGCTGGCCACATGAACCGGAAGCTGTACGCTGGCTCCCTCGGCCAATAAAGCGAGATGAGCGCCGCAACCCCAGAGTCGTCCACGACTGGACCTAAGGGGTCCCTTTACCTTTACCTTTATGACCAAAGTAGGGGTCTTTCACAGAAACAGTTAAAGGAGTATCTTATCAACAGAGTATCAGAGTTCAGCTGCAGCCTTGGGGGAAGGAGACTCAGAGGCAACATTCCGAACTAAGAGGTGTGCCACTACCAAACTAACAACTTGATTCCGCGCACCACCATAATATAAGTTCCATTTATTTCAAAATTGCCCTCAACTAAATTTCTACACGGGTTTTGAAATTTCAAGTTGGCTGCTTCTGTTTTCAAAGAATAAGTGATATACAAATCCTAAATTTATCAATTTAATATTTATTTAACTTTGTATTTAGTAAAGTGCATGTGTTGTTTGCACAACTGCTATCAGTTGTGGCAGGGCCAAATCCAAAGCACCAGAATCAGACCCCCACACAATCTTGCACATTTACACACCCACAAACCTATAAATAGACCAACTCAAGCTTCAACTTCCATTTTCTTTATAAACTCTCTCCTCACAAAGTTTGTAAAAAAGCATGATCCAGAACCCTTTATCTGTTGTGGCTGTGCAAATGGAAAACAGAATGGAGTCCTTCCAACAGAAGAATGCTCATAACTTTAACACACAGCTGAAGTGCAAGCTATGACTTACATGTATTCAAAATCTCAAACTTCAAAAGGCAACCGGAAATTGTCTTCCTTCCTACCTTCCTGGAGAGTAATTTGTTACATTGGTTTAAACCTTACTTCAGAAATGAAGAACCCTTTTTGCACAATAGGTCTGTAGAACATTACCTCTGTCTCTCACCACAAAAGGAGTCAGCAGGTCCAAGAGCCCACTTTGCTTTGTTTAAAGCTCAACAATAACACCATTCTTAATCTTTACTAATGCTTTGAAGGGAATGTAAAATCTATTTTCCCAGAACAAATGCAGCTGACTGAAACTGATAGCTGTTTGGGCCATAGGGAAGGTTATGACTGATTTTTAAATGAACAGAACTGAAATCAAACGGTGGCTCATCTTGTAACTAAGGAACAGGGGGCACTAGCTGAACATCTAATGAAAAGCATCCATATATTAGAGTAGTCAAACATCCCATTCTGGCTATGCTTCATCTAACATGCTATATTATATTTACAAAGATATGAGAAAGCAATTTCCCTTTCTGCCACAGTTTCAATTTATTAATCCTAATCCCCAACACCTTACCTGCCCAAACATAGGCGACAATATTCTTTATCCTTCCAAGTTGTCATCTCTCAATGACCATGGGCAACATATGTATTACATACTTTACAATGTTTGAAGTGAGGACATAATTTAATTCCAAGAAAGTGGGGGGAGGAATCCACTACACTGTGGGACATCACCTCAGCTGCCATTAATCAGCATACTTCCCGTGGAAACCAATAGATGCATGCCTACTTATGGCACATGCCTGTGGGGTGAATTTGGGGATGAGATTCAGACTTGCCTCAAAAATTAGGACAGAACACATTATAGATGGAATGCACAGCAGATTAACATTTAGAAGGTATAAAATAGGTGCATATTTTAAAGGCTATCTTATCTTGGATGTCCATAGTATTACCACCTTTATATGCTGGGGCTAGGATTATGTAAAATGGATTCACCAGATTACTACATTTTTTATTGTAAAATAGTATTAACAAGAATAAACTAAACATGCATTATATAAAGCCTAGATGCACAACAAAGAAACACAGATCCTACAAAAGCTTTAAGCCACTGTATAGCTACCAAATTAAGGGGAGACTCATAATTTGTCATAATTTTTTTTTAAAAAAAACAACAACTACCGTCAAAGTCATTCTTAGCAAAAATCAGTGGCATCTTGCTTTGTTATGCTGCTCTAACTCTGTGGTCACAGAGGTTTCAGAGAGCTTAGATATTGTTCGTGTCTATTTATAATAGTTCCATCACACAATATCTTTCCAATACCTTCAAAGGTCTTCCAAGGTGATTTTAGTCCTTTCTTACTCATCATGACAAAAGGGAAGATAGCAGGAATGTAATTGTTTATTCTCTGCATACAAGACTTGAGACTTGACTGTTTTTTCTCTGAGATTTTCACCCTGTCAAGTCATTTAGAGTAGACTTGCTGTTTTCTTCTATAACTTTAGTAGGCATGCCTGCAGCAATATCTTAGTATCTTATGTTTCATATCTGATTCCGAAGAGCAATGTACCTAATTATATTGAGCTTATATCGAGAACTAGCTGTGAATGGCCATGCTTGGTTTTATTTATTGTATAAAATGTGGTAAAATAAAATGCAGAAGTGATTAGAAAATAAAGGGAATGCTTTCTTTAATTCATTTTAACTGAAGATTAAATATAATGTTCTATTTTTGTTTAAATTCAAACAGTTTTTCAGTCTTACTCTATAGCATTCCTGCAAAATCTTGTGAAATTCTGTTTGCTCCAATGGCAAATGTTAGTTTCAAAATCTTTTTAGTTATTTGTTGATCCTAAAACAAAAACCACAGCTGATTCCTCCCTCTGTGAAAACAAATCACACTTTAGTCCTTTGACATAATATTGTATTTAATACTTAAATGTAAGGGACATAACATAAACTTTGACTCCAACACTATTTTTGGATGTGGGGCTAGGAAGTTGTAATTGCATAGCATACCATGGCAGAGAGATGTTTCTGTATATTGTTTGAACAGGAATAATGTTTGGTTGTGTGAGAGATGTGGATGTTGCTTTTTCACATAAACCACAAATGTAACAGACAAATGTCGGGAGTCCAAATCAACTTATACCTGATAACGGGAGATGTTTATAGCTGGTGGTCAGGATGTGGTTTTTTCGCTTGGCTGCAAAAAGGAACATAGACCAAATAAGGGAAATAATAAATAAGGGTAAGGGCGGTGAAATAAGGGCAGTGGGAGATGTAAACAGAGGTGGGGATGTTAGAAGGGAAATTAGGCGGTCATGATGTGCTTTGTAGTACCCAGCCAATGGGGAGGCAAGGGAGGGAATTGTGCTTCGAGTATAGGGAATATAAGCTCATGCTTTGCCAAAGCTGAGGTGTGCCTACTTTGGACACCTGCTCTTGCAAGAACATATTGTACTAAATAAACTCTTGGCTGCTTCACCAATTTTGTTCAGATTGTATTTTAAGGATCCACTTCTTACTAGTCCTTTATTGCTACCATCACTACTGAGACCTGCTCCCAGTTCCTCAAAAATCCAAGGTGGGATTGGCCATAAGGTTGGTTTTGTGGTCAGATTTAATTCTGATGCTTCTATTTGCCTAAATTGTGCTTTGTGTTGACTTACCATGACAAGCAACTGAGAATGCTTGCCACTGAAAACAGGCGCATGAAGACACAACTCAACCCAACCGACTATTGGGATCAGCGGCGTAGCGTGGGTTGTTAGCACCCGGGGCAAGGCAAGTAATTTGCGCCCCCTAACCCGGGGCAAGGCAAGTAATTTGCGCCCCCTAACCCATGGATTTGCGCCCCCTAACCCGTGGATTTGCGCCCCCTAACCCTAACCCCCAGATGTTGTGCCCGGTGCGGCCGGCCCCCCCTGCATGCTACGCCACTGATTGGGATCACTTGGTGAAGGGTATTGTAAATAAATAAAAATATTGGCCACATGGCTGCTGTTTTGGATGCCCTAAGAAATGGACTAAAGCACTCACTGAATTAACTCTGAATAATAATGTGCAATTTCCAGTCCTAGAATAAACATCTACCTTGAATAGTTTAGATCCAAGCTTTTCCTCCTCATCAAGCAGAACAATTTATTTCTGAAGGTCCTTCCAACTCTTTCATATATATACAATAATTACTGTCCTAGAGAAAGGTCTTTGTTGTGGTCAGTATATCGTAAGTAAGAATTTATCTATTCAGAACACACATATTTATTTTATGCTGACTTTATATCCACATTTGTCAAACCATTACTTATTTTTATCCCTCAAACAATGTTATGAGCTTTGTTGATATGTCTGCTCTATAAATTGCCTGAGTTTATGTATACCTCAGTTTAACATTTTATTCCATTCCACATTTTGCTATTCATTTTATGAGTAGATATATAGCATCATTTGGTTGAAATTTGTAGCAGCATTACATTTAGGGCTTTTTTATGATGCAGCAACACAAACAGAAATGATTTTATCTCCTAAATCTTGTTTACTTTATCTCTACTAAAAGAAAACTCACAAAACCTTGAAGAACATAAATATTATATGACATCTATATTAAGCTTTCTTCAAACACATGCAGGCAGGCACACACATTCTCTCTAATAAAGTTTTAAAAATACCATGAAATTATATTGTGAGTGAAATTAGTAAGCTTTGTTAGTTTGCTTGGGTGCAAGGAGGGTGAAGACTGTGGATAGTGCCAGTCATGTTTGGGCACAGAAATAAGCAATCATTCAATCCAAAGAATCTTTATCATAGCATACCATTAGTCAGGGGTAATGGTTTGGATATATGTGTAGATTAAAGAATTTGCGGAGGGGTGTGTGTGTTTTTCCGATATACTACAACTCTCTCTCTCTGTCTAAGAGGGAATAAACACATTGCAAATATAAGACTAAAAAGCAGTGATAGTTGAAAAAGGTCCTGTATTCCAGGTGATGCTGTTAAGGTGCTACACTCAATATGCCAGCAAGTTTGGAAAACTCAGCAGTGGCCAGAGGATTGGAGAAGATCAGACTACATCCCAAAGAAGGGCAGTGCCAAAGAATGCTCCAGCTACCGCACAATTGCGCTCATGTCACATGCTAGCAAAGTTATGCTTAAAATACTACAAGGCAGGCTTAAGCAATATGTAGACCGAGAACTCCCAGAAGTGCAAGCTGGATTTCAAAGGTGTAGAGGAACCAGAGACCAAATTGCAAACATGTGCTGGATTATGGAGAAAGCTAGAGAGTTCCAGAAAAACATCTACTTCTGCTTCATTGACTATGCAAAAGCATTTGACTGTGTCGACCACAGAAAACTATGACAAGTTCTTAAAGAAATGTCTCCTAAGAACATGTCTCTATGTGGGATAAGAAGCTACAGTTAGAACTGTATATATTTTTTTTTTTTAAATAATTTTTATTGATTTTACAACATAAACAAAAAACAAATAAACATAACACGACTTCCCCAAACCTCCCCTTCCCTGCATCCAAATTTTAAAAATTTTTAGCAATTCTTCATCCCATTTTTATATTTAGTTCTCTTTAAAAAAATTCTATTTTATAAATTTCAATTTATAGCTGTAATTCTTTGTATCCAATCCCTTGACATCTTAACATTCCGAAATTTTACAACAATTTTTAAGATAGATTTTAAATTTTTTCCAGTCCTCCTCCACTGTCTCTTTCTTCTGGTCACGAATTCTGCCGGTCATCTCTGCCAATCCCATAAATTCAGTCACCTTGGTCTGCCATTCTTCCAGAGTAGGTAATTCTTTAATCTTCCAATACTTCGCCAAAAGGATTCTTGCTGCTGTTGTTGCATACATAAAAAAGGTCCTATCTTTCTTTGGTACCAATTGGCCGACCATGCCCAGGAGAAAAGCCTCCGGTTTCTTTACAAATGTCCACTTAAGGATTTTCTTAATTTCATTATAGATCATTTCCCAGTAGGCCTTAATCTTTGGGCAGGTCCACCAAAGGTGATAAAAAGTTCCTTCACATTCATTGCACTTCCAACAATTGTTATTGGGCAAATGATATATCTTTGCAAGCTTGACTGGAGTCATGTACCACCTATAGATCATTTTCATTATGTTCTCTTTCAGGGCACTGCATGCCGTAAATTTAATACCTGTGGTCCATAACTGCTCCCAGTCAGCAAACATAATATCATGACCAATATCCTGTGCCCACTTAATCATAGCTGATTTAACCGTTTCATCCTGTGTATTCCATTTTAGCAGCAGATTATACATTCTAGACAAATTCTTGGTATTGGGTTCTAGCAATTCTGTTTCTAACTTTGACCTCTCCTTCTGAAATCCTAGTTTTCTGTCCTGCTTAAAAGTTTCATTGATCTGGAAATAATGTAACCAATCTCGAACTTTAGGTTTCAATTTCTCAAAACTCTGTAGTTTCAACTTTTCACCATCATATTCTATAATTTCACAATATTTTGGCCACTCTGTATCCATGTTCAGTCTTTTTACCGCCTTAGCTTCCATTGGTGACAACCACCTGGGGGTTTTACTTTCAAGCAAATCTTTATATCGATTCCATACATTATACAATGCTTTCCTAACAATATGGTTTTTAAAATTTCTATGTACCTTTACCTTGTCATACCATAAATATGCATGCCAACCAAAACTATTATCATAACCTTCCAGGTCCAGAATGTCTGTATTCTCAAGAAGTAGCCATGGTTTCAGCCAGCAAAAAGCCGCTGCTTCATAATAAAGTTTTAAGTCCGGCAGGGCAAAGCCCCCTCTATCCTTTGCATCAGTCAAAATCTTAAATTTTATTCTGGGTTTTTTGCCCTGCCAGACAAATTTAGATATATCTTTCTGCCACTTCTTGAAACAGTCCATCTTATCTAAAATTTGCAATGTCTGGAACAGAAATAACAATCTCGGCAATACATTCATCTTGATAACAGCGATTCGGCCTAACAAGGAAAGTCTCAATCTTGACCATATATCGAAATCTTTCTTCACTTCGGCCCAGCATTTCTCATAATTGTCTTTAAATAGGTTCACATTCTTAGATGTTAAATTCACCCCCAGATATTTTACCTTTTTAGTAATTTCCAAACCAGTTTCTCTTTGAAAACTATCTTTTTCCCCCACCGTGAGATTTTTTTCCAACACCTTTGTCTTATGTTTATTTAATTTAAAACCTGCTACCTGACCAAATATTTCAATAAGTTCCAAAACTCTTTTTGTACTAGTTTCTGGCTGTTGTAATGTCAAGACTAGATCATCTGCAAATGCTCTTAACTTATAATGTTTAGTTCCGACCTGTATACCTTTAACCAGCTGGTCTCTTCTAATCATATTTAGGAAAACCTCCAGTACCGATATAAACAATAGAGGGGAAATTGGGCATCCCTGTCGTGTCCCTTTCTCTATTGGAATTTCGTTCATAACCATACCATTTACAATTAGTTTGGCCTTTTGCTCAGAGTAAATTGCACTTATACCATTTTCAAAGTTTTTGCCTACCCCCATCCCTTGGAGATTCCTCTTCATAAAGCTCCAACAAATATTGTCAAAGGCTTTCTCTGCATCCACAAAAATCAAAACAGCTTTTCTATTTATGTCAGTTTCCAGAAGTTCTAAAATGTCTATAATATTCCTCACATTGTCTGACAATTGCCTGCCTGGTAGAAAGCCAGTTTGGTCCCTGTGAATCTCCTCTAACAAAACTTTTTTGAATCTTTTTGCTAAAATGTCTGCAAAAATTTTATAATCCACATTCAAGAGTGATATAGGGCGGTAATTCTTAACTTGATGTTTCTCAGTTTCTGTCTTCGGTATAAGTGAGATGAATGCTTCCTTCCACGATTCGGGAGCCTTTTTCCCTTCCAAAATTTGATTGCAAACTTCTTTCAATGGTTGTATTAACCAATCCTTCAGTGCTTTATAGTATCTCGCAGTTAGTCCATCTGGTCCTGGTGATTTTCCCAGCTGCATATCCTGAATGGCGCTCTCTATTTCTTGATCTGTAATTTTCTCATTTAAACTCCTTCTATTATTTTCAGAGATTTTTGGTAAGCCGTATTTTCCAATAAATTCTTCTATCTCCTGTTCGTTTTTTGGCCCTTGTCTGTATAATTTCTTGAAGAAACTTTGAAAACAATTACTTATCTCATTTAGAACTGTATATGGAACAACTGATTGGTTCAAAATTGGGAAAGGAGCACGACAAGGCTGTATATTGTCTCCCTGCTTATTTAACTTATATGCAGAATTCATTGTGTGAAAGGCTGGGCTGCATGAATCCCAAGCCGGAATTAAGATTGCCGGAAGAAATATCAACAACCTCAGATATGCAGATGACACAACTTTGATGTCAGAAAGTGAGGAGGAATTAAAGAACTTCTTAATGAGGGTGAAAGAGGAGAGCACAAAATATGGTCTGAAGCTCAACATCAAAAAACTAAGATCATGGCCACTGGTCCCTTCACCTCCTTGCAAATAAAAAGGGAAGAAATGGAGGCAGTGAGAGATTTTACTTTCTTGGGTTCCATGATCACTGCAGATGGTGACAGCAATCATGAAATTAAAAGATGCCTGCTTCTTGGGAGAAAAGCAATGACAAACCTAGACAGCATCTTAAAAAGAAGAGACATCACCTTGCCGACAAAGGTCCATATAGCTATGGTTTTCCCAGTAGTGATGTATGGAAGTGAGAGCTGGACCATAAAGAAGGCTGATCGTTGAAGAATTAATGCTTTTGAATTATGGTGCTGGAGGAGACTCTTGAGAGTCCCATAGACTGCAAGAAGATCAAACCTATCCATACTGAAGGAAATCAGCCCTGAGTGCTCACTGGAAGGACAGATCCTGAAGCTGAGGCTACAATACTTTGGCTACCTCATGAGAAGAGAAGACTCCCTGGAAAAGACCCTGATGTTGGGAAAGATTGAGGGCACAAGGAGAAGGGGATGACAGAGGACGAGTTGGTTGGACAGTGTTCTAGAAGCTACAAACATGAGTCTGACCAAACTGCGGCAGGCAGTGGAAGACAGGAATGCCTGGTGTGCTCTGATCCATGGGGTCATGAAAAGTCAGACACAACTAAACAACAACAACAGCAACATTGCAGGTGACTGCATTCATACATTAGCACTAAGCTAGGTTTAGCATAGCATGATTTGCAGGCTAAGCCATTATCACATTAGACATAGCATTATGGTACCATTGGCTAAATCAAATAGGTTCCCACAACAATTTTGATTATAGGGCAGTAAGATCAAGGCTAGGCAAGGACAGCAGAACAAAGAAACAAAAAGATGTTGAGAAGAATAGCTTCAGGGGAAACACTAGCATATTTGCAATGAATATTGGATATTACAAAATGTTTAGGTATTTTTTGACACACCAAATTGGAGTAACCAAATTCCTGTACATGGCAGAAGAGCCATAGCTCACAGGCAGAACATCTGCTAACAACACAGAAGGTCCCAGGTTCAATCTAGGAATAGACAACTGTATGAAACCCTGGAGAGCTGCTTCCAGCCAGTGTGGAGAATACTGAGCTAGATAGACTGACTCCGTAAAAGGCAAGTTTCTGTGTTCCTATAAAAAGGGGAGGGAAGTGACTTGGAGTCAGTGTCTAAGATTACTATGTTCAGATGAAGATTCAGCTTGTGGGACAATGTTCCGTAAGGAGAGATCAGACTCTTTTACAAAACAATAGGACTTACTTTTGAGTTAGCAGGCATCCTAGGCATGCACTGTAAGTCATTGGCAGCATAAGTCTAGTAATATCTACTTAGCAGGAAGCCCTGATGAAGTTATTGAAGCCAATTATCAAGTAACAATCTTTGGGACAGCAGTCTAAAATTTCGGTCAGGATTCCACCCCTACCCCCGCAAACCCCCCCAAACTATCCCCCCACCACCACCCCAAATACAAGCCATTAAGTCAGGTCTCCTTAGTTCCTTGTCTAAAAGACTCATTCGTTTGAGAATATCAGAAGCTGCATCTCATCCCTTCATTTCAGAAAAACAGCTTCTTAAGCAGGGCAGGGCAGGGCAGTTAAGGCTGTGAAAGTCTCTGCTGCATAAGTGGATCTATCCCAAGAGGGCTGTTCATCTTCTGTACAGCTGAAATGTACTGTGAATATTTACATTTAGATAAGCATGATTGTCACTTTAGAAAAATGATGGATTGAATTTATGGCAGCTAAATGATCTACATATCATCCACTTACACGTTCATCTAACTTAACAGTTGTAATTTTAACTTGAATGAAGTTTTTAATTTCAAAATACTGAAGTAAAGGTAATTATTAACTCCTGTTACATGACCAGGTTCATAACAGCTGGTTTGCTTTCTAAAAAAATACATAAAAATATGAAGTTTCTCAGATATGCAGCAGCTTCTGTGTAGACAGGCAATAATTTCTTATTTCATCATACTATTGCATCAGTTTTGCCTAACAGCATTCAAGGTCCTGACTGATAATCTCTATTGTATTTAACACCTGGGATGATTCCCCCCACCCCAGTGTTCTCAGTTTGGAACATATACCCAAGGCAGCAATCCTAATCACGCTCATTAGCTGGTAAACTCATTGTTCATAGTGGGACTTACTTCAAAGTTGATATGCATGAGTTTGCATGGCACATCTATAAGGAACCATCTTATGCATTTTGGGAGGTATTCTGACTTGTGCCATCAATGCAAGGTTTACTAGTAGTGAAATGGGACTTTCCAGGGTTTCCAGGAAGTAGTCATTTCCCACTCAGTCGGCAAGATCTTGTAACTGGATATACATCCCAATGATTAAACAGGTACCTTCTGCATGAAAAAGACATACTTTGCTGCTGAACTACGTCTTGGATATTGGATCCCAATATCCAAAGCTTACATCATTGGTGCTGGAAATCACTGTGGCAGTATGTGTTCACTAAAAAGTAAAATCAAGTTCAGATATTTTAAGCAAGTGAAAAAATGTAAAGAGCATAGCCTGGGCTTTGTTCCAAATTAACTGGGTGCAATAATGTTTCTTGACTGCCAAAACCTAGGACTATTTGTGGAAGGGGACACATGTATAATATGGGGAATAAATGATGTCACAACAAGCATTGATTCTCACATTCATCTGCCTATTCACCTTCCTCAAAAGAAACCTGGGTCCCTGGAAATAACTTCAGTTATGGTCAAAAGGTATTTCGAAACAAACGGGATTTCTTTAAGCTTAATATGTAATGAAAAATTTAACCAAGATACATAATGTCTAGTAAGAGATAGTGTGGATTAACACTGCTTCTCTTTCTCAAATTGAAACAAAGTCTGCAGTTCAGTTCATTTGTATACTCTGGGCTGATATCTCTAAAGACTTTATCTGCGTTTGCATATACTGGATTCAATATGCAAGACTTGCTATGAAATGTAATTTGGATGTGATGAGAGGAGACTAAAAACCACTATATTGGGGGGGGGGGGGTTTGCCACACATACAGTGGCGTAGCGTGGGGGGGTGCAGGGGGGCCCGGCCACACCGGGCGCAACATCTGGGGGTTAGGGTTAGGGATAGGGTTAGGGGGCGCAAATCCAGGGTTAGGGGGCGCAAATTACTTGCCTTGCCCCGGGTGCTGACAACCCACGCTACGCCACTGCACACATACAACTAACAAGCAGAATAATTGTTCATGGGATATATATCTGAACTACTAAAATTCCACAAACTACATTATAATTAATGAAATAATTGTAATTTGCTATGGTTATCTGACAGTTTTCTATGAAGTAATTCTGATGTTCCTTTGAGTGCAGTTTAGGAATGAGAAGTAGTTGGAGAGAATGGCTGGTACCCTTTGTTCTGTTCTCTCAGTACTGTATTATGCACACATTTCATTTGCATGCATACACAGATATCTTAAAACACCAGCTAGCATGCAATTTAATGTGTAACTATTCAGATTCTATTTCATCCTGACAAATAAATTGCAATTGCAATTTTGGAAACTAACATTTAAAATAACCTTCTATCATAAAAAGTATATATTATTTATACTGAAGTTAACATACTAATATTACCATCAACTGTTCCATTATCATAATCATGTGCATATGAATATAAATGAATGCTTCACTTCATTTGTGTCAACATTTGCAGAAAATAATATGACAAGAGTGCAGGACTCTGGGGATTCATCTGACATTAGGGAACAGTATAGGATATGCCTTTTAGCTGCCCAACCACAGACAGTATTGCACAAAGATTTATCGTTGGCTTTTGTAAGTCTCATAGACAGACTGGTTCAACTCATAAAAATGCCAAAATGGACAGGCAAATGGTATCATCTATTTATAAAAAAAGTGCAAAGCATGAGAAATATTTTCTTAAGGACAGCTCTTCTGTCCATATGACATAGGGGTACCATATGATAGCCATCATCATAGTGTGAAGTGACATATTAGCACACAACAAAACTAAAATTAAACTCTTACTGCTTATTTTAAAAGCAACAAAACAATAAAGTGGATTAATTTCAAAAAACACACACATTAATCTCAACATGAATTAAATTGTCTTCAAAATAAGATAAAAATCATTTTCCTGAGCCAAAATAAAAGCAAAAAGTGGTAAGGAAAAGAACTAAGATAGCGGTCTTAGATGGAGTTAAAAATAACAAAAAGATCTTCCAGAGAAATAGTAGTGAAAAAGGAAAAACAAGGAGGTTGAAGAATGCACAAAAGATTCAGAAAGAAGTTACACTGAGTCAAATAATATTTACAGAAATCAAAGAAATTAACAGCATCTGATTTATCGGGGGGTGACCCCCCCAAAGGAATGCAAAACCCCACAAAAAAACCCCAAGACTGAGCCTACAATGGAGCGGCTCACAGCATTAACACCACAAGTGGGTCTTGCTTCTCCCACAACAACAGACTTGGACTCAAGCAGAGATCAGGCATGGTTCTGTCTCACAGGTTTCAGCCTGCACCTTGCGTACAGCTTCTACCTCACAGCACCAAATCTAAACTCTGACCTTTTTCTTTCTAACTACCTGCAAGTTGAGGAGGAGCACTCATTTGTTATCTGGCACAGAGCCACTTCCTGGATAGCTCAGTTGGTTAGACCATGGTGCTGATAACACAAAGGTTACAGGTTCGATCCCTGTATGGACCAGCTGCATATTCCTGCATTGCAGGGGGTTGGACTAGATGATCCTCAGGGTCCCTTCCAACTCTACAGTTCTATGATTCTATGATTCCTTTGTTTCCTTAATTGCCCATACTCAGAGGGCCATTACATCACCAGGAAGTTAGTCTGGCTATTCCAGGAACTGAACCCATGCTGGATTCAGGAATTAGAAGAAGGCAATTCCATGTGCAATTCAAGAATTTCATTTAGATCCCCAGTCTTCTGATCAATAATGTTCTTTTCTCTGAGATTTACAGTATTACTGTTGGTTGACGAGAAGTACCATTAACTCTTCCTGGAGAAAGTCATTGGAATTCCAGGAACAAATGACATCCCTAGGCAGAGAAAGTATAGAAGAAGCCTAGACATCCTTAGCAACCATGTGAGGTATGGAAAGGCGAAATACCTAAAAATTATTTGTTTAAAAGATTTATATTCCACCTTTTGGCTCATTGTGGCACCCAATGTGGCTTTGCACTTAAAATTAGAACAGGAGTCAGCAATGCAGGGAAATATAATTCAGTAGTCTTGAAATGACTTTAAGTAACAATGGTGGCATCTACACACATAAAAACCGTTCTGAAAATGATTTTTTAAAAGCGTTTTTAAAAATACCTTGAATTCTCCATTAGGCTCACCCTTGCCATCTAGTGTTGCATTGTATATTGCACTTAAAACGTTTTATTTGCAGCTGTATAGCTGAGTCCATAATGTGTTGTATATCCTTATCCAAAATTATATATCCCAAAAATACAACATAAACTGCACAAAAATGTTTTCACTCTTGGAAAAGCTATATATATATATATATATATATATATATATATATATATATATATGCATGCAGGTTTTGGTGTCCTCGGGTGTCTTCCCGTGTAAAAGTTGGGGTGTCTAGGCGACGTTTCGACGAGGTCTCACTCGTCATCTTCAGGCTGGTGCTTTCGGCTTCTTGTTACTGGAACAGAGCAGGATCTCAGTGTTTGAGTTCCTATAAATACTGTAGAGGGGGTGTGGTGTATAGCCTCCAATGTCGAAACGTCGCCTAGACACCCCAACTTTTACACGGGAAGACACCCGAGGACACCAAAACCTGCATTCCTGTACCCGTGAAAATCTACGAAAGCATATATATATATATATATATATATATCTCAGCTTCATAAACTATTTTCTAAACCATGACAATGATATGTTTCCTCTGGGGGAAAAGAGCAAAAAGCAGAACAACTAACACTAAACAACATTTCCCACTTACTTGTACTTCAATTTTTCTGCATAAATGATTTGCAAATATCCAGTTCAAAGTGGCGGCAGTGATTATAGAACTACAAAGTATGCCAAGGAAGAGATGGAGAATCCATTTTACTCTACACCGTACGAAGCTTTTACTAACATGTTCCCTGTTGTGTAGAACAGCAGAGGTACAGCAGCAGCTGCCCACTATCAGTGGGCTGCCTTTTTTGAAGAGGTTGCCTTTTGAGAATGGCTTTTTAATTCTTGACAGAAATGTTACAGTTCCTCGCTTTACACATGGAGTGCTCACAACACTTGCCAGTCATTTGTGAAGTCTGAATGGAAAAGTTCACTGTTGAAATCAGTCCACTCAGTAAACTGAAGCGAATATGTTCAGGAAATTTTGGCTACATTTCCCCCTGCTGACAGAGCTGCCATCTATCCCTTCCAGTACAATATCTCCTCTTGCCTTTTGCCATTTCCTACTGGGTTCTTTTAACTAGGGATAAACTGTTTTTGTTTTGTATCAAGCTGTTTTTATTTCATGATAAAAATGTCCGCATCACTCTGCATGCTATTGAAAGGCAAATATTTAATTATTTCAGTTTATTTGTTATGGCCTGTAGCCAAGTCAGTCTAAACTAAAACTGATTTAAATGATTAGAGTTAAAGCTAATGAAGGAAAATAGCAAAGTAGCATTAGGTGGCCGCCTCATCCAAGTGCTTTTAGTTTTTCTTATTTGTCCCTGTTTGCAAAGCAGGGGGGCAAAAGAGTTGCATGGGAGGGGTGTTCCCCTTCCAAACACTGGATAATACAGTAAGGATACTGAATGAATAAATCTAGACGTGGACTGTATAAATTAGAAAAATCCAGTGATAATTTGTGGGTCGTGAATGAAATTCTGCCATAGTGCAATCAGTGAATGCTAGATAGAACTGTTCTTCATTACTAGCATTACAATTGAATAGGTCTCATTTGCAAAGATAGTAGACGACGAGGAGACCTACTATGTCTGGCAAAGAAATTGCAAACACAGGAAAATAGAGAACAGGCTGATTAATAATATCCATTGTAATGGCAGCTTGTATAGTAATTAATGATTCACCAAGTCATGATTGGCTTTCTATAGTTTTAGGCCTAGCATTGATACACCATTAACCTCCTACAGACTTCTATGTGAAAAAAGGTGAGGAATCCTCCAGTACTGGCCAATTCTCTTGGATGTGGTCTTCAAGACAGCAGCCGCGCACACCTCTTTCAGGCTGGCAGTGGCTTTGGCTGTCTTCTTTTATGCTCTTCAAAATATGACAACCCTATTTCCTATATTTAGTTGTATTAGATGGTAGATACTGTATATCAAACCCGGAGAACCTTTGCCTTGAATTTGTCCTCATCTAGAAATACCATATCAGCAGTAATTACTATAGATTGCAGATCACCAAGTATTTTTTGAAAACAAGAAGAGTATTCTGGTGCCACTAAAAATTGTAGTTTGGTTTAAAAATCCTAGTCAATGTTAGGCCAAATTATCTGGCTGAAGCAGTACAGGGGTTCCGTTATCTGTGACTTAGGAGTTTACATTACTTGCAAGTTCGAGCAATGCTGAATACAGAAAAGCAATTATAATTTCTCTCCAAAAAGCTAGACATTTTACAAGTTATATGCATGCTTGTATACATCCCATATCTCACTGAATTCAAACTGGAAATATCCCAGCTGTTGTAATAGGGCATAGGGTGGCCATATTAACCTTCTGAAATATTATGGTTGTGATAAAGATTAAGTAATAAAGTATGATCAATATAACCATCTAATCTTTATTATGATCTAAATAATTCAGTCTGAAAAATTGTATTGTAAATTTCTACAAAATAACCATGGATGCTATTTCACAGATGTCAGGGAACTGCCATCGGAAAGGCAGGTGGTGGAGGGGCTCTCGGAAGCTAGGAGAGACTCAGCAGCGGAGGAAGGTACCAGCAGGGGGAGAGAGGGAGATCAGAGAGAAAGTGAGTCGAAGGGATGGCTCAGGGAGTCTTCCAGCGAAAACAGTGGAGAAGTCTCAGGACCTCCTATAGGTACACCCACTCCTCGCCGGAAACTGTCGCGCCGAGAATCCAGAAGACGCGTTTCCGTTAAGGAGCTTTTATGCTGGAGTAGATTCCGTAAACGCCCACTGTCGGATTCTGCCAGCGATTAAGGGAGTCATGTTCAAGGGCTCCGCTAAGGACAGAGTTTGAGAACCATGCCCAAACTCTGAGGGACTAAGCTTTTACGCACAAGCAGCTCATCATCCCATCATAACAGACTTCATACTATGATTGAAATTATCTGGAAACCTTCTGCATTCTGAATATAAATGAACAGCTCTGAAAGATTTAATTTCAAATCCAGGAGGCAGCAAAGGGAACAGCCCAATTAGTCACAGATCATTTTTCAGGCATGAGCTTCTGAAAGTTAAGTTACAGCCCCCTTTTTATAGTATTAAAAAAAAACTAATTTACATTCTTACAATAAAGATGCACAATTCAAAATGCAGAGGTTGAAATAATTGAGCATGATCTAGATTGCAGAGGCCATAGAATATAGTTCAGAGTTCAATTTTGGACTATAACAATTGTACTTGAATCAAAAGACCTGGCTGGTGTTGCCTTTGGTGACCCAGATTTCGATTTATTCCTACCAATTTTATTTCAGAAAATACTCTTTTGCAGATCTTCTGGTCTCTGCTCTATATTGGCACAAGCAAAAACAATTCCACTAATGCCAAGAGCTGCACCCATGTATATTAGGAATTAATTTGGAGAAGCAAGCTTTGTCTTTGATGTGCATAATATCATGGTTGTTTGCATAATGAAATCTTCTCTCAAATCTCACATTTGCCATGCAGCAGAGCTACTTTGGGATATATCTGATTACATTATAATTGCTATGTTTGCCAGTCTCCATTCTGCCTGAAAGGCTATTTTGTCAAGAGGCGTATTGCTAGTAATACCCAAGCATATTCATTAGGACTTAAGCATGATTACAATACCAACAAACTGTGCCATGGAAGTGGCTCAGCAAACACTGCTGTTGTGTGTGCACACTACACCTTGCATTTTTACTGGAGCTTTCTTCTCATTTCTAATAGTTTCCAGTAGGTCTTGCAGTCACAGACTTTACAGCTGCTTCTGTGGTGATGTTCTGAAATGAACACCAAAACGAATGGGTAAAAGGTATAGAAAAAGAGTGATGTGCAGCTGACAGGCAGCTGTGACAAGCATAGCCAGCTTTAAAAAGCTGTCAGTCACAGCCTTAGAGAGTACAGACATGAGCAAAAGACCCACAAAAATAATATTGAAGAAGAGTAGTGAAAGAAACTAAAGCCATTAAGGAGCTATTTGACATAGGCTGCCTAAACTAAAGTCAATGATATTAAAGAACACAGCTCCATTCCAGTCCCCTACATACATCTGTCTTTGTGAATCTGACATGAAACAATTACCTCCATTTCAAGACTGCTATTATAGAGAATTTAGCGTTTCTATAAAACTTTGTGCAGGATTTGGGCCAATTCTATTCATAGAGATGTTCCAATTGACTGCAATGAAACATAAGCTAGGAAAGATTGATCCCTATGACCTTAAACAATTCATTCTATCCTTTATGTATTTTCTATGACACTGTACATTGTCAGAATCTAGATTATATAGAAGGATTTTGACACAGAAGTGGCAGCAATTTAGGCAACTTTGTTAAAGTGTCAAGAATCTGCAATACATCTTGAGGTAGTCAGTTCAAAGGTGTGGTAATTTTCACCTGCTCGTGACTGAATGATTGCATAAGCTGCCAGAAATATATTATTCTGGTTGCATTAAAATATTTACTGAAAAGAGCAATAAAAATAACAGTATAAGCAAGGAGGAAATAAAATAATGTGGATAAGGAGGTAGCTTAAAAAGTGGTTTTGGTTTTCAAACAAAACAAACAGTAATATAGTGTCTTCCGTATAGTTTCATGGTATTCACACAGCAAATACAAATGGTATCTTTCACAATGGTATTTATCATGATAAGGTTGGCTCTCACTGCTGAGTATAGGATAGGAAACAGCCTGTTAATGACAGCTGATTGTCATAACATTTTAAAGCAACAATATTCATGTAGATTTTTGAAAATAACACAGCATGCAGTTGTAGAAACATTCTTCTACTCATTAACTGCTTTCTTTGATGGTAATGAACTCTCTCTTGTTTAAGGGAATGAGAAAGATTGTGGGAAAATATATATTGAATGCTGTTTTAGACGTGTGTGTGTGTGTGTGTGTGTGTGTGTGTGTGTGTGTTTAGTATCCATACAGAATTCACTTATAGGCAGTGCTTTTTTATCTGAGGGTACTCAAGGGTATTCAGTATTGGCACCTTTTTTAATGTTAAAAATGTGGCACTTACTGTAGCAACTTCATAGTAAGCATGGACACCCCCCCCCCTAAAAATAGAAGCACTGGTTATATCCTATACATATGCTTTTGCTGGCATTCATCTGTCTCAGGAGACAATTGAAGAATGCCCCTTCGGGGGTAAAGTCAAACCACTGAAAAGTTACAGCACCTGTAACAGGGGAGACATGTTTTGTTGCAGCTGGACAGATGAAGGCATCCAGCTCCCCATAGACAATGTCCTTGGGGATCCTGCCATCTTCCAATTTGTGAACATGACCAAGCCAGCATAGACGTTGCTGAGACAGGAGTGTGAACATACTGGGAATGTGGGCTTGGGAAAGCACATCTATGTTTGAGACTCTGTCCTGCTATGTGATGCCCAAAATCTTCTTCACATAGTGCATGTGGAAGGTTTTG
Source organism: Podarcis erhardii (assembly GCF_964252035.2). Classification (NCBI taxonomy): domain Eukaryota; kingdom Metazoa; phylum Chordata; class Lepidosauria; order Squamata; family Lacertidae; genus Podarcis; species Podarcis erhardii. Next base: position 46,390,756 of record NC_138508.1, on the reverse strand, counting down.
AGGTATAAATTGTTCTAAGGTGTTCTGAAACCTAATTATGATGGTAACACATTTATTCAACAACAAGTACAATTATTGTGCCAATACAATAAAGCAGTACACAACATAACAAAACAGCAGAGCCGTTGTTTTCCACCCTTACATGCCTGTAGACAGGTTCTGCCTTAATTAGCTGACAGTATAAAATTTAACACAGCAGAAACACCAATCCTATACCTACTTAAATAATCACAGCACAGATTCTGAGCCAAATGAGTATCACTGCGTTAGTAACGACAGCAAAGTCATACTTCCTAAGCATAATTAACCGTTATATATGTGAGATTGCATCAGTTCTGTGATGAAACGTGCAAATATTTTTTATCTTCACAAACAGCTCTTTTATTTACATGGCACCAAACCTATTCCCAGGTATGCAGGTATAGAACCTCCCAGACCAGGAGCAATTCATTTAACTCTCATACATAGTACAGTGGTACTTTGGGTTACAGAGGCTTCAGGTTACAGACGCTTCAGGTTACAGACTCCGCTAACCCAGAAATAGTACCTCGGGTTAAGAACTTTGCTTCAGGATAAGAACAGAAATTGTGCAGCGGTACAGCGGCGGTGGGAGGCCCCATTAGCTAAAGTGGTACCTCAGGTTAAGAACAGTTTAAGGTTAAGAATGGACACCCCGAGATATCACTGTGGTAAGCTCCTCTGGCTTAAAGAAAGAGATAAAGGAGCTAGGGAAGAACAAAAAGCCAAAATGGTAGTGGGGTTGGGGTGAGCTTTTCAGACTATACAATCAGTCCCAAATACTGTAGCAGCAAGTTTCACAAGTTACTCCAGTACTCCACTGGAACTGGCTCTGTAATCTTATTGGGTTTTATATCAGCAAGAATTTGCTTAACTCAAAATTCATTTTGCTCCTGATCAGCCACCGTACCTTAACTACACAGGTCAAGGCTGTTCTATGTCCCCACAAAGGGGCTGGAAGACTGCAACAGCCCCACACATGCACAAATAATTGGATTACCAAAGCCAAGATTTTCTGTATCATCAACTACTGTTTTGTTTTTAGCCAGTGTAAATTAACATAATCACTATGACACTGTCAGTACTTTTCTGATCTTGCTGCTCTCATGATTCTTCCGGAGTGTGTGTGTGTGTGTGTGTGTGTGTGTGAAGCTGCAAGTCAGGATAATGCTTCATGCCTCTGAAGAAATGGATTGATGTATGCAACTTAATACATTTACTAGTCTCTAACATACTACAACTGTCATCACTAGGCCTCTCCAGCTCCCTTGTCCAGCCAATCACCAAAGGTTGAATCCTGAGCTCAGAATAAAAACTAACACACCTTCAAAATACCGCTAAATGTTTTGTTTTCATCATCATAATAAACTATAATCATTTCTTGCTGTTATCCTTAATGGGAATCAATTATTTTGCATAATTCCATATTATGTTTTCAGATCCTTAAATTCTGAAAGAAGCATGAATCAAAGAAAAAGTCAAATGGATAAAGAATGCTAATAAACATGTTACAACATCCCAAGAAAAACACATATATTGAGACATGTTTACAAAGTAAGCAATGTAATATAGTATTTATTTATTTCACAAAATTTATATACTGCTTGATTGCAAAACAAAAACAAAAAAATCCACAAAATGGTTTTAGAAGTATCTAAATCACACACTAAAAATGCTAGTAATAATTACAGAGAGCATAAGAATGCTGGAAACATTGGCTTCCCCACAAAAGGCAGTCCTGCCTCTCCACACAAGCCTCTTTTCTCCTTTCCTACTTTTTGCCTGTACATACACAAAAAGGCCAAGTTTTCCAACACCCATATAGAGGTCACAGGAGTTGTTTGCCAGTCCTCCTCTCCTTGAAAAATTAATATATCAGTAATAAAACCAAACCAAGGAACTTACAGAGATATTTGCTGCTTTCAAAGGCTGCACATTGACCACAGCGGCAGAGCTAGCTGCTCCAGCACCCGGAGCGGCGCACATGCTGTGCACCTGGAGGTGGGGTGATCCTCCCAGGGGGTGGGGCGATCTGCCCAGGGGGGTGATGCAGCATGTGGGGTGCCCAGGCGGGTGATGCGGCATGATGCGGCATGTGGCGATCCGCTCCCTTCCTATGCACCCGATTGGCCCAGAAAGGAAAAGATCATGCTCCCTGTAGCTTGCAAAGAAGGAATAGCAACACAAACTCAGAGCAACAGGCATTTAAAAATGCATGCATCTGATTGAGAATCGAGGAAAAATCAGCAGTGAGATTACATTTGCAATATACAATGTTCTGTTTCATCTTCATGGTGTTTGTGTTAAGCAGGCATTGAAGGACAACAGCAGTGTATATACTTTGCAATTACATAGTAAGACTTTCATTGTACATTATTTATTTTCCTAGTTAGCTTGCAATCCTAATCCCATTCGCCTGGAAGTAAACTCAATTGAATTCAACAAGACATCTGATAATACAAGGTTCAGACTGCACTGTCACAGAATCATAGAAAGTAGAGCTGGAAGGGACCACTAGGATCATCTAGTCCAATGTATATTCTTCATGGGGGGGGGGGTAAGAAACAAGAATTTGTTTTGCATGTTATGGTAGAATACATGCTCTGGATCACTTTGCTAACCCTGTCCCACAAGTTTTGAAGCCACAGGTTTTAAAATAATAAGATAAAAGTGCTTTACTTTAATTTTTAAAATAAAGTTTCCAAGACAGAAATTAATATAAAATCAATATATATTATATATGCTGCATTTTTCCTATTTTAACTGAAAATTATATGCCACACTTCAAGGCAAAGCCCTCCCCAAATGGATCACAATTTATATATATTTACTGAATTTCATTTAATGAATTTATTTAATGAATTTCAGGTTCATCATGATCCACCCACAGGAAGGTGGACAAATAATTATAGTCATAATTGTAGTTTTTAAAGAACATGTGTAGCATTGTATATACATGATCTGAAATTGTATAGAATTTAGTTTTAATAAAGAACTATGGCTCTCAGTGACTGGTAGCCATAATGACTATTCTTTCCCCTCTCTCAGAGGCAGTTGCTTAGAATCACATGCGTGAGAACAGAATGCTGGACTAGATGGACCTTAAATTCGATCCAGTAAAGCTCTTCTTATGTTCTTACCCCCTTTTCCTATATCCACCCTGAGGCACACCTAGGGATTTGTGAAAGCACTGAAGGTACAGGCCCAGGGTACATAAAATGTATTGCTTTCTAATGTTGCTACTGCAGTAAAGTTATTTTTTTCGCAGGGTGGAGGTGCAAGGGATCCTAGGTATGCCTCTGTCTCCACCTCCTCTGATGTTCACCCCATCTGCACCAGCTCCAGGTTTGGGGACACACACAGCAAGATGCCATCAGTAGGTCCTTTCATCTTGCCAACCTCTGAGTACCAGTTGATCTCTAGATATGCAGCTGCTCATTATTCTATTATTTAATAAAGACTATAGAACATTCTGGAAATGTGTTTTCCTTAAACAAACAACTAAAAAGTCACACTATAAATTTAAAGTTTTTCTAAATGAATGTCCATCTTTAGCTGTTTATTTTTGTATTTTCTCAGCTGAGGGTTATATTTGGAGACAAAATAACAGATGCCAATTAGCATAATTGAGTGTTCAAAAATAACATTAATGCCTCTATTACTTATAATATATTCACCCAAATGTTTCATTAACTTACTAATGTAATATTAATGAGAAAACTAACTAAAATTTCCTGGTCCCAGCAACTGTGAACTGCCAGCTAAATCATTAAATCTCATGTCCCATTTCACTTAGTTTCATCTGCACAGATTCTTTTGCAAATTCCCATTCACTGATCACAAAAGGACAATTTGGGTTACTTCAAGAATTAATTAGACATTTGTATGAAAGCCACTAGAACAACTGCTCCTCCTGCGAGTTCATAAAGCTGTTTAATTTGCTCTTATATTTTCATTCAGAGAAGCTGGCAACACCACAATAAAACACAGCATGCACAGATACTAAGCCAAATTTCTTACTTAATTGTTCACTTTCATTTACTATGTTCATTTAAAAGATGCAAGCGCTAACACCTTTTAACCTCACCAATGACACAGCTGCGGCACTCTTCACACATAATACACAGCGACTTGGAATAATGCACCCCTTGTCAATTGGTAAAGACTATTCTAGTTTATATTTACAGCCTGCATTTGCAACTGGCGAGAGGATAAGAGCATCCTCTCTTGGATACTTTAGATTTTATTGTGCTCACACCTCACCAACTAACTGTTTGAACAAAGGAAGAGATGCTACTTTGGATTAACTTACGTGCATGTTAAAAGGATGCAGAATAATCATAAAACATATTTACAGGTTTCATTTCTTATTTATGAGGTGTTATTTGTCATTTCCTTTCCCCTCAATGTTTCGTTGAGCAGGAATACAAAGGCTTCTGCAACAAAACACTAAAACTCTCTGTTTATACAGATATAGTGAAGAAAACTAAGATTCTGAAAAATAATTTGATTGTATTACTAAAATGTTATTTTCACTTGCATAACATAACACTAAGGCACCAAATATCTGCTGTTTGCATTCTTCCTTATCTTCACCTAATTTGGAGACAGAAACTTAAAGCAGCTCTTGCTCATCACTCAGAAGATCTTCTGTTTTGCAAATTCATACATGCCTAAAGGGAATTCCGGTTGATGATATTCAAACAGAATGCAAATTTTGGCTCTCTAATATACCAGCACACATGTCCATCTGTTTCATAGGAATTTTGCCCATTCATGAAGTATAAAGCCAACTTTGCTAGGACATAGGTGCTAATTAAGTTTAGAATGATGGTCTCCAGAAGGCAGACTATAACTTCTCTTCAGTACAAATGTACTTCCAAATACTAAGTTTGTGCCAAATCCTTTATTATAATGGATCACATCTGTTGATTTTGATGGCCATTATGGTTCTCAGATAAAGTCCTTTGAACTTAATGTGAGTGATGAACAAGAGTAATTAGATACATATCACCTTTGCTAACATAGTAAAGCACTTGCTGATTTGATTCAGCACAGATAACACCAAAATATCAGCAGATGGGTGCTGATGGTATCACATGTATGATGTTACCACATGCATGACTTATCATGATATGTGAGCACAGCCAATCTTCACAGATGTATGCTGATGGTACTACAAGCATGCACCTTACTCCATGATGTAAGAACCTAGGAGTCTGCTGGATCCACACAATGGCCTATCTAGTCCAGCATCCTATTCTCACAGGCATCCATCAGATTAATGTGGGAAACCCACAAGCAGGACATGAGCAAAAGAGCACTCTCCTCTCCTCCAGTTTTTAGCAACTGGTATTCAGTAGCGGAGCATAGACATCATGGCTAGTAGCCATTTATAGCCTTATGCTCCATGAATTTGTCTCATCTTTTAAAGCCATCAAATTTGGTAGCCATCACTGCCTCCTGTGAGAGTGAATTCCATAGTTTAACAATGCACGGCATGAAATACTTCCTTTTATCTGTCCTGAATCTTTCAACATTCAGTTTCACTGAATATCTGCAAGTTATCATGCTCTGAAAGAAGAAATTTTCTCTATTCAATTTCTGCATGCCATGCGTAATTTTTATAAACTTCTATCAGGCAACATCTTCCTTGTCTTTCCTCTAAAATCCCAAATGCCCCAGGCTTTCCTCAAAGGGAAGTTACTCCATCATCTTGATCATTTTGGCAGCTCTTTCCTCAACCCTTTCCAATGCTGATGAATGGCTAGCACCAGCCTGCAGTGGTACGTGCTGGGACTGAAGTGGGGGGAACTTTAGTTAAATTAGTTTTGTTTACAAATATACTCAGAATACATTTGGGGTGCCAGGATCCATTAGAAGACAGTGTCATAAGCTGCACTAAAATGGTTCTTTTCAGGACTTCCGGGTCAGCGCCATCGGCGAATGGCGGAGTTCCTCCGATTGGAGGAACGGGCTCCGTGAAAATTGGGTCTTCCCGCCGCGGCGAAGGCGGGGACCCGCTAGAAATCCCAGGCGGAGAAGCCTGGGAATGTGGGGTTTGGCAGAGCACCAAGAGCGCCTCCCCCACTCGCGGGGAAAGCGGAGTGGGGTGAGCAGCGCGGTGCTGCGAACCGATTGCTACTTTCACGGAGGGAAGCCGCACAGCCATCGCCGGAGAGTGTTGACTTTTTCCTGATGACAATTGGACTCTAAACAAGTACCCGTGAGTAAAAATGGAAGATTTGATCAAGAAATTTATGAAATTCATGAATTAGGCAACGAAGCGGGAAGGTCTAAACAGGAAGTCCGCCTTCCGCTTTTTGTAAATAGACCGAAGCAAAGATTTTGCAAGCTAAATAGCCTGGAAAATTGATTTCAAGATTGAAATTTCCTGCATCTACAACCAATAAAACCCCCTTGACAGCAGGAGAAAAGGGGGGGGGGATTTTGACCATCTAAGCCTGCAGAGAGAGAGTAAAGGAATATAAGTTTCCATCGTCCCAAACCTGGGGACGGGGTGTCAGGACAGAAATTGTTGGAGATGTCCATTGATTGAAAGTGGAACACTTTGACAGATAGTTAAAAAAGAAAAAGAGAAACAAATTAACTTCAACGCTGCTTTCTGCATTTCTGTATTTTAAGGAAACAAAGTATTTGAAAATCGAAAGCAAATTTCCCTTTGTTGGATACATTTTAAAGATGGACGTAAATAGAAATTGTGTCCCCTAGAGGGAGCTTGTCAGTTTGTTGCTGCAGTTCACAGGGAGACTTTACAGCTGTGAGAATCAGACCGTCGGACCAGTTGCTTGACCTTGAACAGAAATGTGCTGGGATTAAGTTCTGGTGTCTGCCCTTGGCAAAACAAATGCTATGCTGCAGCAGTTGCATGAGAAAATGAACTTGATGAATGAAAAGTTTGACTTTATGACTTCTGTAGCCAGTGAATATGAACTAACAGGAAACAAAGATAAAGAAATCTTACAACAACCAACTCAGGAAACTGGCTTGACAGGGCAAGCCCAAGGGCAGATAAAGATGGAAGAGGTTGCGATTGCACCTCAAATGATAAAAATGGAGAGATCCAAAGTCCTGCATGACCAAAAGCCGCAGTATTGGAAGATTGAATTTGGAGCGTGTCTGGAAGTGTCTGGAGTCAAGGAAGCTCTTAGCTCTGGTGGGACTGTGAAACAAGTTGACAACTATTTTTGGAATAGCTATTTTTTTGGATTACAAAATTAATCTAGGGGAGTGGGACTGTGGGGAATGGGCTAGCTTGATGAAAGAAAATGGAGACTACTACCGGTTGGAATTCCCCGGAGACCCACTCCTCAAGGAGAAAGGGAAGAAACTACGAAAGAAACCAACAAGGGACAGGGAAGGGTGCAAGTATAAACAGGAACAAGAAAATCCGCAGAGGGGGCATAGAAGAGACCTAAGAGCCTCGGACATTAGAACACCAGATTGATGGACTGGATGTAATGGTTAGAAAGGACTGACATAACCCGAGACCAGGAAGAAGGGACGTTGGATAAAATTAGAGGAAAAATGTTTATAAAAAGGAGAATTTCTTTTTATTTTTGGAATTAGTGTAACACTAATGAAATATCAGGGAATATGCTGGAAAGGAATTAATTGGCTTTAGTAGAAAGGTTTGAAGGAGTTGTGCATAAATATGGCTTAAACTTTGAAATTTTATGGTTTTTAAGGTAAGATAAGCTTAAAGAAATTAACGGTAAATTGAATAACAGACTATAGTAAAAGCTGGAAAGTATATGCTAAGTTAACACAAAAAAAGAGAGAGAGACAGATTGTTAAGATAAATTATTTAAATAAAAATTGAGAAATATGGGAAGAATTTGCTGAAATAATGAATTAAGTTAGAATACAAAAAGGGAGGTGTGAGGAGGTCCAAAAAACAAGCGAATGAAAGGATGTAATTTGGATTTGTATTTTTCTTTTCTATTTGTGTTTTTTATTCTTTTTTCTTTTTTGCTGTTGTATTTTCCTGTTTTTTTCTTTTTTCATCCTTTTTTATATACCTATGTATTTTTGAAATTTTGAATAAATATCATTAAAAAAATAAAAATAAAACGGTTCTTTTCAGAAGGACAAAATACATCGGGGGGAATCACATTGGTGAATACCTGGTGTCAGGGGCTCAGGAGCTGAGGCACAGGGAAGATGGGAGATGGAGAGCGAGGGGGAGGAATCCGAAGGGAGCGTAGGAGGGGACAGTGGTCCGAGGGATTCCATGAGCCTCTCCAGCGAATCGGAAGAACGCCCCAGGAGCAAGGGGGCAGCAGGGACTCCCAGAGCAGTAGTTGGAAATCAGGACCAGCTTCCCCACCAGAGCAGAGTGGGGGGGAAGAGTCCCAGGCATCGGGGCCAGTGCTTTCCCCACCAGGGAGAGGAGACGAGGCAGAGTCTACCACGCCTCCCTCGGAGAGTCGGACAACGGAAGGGAGGTCAGATCCGGCCAGTGTCACGGAAGAGGGAAGCAGTGATAGAAGTAGTGTAACGGTTAGGAGAAAGGTCACTGGGTTGGCGCGAGAAGCAAGTTCAAATGTACAGGAGCGCGGGACAGCAGAGAGTGAGGATTGGGAACCGGGTCCTAAAGCACGCCGGAGGCAGGGGGAGGAGCTAAGCGACTCAGCGTCGGAAGAGTCCAGAAAGGGCAATGCCCCTGAGGGCAGGAGGACCCAGAGGAGAAGAGAGCAGCGCAGGAGGTGGAGCAGGGCTAGGATCTTAAACTGGTGTGGAAGGGGCGGAGACTCAGACGGGACTTCGCCGATCTAGAGTCGAGACGTAGGGCTGCACGCTCTGGCTTTGAAATGGAAATTAAACTTCAATAAAGACTTTTGTACATAACATCAGCCTGGCGTTGGTCCTCTGTGAGCTGGGACCTAGAGGCAGCTCTGACACCTGGTAACAAAATGGTTTGTTGTGTAAAATCTGATGGTTTTCCACTCTTCCTTTCGTACATTATCTTTCTCCTCCTCCTTGTGCTTCCCAAGAAACTTGACAGCAGTTTAGCAGTAAAGAAAGAGAAGTATCTATACAGATTACACTACTGAAAGGTGACCTGCAAATTAGTCAGACAATGCTTCATCACTTTCAGCAATGCATGCTTAATATCCCAAGTGATAACCAGATAGTCGACAAACTATTATCTAGCTTCACTCAGCTGGACCACTAACTTCCACTTACAAACTAGTTTGCTGATGTTGCATCAGGATGTTTCCTTGTTGAACCATGAAATAAGATTATAGCCAGTTAAGTTTCTTTTGCTTTACAACATGCAAGATTCCTGGGCTTATAATTTCATATAGAAATAAGGTACTGCATAATTTAATTTTCAAAACAGTAAAATAATAATAAAAGCCATACCTTTCTTACATTTATGTGCAATAAGTGTAGCAGGAATTTAGAAAGAAAGATGGCAAGACGGGTGTTTTGAGAATAGTTTTGTGTCTAAACAGAACTAGAACTATATTTTGAGCATTCACAACATTGACCCCAACAAATATCACTCTAAAGTTGTTTCAGAACAATTTCCCCCCAAAATGTGATATTATAAACAAGAAGCATTAAAAACTGAAGAGGTTCAGTTCCTGGGACTTGTCTAACCCTGGAGGATATGTTAGTAGCAGAGAAAGTAAATGCATTGTAGTAGAACATTCTAAATTAACTTAGGAGGAGAGAAACAGCAAGAAGAAAATTCAGCTTGTCCCACTTCTTCCTCACTTACAATGTAAAGAAATGCATTTTTAAGACCAAACATTAAAAACAACATACCTTGGCAAGGACAACTTACTTTACCATGCCAATGTAGAAGGGGTTAAATAATTTGGAACAAGTTTAGAAAATAGGTGGTCAGGAAATGACCCATGGATTGTATGACATAAATAGAATAATAGGAAAAGAATGAGTGCTCATCAAAGTTTTTCTCAGCTTTCTCTCTTCAGGTGCACAAAGTCCCGAGTGCCTGAGAGCAAATTAAAAACCAGAACTAATGATCACAGTGTCAGTTTTTAATCAATGGCTATTATCTTTAGTGCAAATGTTCTGTGTAGTGCTTCAGTAAGTCTAATGTGCTCTCAAATATGGGTGTTCTGGTTAATGATGCATTATGTGGCCTATTGGCAAATCTTTGTTCCCTTAAATTGTCAAACATAATTGTACAGTTACACACTTTCTGGGATAAGGCAAATCAGTATATGACATCCTCAACTTCTCCAGTGGATTATAAACTGTTTCACGAATTCTTTAGGCGCTATAAACAGTTGGTAAGATCTGATAAAACTATCTGAATGAAGGACTGAGGAGTGAGAGGGAATATGAAATATTCAGAAAAAGAAATCACAGTCACAATAACTTCTGTTTTAAAATATCCATCTTCTATTTGATGTATCTCATTTCAACAGAAGTTAGAGAAAAACATTCCGTCCTGCCATACAGCACATAAGCAGTTGTGCAGCATATACAGTACTCAAATCATCCTGAAAATACTGCCTTTTAAATGTATCAAATATCAAGGAACAGTGTGTGTTGCATCCAAAGGAAAGCTGAGTAGAAGTAGCAATAGTTATAAACTATTATTCAACGACTCCCCAAATGGCACATGCCATAAATGCAGCAAGTGAAAGAAACTTGCTCAAGAATGCCCAAATTAAACGGGTAATATCTACCACTAGCTAGCATTAGTCTAACTCCTTTCTCCCAGCACAGAACCCAAGGCAGCTCACAGCATAAATTAAAATAGATACAACTAAAAATATGCTGTCTCTCTCTCTCTCTCTCTCTGTGTAACCTTATTGAGAACAGCACTGAAAAGATTTTAAACCATTTTTTAAAAAAAGTTTATTAAATCAAAATTAGTTTTAGGGGTGGACCTTGTTATTTCAAATTTCAGCACACCCTATGTGAGGCCAAAAGTTAGGGCCCCCATCTCTCGCTTCCGTTCTGCTCAATTCACTACATCATAGCTGCAATGTCCTAGGGTGCCCCCTAGGCTCAGCATCCAGTGTAGCAGAACAAGTTGTGCTGCCCTAAATCGGCCTCTGTTAGTTTGTTGTGCATTCAAAATGGGTTGGAATGTTAACTGTTGAGTTTATCTGAGCCTTCAGGTTTCTGGTTCTCTTTCATGCAACTAGATGATTTTTTTTAAAAGTATTTAAATATTATATGACTTTACATGTTTTCAGTCCAATCCTAAGCATACTAACTTGGAACTAAATGCCCCAGAGTTCTGTTAGAATTACTTACACTAAATGTGCTTAGGATCAAAGCCTAATGCGAAATAATCCTATGCACACACTTGGAAGTAAATTCCATTGCACAAAATTAGATTTTGTTCTAAACAAACAAACCTAGGATTGAGCTGTCTATGCGCTTTATAAAAATTGCATGTAATACTAACATTGCCTCTGTACAACAAAACTTCCTATCTTCAGCTTCCTAATTTGTTTAATCATGTACTTCAAACTTCACATTGCACTTTTGAGTCATTGGAATTTCATAAGGATGTATTATCACTAAGTAAGCAATCAGCAGAACCTGATTTGGTGCTCAGTTGATTTACAACACTCCCTAGGCTTTTCCAGGCATATTATAGTTAACTGGGGTAAAAGGTGCATTGGTATTTTTATATGAAACAAATTAAAGAGAGAGTCTTGACACTTTAAAACTAAAACAGAGTAAGTTTGAAACTTAAATGGGTTGCAGGAATAATCCCTGACAATCAGACATCCAGAAGCTACGGTCATAATCTTTCCCTGAATATCAACGATGCCTTAATTCAACATGAAGCTTCAGTAATGCTTTAATTATATACAAGATTGGAAAAAATATAGAAGATATTCCTATAGCTCTAACAAATTACCAGGCTTGAAGCATTTAGAGCATGAAATGCAATTTTAAAAAGGATTGCATGGTGGGGGAGGGGTCCCATAGCTTAGTTGGTAGAGGACATGCTTTGCATATAGACTGTCCCAGGTTCAATTGCTAGCAGCTCTAGCAAAAAAGAAAAAGAAAAAAAAAAAGACCAGGTTGTAGGTAATGGGAAAGACCTTTGCTTGAAAGGCTGGAGATTCTGCAGAGTTGCTGGCAGTTGGAGTAGGCAATAATGGTTAAAGAACCAGTACAAGACAGCTTTATGTGCATCTAATAATTTGGCAACAAAGGTCCGTATAGTAAAAGCTAAGGTTTTCCCAGTAGTGATGTATGGAAGTGAGAGCTGGACCATAAAGGCGGCTGATCGCCAAAGAATTGATGCTTTTGAATTATGGTGCTGAAGGAGACTCTTGAGAGTCCCATGGACTGCAAGAAGATCAAACCGATCCATTCTTAAGGAAATCAGCCCTGAGTGCTCACTGGAAGGACAGATCCTGAAGCTCCAGTACTTTGGCCACCTCATGAGAAGAGAAGACTCCCTGGAAAAGACCCTGATGCTGGGAAAGATGGAGGGCACAAGGAGAAGGGGACGACAGAGGATGAGATGGTTGGATAGTGTTCTCGAAGCTACCAGCATGAGTTTGATCAAACTGCGGGAGGCAGTGGAAGACAGGAGTGCCTGGCGTGCTCTGGTCCATGGGGTCACGAAGAGTCAGACACGACTAAACAACTAAACAACAACAAATAATTTGGCATAGGATTGGATGACTTTTGAATACACATGTTTTGAAATGAAATGAAAACTGAAGGGCACAAAACCTTGGCTCAGCCTTCGTATTTCTAAACTTTCATATATTTTTGAAAGAAAAAGTCATGTTGAGCAAAATATATATCCTGTCTTCCACATTCTATACTGGATGTGCAGTAGTGTGCATCAGAAGTGATGCACACATGCATACCACAAAGCAATCTTCACCTGAAATTGCCCATAGTTATTCAGTATATCATTTGTAGAAGTGGATGTGACATTGCCCACTCCCATACCAAAACGTGAGTGTCCTGTTTGTTGATTAGAACAGGAGAATGAGACTTGCAAACCTATTGTTAACAGAAAGCAACATATGTAGTGTTTTGTTCCTTTGCTTTTGTATTCTTGATACTCCTCTATGGAAAATGTGTAGATGTCTTGTTTACTTGTTCATCTGTGACAGGGCATATTATATGGAAAATATGAAGCTGCAGTTTGTCTATGTCAGCCTTTGATGAGACTCATATCTCAGTGGGCTTCATATCCTGCTCCTCACCAAAACAAAAGAGAAACATAGTGAATGCTTCTAGCTAATAAAATTGATGGATTACTGCTTTTGTTGAAATTTGATCATGATTGGCTTTGATCAAGATAGAAATGGCAAATAAATGAGGCTGAGCTGTTGCTATGCGTTATACACAATGGAACCACATCTAAAAAGAAATGGATGGAACCAATGTGTATATATATCTTTCAGCCCTTAAGGGGGCTAATCTATCACAGGAAGATTTGATGGTTTTAGGACTGAGAATCAGAACAAAACAGCATGGTGGTTTTGTCATCATTGTAATTGTGGTCTGAAATCTTTGGTGTTGTATTTACAGCTTTGGTCAAACAATTTTAAATTTAGGCTTTCTAGTATGCTAATAGTAAAACATACCTTACTAGTTTTTATGTAACTCCTTAAGCCCTGTACAATTCTGCCGTCATAATTATGACATGGTTTCCTATTATTTGTTTTCTGTTTGCACATAAATATAATGCAATTTAATTGTTCTATAACAATTAGATGATATTGCATTTCTTCTTTCACCTCTCTCCTTCTCTCTCATTTTTTATCTACATATTTCTCTGGGTCCTGCTCTTCCCCCACTCTTTTCCCCTTCTTTCCCCCCCCTACATGGCAATTAAGCTTAGAAAAAAGGCCCCATTCATCTGAATGTGATTTTTTCTATGCCTAAATGCCATGTGGTGAAGCACACAATTTTCAGGGTCTGAATGTGAGAACACTAGGGAGAGGAGAGCTACTGCACCCCCCCCCCCAATAAAAGCTCCACTTGGAGGCAATTAGGTTTAGGGGGAAAGGTCCCATTCATGGGAAGGGACCTTTTTTTTAAATCCTAATTGCAACACAAGGGGGGCGGGACAGCTGGGAAGAGAATAATTAACCATTCCCTCTCTCTGTGCTATCACCCTCTGAAAATTCTACACACACATATCCTGTAATTATAAAAAAAAAGTTTTCTGAGCAAAAATGGAAACCCAGGTGCTAACTTTTGAAGCCCTAAATATCTTAGGACCCAGGTACCTTAATGACCAACTTCTCTCACATAAACCTGCTACATTACTAGGTATGCCACAAGTCTCTCTCTTAGTTCTCCACCTCAAAAAAGTTGAGCAGGCAGTTGACCAGAAATAGAGCCTTTGGGGTTGTGGTGCACCTGTTCTGGAACCTTGTCCTAAGGAAGTATAAGTTTGAGTGCGGATTTAGTTTTCATGCTCTAATATCACACATTATAAAGGTTCAAAGCTTTGAGTGTACAGGTTGTTATGAGGTAGGGGTGTGTAATCTGTAATCTGTGGAGTATATTTCTCATTCAAAAGGTCTTAAATTGCTTGTAACTCCTATGGTTAGTACTGTGAAGCTGCAATAGTGTCAGAGAAGCATTTTCTGTTGCCAACACTACTGCTACTTAAGCTATAAAACATCACACCTACATTCAATAAGATGCAGTTTGAGTTTTGAGCCAGTTATGCCCCAGCCATCACTCCATCTGATTCATTGCTCCCAGGTGCCTGGTGAACCAAGGGTCTGTCAATCACCCACATCCTAAAAATTTACCAGGGTGCTGATGTTGTCTACTCGTGATGCAGATTCTTTAGGCTACATTGACAGAACACCAGCCATGTTAACCAGAAACTCCCCAGAACCCACTCAGATTCAACAGTCCTTGAGATGTAACACCCTCAAGGACCCAATGTAGTTACCTATGTTTCTTATTACTAAGTATGGCTACACAAAAGCAATTAAGAGTAACATATTCAAAAACAAAACACAAAACTGCCATATGATTCCATAATTTAGAACAAACACCTGCATTATCTCTTCCTGTGTGAGTGTCTGGAGGCAGTTGGAGGATGGATGGTGGCTAACGGATTGAGGTTGAATCCTGACAAGACAGAAGTACTGTTCTTGGGGGACAGGGGGTGGGCTGGTGTAGAGGACTCCCTGATCCTGAATGGGGTAACTGTGCCTCTGAAGGACCAGGTGTGCAGCCTGGGAGTCATTTTGGACTCATAGCTATCCATGGAGGCACAGGTCAATTCTGTGTCCAGGGCAGCTGTCTACCAGTTCCATCTGGTACGCAGGCTGAGACCCTACCTGCCCGTGGACTGTCTCGCCAGAGTGGTGCATGCTCTAGTTATCTCCCACTTGGACTACTGCAATGCGCTCTACGTGGGGCTACCTTTGAAGGTGACTCGGAAACTGCAATTAACCCAGAATGCAGCAGCTAGACTGGTGACTGGGAGTGGCTGCCAAGACCATATAACACCAGTCCTGAAAGATCTACATTGGCTCCCAGTACGTTTCTGAGCACAATTCAAAGTGTTGGTGCTGACCTTTAAAGCCCTAAATGACCTTGGTCCAGTATACCTGAAGGAGCATCTCCACCCCCATCATTCTGCCCAGACACTGAGGTCCAGCTCCGAGGGCCTTCTGGTGGTTCCCTCGCTGTAAGAAGTGAGGTTACAGGCAACCAGGCAGAGGGCCTTCTCGGTAGTGGCACCTGCCCTGTGGAACACCCTCCCAGCAGATGTCAAGGCAATAACAAACTATTTTACTTTTAAAAGACAACTGTTTCGGGAATATTTTAATGATTTATGCTGTATTGTTTTTAATATTTGGTTGGAAGCCACCCAGAGTGGCTGGGGAAACCCAGCCAGATGGGTGGGGTATAAATTATTATTATTGTTACTCCTTTCCCCATCTACCAATGAGTTTTAAATGTTTTAAGTCTTACAATAAACCATGTGTTAGGAGTCATTCTTCAAAGAAACAAAAAAGATTATTGTAACTTTAAGAACCTTTTCTGTGAGTTCTGGGTGTGGTTTTCTAGGCTGATTAGGTACAGCTGGTGATGAGTACAAAAGGAGAAGTTGCAGTTTGAATTTGCCTGCAGAGAGAGAACACCCACATGCTTTGTGTCTGTTGCTTTTGTATAGTTGTAATAAGTGTTTTACACTGGTCTGTTATCTGCCACCAGAAGAAAAAACCCCTCTAACACCATGGGATATGTTGGACTAGGAGAAAATTATTTGCTCAAGGCTATGCAGTGAACTACATAGCCAAGCAGGAATGTGAACCTAAATTCCCCACACCTGAATGAAATACTTGAGCGTTACTTTGTCTCAGGTAACGCTCAAGTATATCATTCAGGTGTGGGGAATTTAGCCAGGTAACAAATCCCTCAGTCCTATTTTTCTATAATATATCTGAAAACAGTTCATCAGTTTACCTTTTTAAAAGTTCAAACACACAGGTATTCTTACTATACAATCTAGAAGAGTAATCACATTATTTTAAAGCATTTGTTTAAATGTCAATACTCCACCTACATTACTAGCTATGCAATTTTGATGTCACTACCATCTGGCCAGTATTGATTAAATGATCATTGATGGCTAACGAGCAATCTAAAAAAGTGTTAACGTTGTCTTCTGTAATGATTTTTAAATTGTATGCCTTTCCAAAACATAGGGTTTTTAAAATAAACAGACATGCTTCTATATTTCACTGTTCCGTTTAGTTGCTTCCAGACAACCTGCTTATTGAACATTTATTCTGATTTAATTGCAGGGAGCTTAGATGATGTTGCTTCCAACTGTAGTACATGCTCCCATCTAAGTTTTTTGTAGGGAGGGGAATAGGTTTGTTCAACAAGACTGCCAAATGTACTTTAATATGTGATTGAATCCCACCTGCTGAATAGTGACAGTCCAGAAGTGGTCTTTGAAAATGGCAGAAATCTTTAAGAAGTCTGAGAATTATGGGATCTCAATGTGTCTGTGTTGGGAGCGGGGCTTATGGGAAGCAACATATTGACTAACTAATTACCCACCTAGCCAGCTAGTCTGGTATTAATGGCTGTTCCACTCGTACTTGCTGACTTGCTCTAACTGCGCTTTCCATAGCATGTGTGCAAACAGCACTGAGATGTTGTGTGCAGAATAGAAACACTTTATCAAGGTAGCTAAGATGAGCCCTGCAGATGTTTCTACTATTAGTCCCAGCCAGCATGGCCAGTAGTCAAGGATTATGGAGGTTGGAATCTAGCAACATTTATTTAGATTAATAAGTAGGAAGGCTGTGATTTTTTCACCTAAACAATGTGGACATTTTCACAGCCCCTTCAAAAATTGGGCTCCTCCCCAATTTAGCCTCTACAAATGACATTGCAAATGGGGAGCAAAACAGCCCTACACATGGCACTCTTTACTAATAGACCTATTATTAATTTGGGCAATAGACATTATGTGGCATTATCAGAATTAGTAAATCATGCATTGTGTGAGGAAATACTTTATGTTATCTGTCCTGAATCTACTGCCAATCAATTTCATGGGGAAAACCAAAGTCCTAGTATTTTAAGAGAGGGAGAAATACTTTTCTCTGTCCACCTCCTTCACATCACAGAACCCATATTAGCGTTAGGTTGCAGTTGAAGATGACAGAAGTATTAACTAGGCTTATGTTGTTGGATTCAATCACTAGTTTTATTGTCTGGCCAGCACAGCTTCTCTGAACATTTTCTCTTAAAGAAACAAACAAAAAAGCCTCATTATAATTAGATACAGCAATTTTTGTCAAGGTAAATCTTATAGCAACTAGAAATTTGCACTTGGGTTTCCCAAGCTAAACGGTCTAACCTCATAAGTATCCATCATACTTTGATAAAAACCATACAAATAAAAAATGCTTCTAGAAGAATGACATCTATATTATTTGACTTCCTAGTAATGAATTTATGATTGTCTTGTGATTTATCATTATAACATAATTAGACACCAATTATGAACCTGACATGATGTAGAGGAACTTTTCTGTGCTAACACAAGCTGATGCAAGCTTAGCTAGGATGCATGAAAATACCTTTTTTTGTGGCCACATCCCATATATGGAACTTTCATTGACAAGAGATATGTCTGGCTCTTTAACTTTTTACTTTCCATCATGTCATGCAGACTGTTTAGTTTAGATGGACTTTTAATTAGTCTGAAAGTCAACACTGTAACTTTGCCAGAGTTCATTCTAACAAATCTTAACTCAAAGATATAAAAGAAAACCATCTGTAGTCCATAGTAAAGCAGCTATGGGTTTAGAAGTGACTCCATTTATGTTGTCATAAGGAACCTTTATGCACCAAGGCAAAAAATCAGAATGAATCAAGGTCTCAGAAATGATGCCATGCTAGTAATAGTTTGGCTTCAGCAGACAGAACTATACTGAATCTGTTCCACCTTTTCCTCATGGTATTTTCTTGAAACCTAGTTGTTCTCTTAACATTCTGTTTAAACTATAAGCTGTAATTAGGGAGGATGCCTATGCCTTAAGTGCATTAAAATGTCATTATGCACACTGACCAAAGTACCTTTTTAAAAAGGCAATGCTGAAATAATACTTAAGCAAATACATGTTTATTATCACCAAATGTACCAATAGCTCACATCCAGCAATCCAAACATTAGTATGAAAACATTTTTCCAATTACTGAAGATTCCCTATAGTGCATCAAGCTGCTTTATGACATTTTAAACTCTGTAAATAATATGGGCCTTTCAAAAGCTACAAAATCTTAGTTTCTTCCCATTGACCTGGGAACTAAATTTATAAAAAGCACATTTTCATAGCAGGGAAATAAAAATGCTTTTAACACATTTGTCTTGAAAATTGGTGGTGGGTGGTGTTAAATAGTGTCAGGGGATAAATAACCATAAAACATAACATTAGCGTATCCAGGTATTATTTGAAGCAGACACAAATGGGATGTCACTACACTTTGTCATTTTTCTTGCCATTTGTCCCATTAAAGCTATGTAATCATACATCAGTCACAATTGCAGTCAGTATTTTTTTTTCTTTTCTTGCTGTGTTTGGTTCATCATTTCTTTCTACTGTGGAACAAATTCTTTAGGGATAATAATTTTCCCATAATGGCAGTTATGATCTGGATATGATTTTAAACATGTTGTAATGTTTCTAAAGACACAGCATAGTTTAAAACTAAGTTCAGAAAATCATAATTCAGTTTTTTTTAAAAAAACCAACAAATACATTTTATAAAAAAAATGTAGGTTATAAATCTTCAACAGTTATTGACAGAGCAACTAAAAGCTACATTTGGGCAACAGTCCTATGCATGTACTTATATATTAGATTATACTCAATGGGGCTTATTTCTGTGTAGAGTAGACATGCTTAGAACTTCACAGTAAGAAGCATTAGTCTTGGATGAATAACAGAGTTAAGCTAAAACTTAAACTTCTAGCAGTTCCAAAATTTGTTCCTCCGTTTTGACAGCATACCTTGCCAAAATGCAAAAATCAATGCATATTTTCTGACAGGTGGACTCACGTATGTGGCATATATTTACTAATTATATACTGCTCACAGCAGGCCTGTCTCAGCAGTTCACAATAAAATCTTAAAAATGGAGAAAAATGAATAAAATCTAAAATGCTGCAGCTAAAAAAGCACAATTGATTTAAAGCTCATTGGAAACAAGGGTTTAATCTGCTGCCTGAACACTAAGATGAAGCTTACAATTAACTTCCTTGGATATTTCATAAAACCAGCAGCCAAGAGAATGAATGGAACTGAGCAGAATTAAGGGTGGGGGAGAAATCAGTACACAATTTCCAGTTTCTATCTGATTTGCTTGTTGCTAAATTTGACTTATCTAAAGTACTGCTCATTCTATCTGGAAATCAAAACTGGAAAAATACATGGTGGCCACTCTAGTAACTTCTAATAATTTCACTTACTTATTTTAAGGAAAGTAGAAAAACGGCAAGAAATACAGAAAGTAGATTTCAAGCAGGGGACATTCCCATGTCTGGAGATGCCAAGTATTGAACCCGGGACCTGCTGCATGTGGAACATGTGCCTTTATCACCATTTGAAGTTAGTCCTACAACTTTAAACCAATCAATGAGACTGGTTCTTGGAAAAGAGGGATGGAAGAGAAGATACATCTAAAATGACATATTTTCCATCTGAAATATCATGAGCATCAGCACATCCATGCAGAGATTTTCACCCTGTCACAGTACACACTGCTATATTGGTTCTTGCAGTGCTGACTCAATACTTTTAGGGCAATGCTTTCAGTCAAAGTTACCTGTCATGATAAGGTAGGGAGAGTAAAATTATGGGTGGTCGCTTATTGTAGCAAAGAACAACTCTTCATCATCTTGTCCCAAAGACTACATCAATTCTTTACCAGTACCTAACATCACAATAAATAAAAGTGTTGGAAGGATTTTAGAACACTACATAGTTTAAATGCTTGGCTAGAGAAAGGGCAAATGCAAACACACACACAGGTAGATACTGAGGAAAGCACCTTTTCAGCAGCGACCCCTTGGCTTTGGAATGTTCTCCTTAAGGTGTCTTCCTTGGCACTCTCCAGTGCTAGACAAATATTGGTGGGTTTTTTTGCTATGTTCTAAGCAAGAGGAAAAACAAGCAAGTAGTGTGGAGAAGATAGAGAAATGCTATTGGGTGACAAAGACAATGCACAACTGCTCAACACCTACTTTGCCTCCATCATCACCCAAAAGGAAAGCAGTGGTGAATCTGGATATCAGAATGAACAATGCAAGTAGGAAGCTGTAGCCCAAGATAGGAAGAGAGTTAGTAAGGGAACACCTCGCTACTTGAATTCAAATCTTCAGGGCCTGATGAGCTGCAACCAAGGGTACTAAAGGAGCTTGCAGTTGTAAATCATACCAATGCTTAAAGAAAAAATCATGCTGTTAAGCTATCCCTTCAACATTTCACAATGGATCACATGATTAAGGGACAAATCAAGAGCAAATAAATAAAATATAGTATTTGCATTATAATAATGTGCTATTTACTTTTTTCTTGGTATACATGAAAATGTATGTGTGTTTGTGTATGTAGAGCAATCCAAATTACAGTGGAATTAGAAATGCAAAAATAAAGTTGGCACCACAGAAAGTAAAATGTATCTCAGACTCTTTAAGACTAATTGAATTGCCATTGATAAGTTGTCACTTAAAGAGACAAGTCTGCAGTGAAACATGGGTTTGCTGCAAATGACCTGTCATTACAGCCATGGGTAATGTTCACATCCAGACTAAAAACACAATACCTCCTAGCAATATTCTCAACAGGAGTCAAAACAGCAGGAATGGTGAAAAGTCAGTGTACATGATCCACTAGAGAATTATGCCTCAGGTGCTATGTTAATTTACTTGCTGGCATACATTAATTGAAACCAATCAATAACACCTCTGGTACGGACTAGGAAATGCTGCCAAAGTAATTGACTGCCACATTTATTCATGTTCCAAATTTGGAAAAGTGGAATAATTTAGTCAAAGATTTTTCATTACGTCAGTATAGATAACACAATGATTTCACAACTGTTCTTCCAGTTCTAATTACATAAATTTGTGTCCTTTTTTAAAAAAATCACCAGGGCCTTTTTAAAGTAGTGTACAATCCTACAGCTGCTAAACATGCTCTTGGCTTCTTTTTTTACTTTAGGTAGCACATTTAATATAATCAAATATTTTCACATTTACATTTTGAACTTTATATACCTGCACAGTCTTCCTAAAACATCAATGTGACAGTAGTAAAGTTTACCTCTTGTGCTAAGACAGAAAGTCCTATGCTTAAACCCAGTGAATTCATGGTTCAGGAGATATTTGGAATAGGACTTCAGAACTTATTTTAGGGTTTAGTCCTATAGTCCTATGGTCCCTGGGAGGACATTCCAAGGACCATAGGGCAAGGTCAGATTCATGACCTAGGAGCATCCCTGTCTACCACAGCTGGCTGCTCTGAGACACTGCCCCAACTAATGTTGGTTGAACCCCAAAGGGAGCATGTCACAGCGTACAAGTGGCTTGGGTCCAAAGCTGTCCTGGCCCTCTAACCCAAACCAGGGAGAGTGAATTTAGCCATACTCTGGAATGGGTATGGCTCCATTCCCTTTCTATTGTTTTCAAGGGGGAGGGTTTTTTTAAAAAAATGACAGCTGAGAAAACAACATAAAAACACAGAGCATTCTTCCTCCACCACTCACTTCTTCCCTGCCAGCGTAAACCTGCCAACTCAGAATGTACTGCAACATTGCTGTTCAGTGAGATTTGAAGTCTTACCTTCTGGTATTCCTATGGAAGCTTTAGGAGCCATAGATAATGAGAACGGAGTGGGATGAGTACAGCCTATAGGTGACCTTTCCTCTTTTTCCCTTGCAAGCACCCTGCAGACTTTAGGGTAATTGACAGTGAATGTCAGAAAGGCTGCTAAGTGTGACATTTTTGCACCCAACCAATCATACTCATCAGTGCATTTTCACCTAGATACTTTCAGCTGAAAGCTGTTCCTCCCAGGAACAGAGACCTGCAAAGTCCCCACTATGTAGGTGGTGAATCACAAGTGTCTGCTGTTTTTCAGATAAATCCACTTTGTTTTGGCTGGCTGTGTCAACAATCATGGTGATCACTTACTAATTTAGGTGTTACAGAATTTATATATTGGAAGAAGGAGATAAAGACTTTTGGAAGTTAATTTCATCCTTTAAAGCATACCTATGCTTCCCCCTGCCCCTTCATAGAGGTATAACTGCAATTCTGTAGCAAAGTTAGGTCTGCTAAGGCTGGTAACCTTTCCCTTTTCTTTTTAACAGACATCAAGTTATTGGAAAATAACTAGGTTACATACAGGCAGAACTTAAACAGCTGAACAGTTTCCTGGCGTGAAGCTCAAAGATGGGGAAAGCCTCAGTTGCCTTCCCTCTCCAGTATTATATGCACCAAGTCTTCCCAGTGAAGGGTGGGAAAAGGCTACCAATTGTTTCAAAACCTGCATTCTGAAAATGAAGTTCACTTTGAAAATAGTTTCCCCAAGGTTTGAAACTATTTCAAACCAGAATTTTAGATGAACTGTGGAATACAATTCATATAATGAAAACAACCTTTGGGATGATTATGTGGATAACTTGAATTACTGCTTAAAATAATGGCTTAAGTTTTAAAGCAAATAATATAATATACAACAAATAAGACCAATAAGGAATGGGAAACAGGATTGAGAGGGTGCTTGCTGCTCAGCTGCAGAACTGCCTGGATGGAATTAATTATGTAGACTAATTTCAGTTCGACTTCCAAGCTGTATTTTGGCAATGAAACAGCTTTGGTTGTCCTGACTGATGAACTTTATCAGAAAAAGAAAGGTCAAGAGCCACCCTGTTGACCCAACTCAATCTTTCAGCAGCTTTTGATACCACTGACCACAAATTGGGACATGGGGACATCATTTGGTGGTGGTTCCACTCCTTTCTCCAATACCATTACCAGAGGGAAGCATTGGTGGATCTCTGTTTGGCTGCTTGTGTTATAAAAACCCACAGGGTTCTGTTATGCTATACAGCACTCATGTGAAATCTCTGGAAGCAACTATCCAGGACCATAAGGCAAGATGCAATCAATTTTCTCAGAATAACCTCTAGTATATCAGCACTAAGAGAAATGTGTTCTATTAGCGGGGGGGGGGGGACTTGTGATAACAACCAACTACACTATGAACAACACAATGGTTGAATAGATGTCACCACAAGTTGTTTCTTTGGTTAAAATCCACTCTCCTTCGAGTGGGCTTAACCTTCACCTTTCTTAGAGACAGGTTGAGCAGAAACTCTAGCCCCAGTGAGAAGACATTATCATCACCTGTCTGTTCTAACACCAGAGGCCCCTTGTTCACACTGTGGCTTACAAGGGATGAACTCCCACTTGAGTTCATTAGCAGTGTACATTCTGCAGCCGCCTCAGAAGTTCCAGAAGCTTGTGCAGATGCACTAAACATTTGGTTTCCTTTTGCTGGAAACTGACAGAACAATTCATGTTGCTTGCTGCCACTGCCAAGGCTCTGTGAAATAGTGGAGCTACTGCTCTATCTACAGCTTGGCCACTCATGGCAGCAGCAGTGGAAGGTGGGAGCAGGAAGATCACTGTGTGAGCTTCAGTCTGGTGCAGCAATTAGGTTCAGGCCATGTCTGGTACCAGCCAGCACCAGCCTTGAGAGCAACGATGGCTAGTGGATCCTGGTCTGGTTCAGTCACATCCCTGGAATGCTCCATTTTGGGGCCTTCTGCTGGGCTCTTCAAGTAGGGATACCACTGGCAATCCGCCTGTATGTCAGCATATTTGGGAAGTGGGAGGAAGTGGTAGATATGTGCTGGTAAAGTGGTGCAAGTGTCACTCTGGGAGTGGCAGCCACAGGAGGCTGACTGAACCAGGAGAAGCAAGAAGAATGGTGCCTTTACTGGGCATCCAATCTGAATCCAATCCAGAGACTAGGGGATCTGTATCACAGGCTACATAAGAAATATATTTTTGAAGTCAGAACCCAACCCCAACCTACTTTCCAACACTGCTTAGCAAGTTTTTTGTAGAAGGCTTACATTAGGGCTGGGTCAATTCCTTTGAGTGATTCCAGGATACACTTAGAAGCATTCACTGAATTCAGTGAGACTATACTAATGTGAGACCAGTTCAAATATTAACATTGCTGCTGTCCGTTCTTCGAACATAACCAATGCAGAAGCATCAGGATACACCAAATCAATGCAACAAAATATATCATACTTGCTTTAAATGAAGTATTAGCAGACACTTTCCAGTACTTTCCTCATGTTCTAAAACCACTTCATGTGTGTGGTGTTTTGTGGTACCTACTAATGTCTTGACACATTCAAGTACACATCATTATCAACATCTTTTGAAAAATTATCTGTTAGCAGCTGTTTTATTGCAAGTGCATTATTCTGCAACATATTAGTCTACATGAACTGTACGAAGCAGCCACAATGAATGCTTCCTGTGGAACCATTTTAATTAAATGAATTGACTAATAATAGTAATGAAAATGGATAGAGCATTTTTAAACCATAAGATACTTTGGCATAATTGAGAGAACTAACCCCCTTCTGGAAAGTGTGTGTGTTTTTGATTCAGGGAAGCTAGGCTCAGTTGTACAACATATGTTTTTCATACACAAGGTTCCAGGTGCCATCTAAGCGTCATTCCTAACTAAATATCCACCTGAGACCCCAGAGAGCTTCTAGCAGTCAGAACAGACACCAGAAAACAAAACCCAGAACATGACATAGCATAAGGCAGCTTCTTAACATCCATGTTTTCAACATTCACAGCTCACAAATATGGGTGAGTCCACAAAATAGTAATGGCTACACATGTCAATGAGCTCATTTTCTCAGAAACAATTCAGCTCCCTCCCATAAAAGTAAGATTGAAATCCTATTTCTGAAACCATGTTTATGAATTCTGATCACTTTCCATGATACAGAGCTTAAGTTTGAAAATTATTTTCTAAAAATGCTGTTATTATCATATACAAATACAGGCATGCACACACCCTTGATGTGTTCTGCTTGCACGCAACTGTGTATATGCACGGTGCTGGGAGATGATTAAATAAATAGAATTATACCAGGAAATGGTGAGAGAGAGCTGGAGAGTCCTGGTGACTCAGGTGCAGACCCTCCCCAGAGCCCAAAGAGGACATGAGTGACAGAGAAGAAACCTGAAAGATACCTGAGGCACAGTGGGGCTTTGTGTGGGCTGCTGAACCTCCCTGCCTAACAACTGACACAAGTGTCATGAACTGGCAGAACTACAGGGAGGAGGAAAAGAAGGAAGAGGATCCTGGTGAGGGGTAACGGAGACACAGGGGGGCAAGCTGGGGATGGAGGAGAGGTTGTGTAGAAAGTACTCACAGAGTGAAGGAGGATGTTGAGGGAATCAGGGTCCAGCGCACAAGGACCTGTCTCACATGGCAGGCTCTGAGGTGTAGGAAGCAGCAGGCAGGGTGCTCCAGGATGCTGAGATGGGCAAGGGCCCATAGTCCAGCTCATTAGGTGGCCAGGTGGGACTTGTTAGCTCTGGGAAGAAGTGTGTGATTCCTCAGCTGGAGTAGGCTTGGAGCAGGTGAGGCTCACATGCCTCATCAAGCCCAGATGCTGCAATCAGCATGTAGAGTTGAGGTGATATGTCTGCTCAGCTTCCCACCTTGGGTGGACCATGGCTTGGATGTCCCAGGGAGCTCTTTGGGACTGTGTTTGTGTGGGACTGACCTCCAGGTGCCCTGACCCCTAGATCAGCTGCAGAGGTAGGAGCCTAGCCTGACCGGACTTTGGACCTGTTGGCCTAATGGACTATGCTGTAAGATGTGGAATCATGTATACCAGTGGGATGCCACCAGGTAGCCTGTGGTTGAGCACAATGAGAGGTAGCACCACCATAACTACTTTCTCACAGCCTCCTGTCAGCGCCAGAGCTTCAACTGTAGTTGTGTGGAGGGAAAGGGGGAGGAGCCAGACAGCAGGAGAAAACGGGTGTTTAGAGACTTTGCAGATGGTGTTCCCCACTTTCTATACTATTTCACTTATGAGTGTGGGGGTCTGGAATTTAACCCCGACAGCAGTTATCTGGTTTATTATACCTATTGAACTCTTACTGGCAGAGAGGCACTTGTTGGATTTTCCACCTCAGGCGTCAGGATAACTTCACCAACCTTGAGCAGCATGAACACTGAGTTGGGTGGGTTTGGCGCTGACCCACCACAGGCAGCAAAATGCCTTCAGTAGCTTTGTTACACATCCATGCTTGGACTCTGTACTCATGGGCAACCTGGCAGAGGCAGCGACCTGGCGGGCCCCACAGCAGCACTGACCTTCCTGGTGGCGGCTGAGGCAACAGTGGTGGCAGAAAAAGAGCCAACAAAGGTAAGAAGAAGGGGTGGGGGGTGGGGGAGCTGGTGGCAGGGTTCAGTAGTGGCATGGTGTGTGTGTGTGGGGGGTGGGGTGTCCCTCTTTGGTGGCATAAAAAGTTGGAGAGTATGCATTTATTGAACCAACAGGCAGCCTTCTCCAGTTGTTTTTGTTTTAACTATTGTGCTTTTTACCTTGTATTTTATCCTGTGAGCCACCCTAATAGCTCATGATGGAAGGGCAGTATATAAATGTAATAAATAATTTTATTATTATTATTATTATTATTATTATTAATTATTATTATTATTATTAAAAATGCATGTTCAGGATTACATAGTTCTACAGCGCAACCCTGTACACTGAGGGAAGCCCCACAGCGTTCAGTGGGACTCCAAGGAAAGCGCGGTTCGAACTGCAGCCTTAGACAACGTGGGCTGCCTCGCCTCCGCGGTTCTCAGCAGCCCTCGCAAGCAGGGGAAACGGACTCTTACTTGAGAGGAGCGGGAGGGGATCGCGCGGGAAAAAAACGAAGCGGGCGCCAATGTATTTACCTTTCTCTCCCCACACGAGGATTGCGGACGAGGCGGGAAGGAGGCTGAAAAGGGCAAGCCCTGGGGGGCCCCACACATTCCTTTGCCTTTCGAGAGCGCGTCAGTCAGAGTGTCTCTCTGCCTCTGCCCCCACCCAGCCCCGTCATTCTCTGAGTCCTACCAATATAACTATTTCTTTCCCTGCGTCCCCCGAATAATAAAGAGGTCGTGGCCGCAGCGGGGGGGGGGGGAGTGTGTGAGCGGACAGAAGAGACGGTGCACTGACGGCTGCGGCAACTGACTGCAGCAGCAGCACAAGCAGCTGCGGCAGCAGCCCACCAGGCGAGCTCCCCAATCTCTCTCTCTCTGCCTCGCACACACTTTCCATCCAGTAGCCAGGCGCCAGCCTATAGGGGGCTCTTTCCATTGTGTTAGGCGGAGGCGGCCGCAGCAGAGCGCCTCTCGGCGCAGTCCTACTCCACGCCCCGTAGCCGCCCTGTCCTTCGCAGAGGGAGAGGGAGAGGGAGAGGGAGAGAGAGGAGGGGGTAGTCGCTCGCAGCAGCGGCAGTAGGGAGCCTTTCATCCATAATGCAGACGCTGCACGGCTCCCCCACCTGCAATATGCTTTCCCCAGCTACCATGGGGGTGTAGGGGGTTGACTCTTAAACAAAATCCAGGGTTATGAAGGAAAGGAACAAATCTTCTGTTAGGTGAAACGTTCTTAAAGGGTTAATTTCTTTCCTTCGCAAACTGCATATAGTGCCGGGGAGAGGAGAGTTTGCAGGGCATTCAGTATGCACGGTATTCTCACTCCCCCTCGCCGTAAAGAGGAAGCCAAGGGAAGGTAGAAGGGGACGGAGACACATACACTCAAAATTGCATTTGCAAAGTACTACAGCGAGACCCCACTTCAGAAACAGCAGCAGCAGGAAGTCCCTGCCTGCACCACCAAAGAAGCTTTACTAGAGAAAAAAATAATCACTCTGTAAAGTTGCTTTTCCAAGCCCAACTGAGTCTATAAATCAAGGCGCGGGGGGGGGGGAGGGACGGCTCCCCCCTTTTTTTGCTGTGCTGCTCCATGCAACGTGAAAATTGCTCTTGAGAGAGAGAGAGCGAGCGTGTGCCTTTGAACCCATGCCCGGGATGCTTTCCAACTTCTTCCTTAGCCCTGGTAGCAGTCCTACCCTTCGTAATCCGAGAACTTTAGCAGACAATAAAGGGAGCATCAGAGAAACTTGTTAGATTGGCATTGGGATTTCATCTTTTAATCGCTCTGCCAGTTGCTTTTTAAAAAAGAAAAGAAAAGAAACACTCTAAATAGATCCACCACCTAAAACGAACCCTGTCCGTTTCAAATCCAGAATAACTGCAATACAGCATCGCTTCCCTCCCTCGCCCCCCCTCTTTTTTTAAAAAAGGAAAGAAAACATGACACTTGTGGACGGGTAAAAATCCGTCGGTTGGTTAACTTGAGGCACTTACCCCTCTGAGATAAGGAAGATGTCAGAAAACTAGCAGCTCCATGATTCAAAGAATCCTTGCAACTTTCCTTAACATATACAGAGACCTTCTGTTGAGTTCAAGCAGGCAAGCTATTCAAGAGGACTTTTCACTCGAAAAGAGGGATGAAACTGGATCTCTTCCCCAGTATCAGGACTCCGGAAAACCAAATCCTTCTTCAGAAGAGAATTCTTTCAGACCCGTTATCTGTATTACCATTAATGCGCAGAGCAGAAGGCATTGCATACAAATAGATCCAAGTATGAGCTTCTATTGGTGGCTGAGGCAGGCCCCTGGGTCCTACTGCTCCATCGCAGGGAAACTACAAAGCAGCAATTTGCAAGCGGCTTTGGAGGAGCCATGAATGGGAGGAGGGGGAGACGAGAGGCGAAGGAGGGGGGCAACCCTCCTGGAATTGATTCGTTACCTCTGCTGTGGTGGTACGTGTTGCTGAGGTTTAACAGAATAAAACCCACATTCATCAGAGATGCCGGAGAAGGCAGTGCACACCTTTCCCGTTTTCAGCTGCCTTGTGCTGGATTGTTGCGGGGAAAGGGGTGAGAGGCTAAAACTAACAACTTTTGCGAAGAATGCTCAGATGGGTAGCGGAGGGTTCATGGAAAGATCTTGGATTCACACTCCAAATTACTCCTTGGCTCCCCCGAGCCTTAAGCACATTTAAAACTGAGCTCTAGTGATTCTGAGCGAGAGGACTTCCTTTTTTTTCTTCTTCAAAGCAAAGCTTCTGGAGGTACCAAACTGCCAGAAAGAGACCATTGAAGCAATGACAGCTGGCTTGCACCAGTGGAGTAACAGTTTTATGGGATCCGGTCCCTGGCAAAGAAAGAAGAGCAGCCGGGCTCCAGTTCTCTTTTCCCTTGTTGGAAAAAATACTTCTACCTGGTGCTCCCACACATTTCTCCTGGTCTTGGCCAAAAATGTCAGGAAGTGTAAAAAGATGATCAGTAGTGTTGCTCCCACTTTGCCCTCAACAATACAGTTTAAGTGCTCTCACACAGCACCGCTGTCAGAAGGTGATGGTAGAGCTTCAAATGCAGCGTTACTGAAGCCTGCTGCTGCTGCAGGGCTTGGCATTTTGCTAAGAATTGCAGCTTTGTGATGGAGTCAGTAACCTTAATGCATGATCCCATTTGCCACTGTGCTGTTTTGTATAACAGTTGGTGCACTCGTTTTTCCTAATACACCCAAATTTTCCTCTTGCAGAAAGCAGTCATTTTCCAAATTGGCTCATTACCAAACTGAAATATTAATTAGAAGAACTCGTTTCAATTGCGTTCTCATTAGGGTTTGCTTCACTTTAGGTCATGTGAAGTTTTCTGGGTGGTGAAAAGCAAAAGGAATGTGGGAAGCACCCATAGATTAAATGCCTAAACACTCCTGTGCAAATAATCACATAGCTGCTAGATAAAACGACTGTCCAGTTGTTCTTAAGGTAATATTGTTACTGTGTGTTAAGTTATAACAGATTCCTTGGTTTGGTTTGAAAAATTATCACATGGAAATGTGTATTACAGTGGTACCTCTAGTTACGAACTTAATTTGTTCCGGAGGTCCCTTCTTAACCTGAAACTGTTCTTAACTAGAGGCGTGCTTTCGCTAATGGGGCCTCTCGTTGCTGCTGTGCCGCCTGCACACTATTTCCATTCTCATGCTGCAGCAAAGTTCTCAACTCAAGGTAACTCTTCCAGGTTAGCAGAGTTTGTAACCTGAGGCGTTTGTAATTCGAGGTACCACTGTATATCAGTTTGTCTTTAAGGTGCCACAAAAATCTTTGTTGTTTTTGAGCTGCAACAGACTAACAAGACTACCCCTCTGGAAGCAAACAATCATTTCAAGTTGATAATCTAATTGAAATAAGTCTTGGTCTAGAAAACGTGGCAATTAAAAAATCCTGCTCTGGCAATGACTCACTATTTTAACTTGGACAAGTGGTGTTGTTGTTTTTTTTAAATGCCCTTTCCCTTCATTTTTTCACAGGACTAACTATTGTAATAAAATGTTGGTTGGGACTGATAGAAACAAAAGTCAAAATATGTCTGGAGGGCAACACATTGACTACCCTTTCGATAACATAGGAAATAAGAATTTTTCTCTTGCTGATTACTGTTGGGATGAAGCAAATGAATGAGTCTGAAAGTTCTCTGCTAAAGGAAACTCTCTTAAACAGCAGATTACTGCTGTTTGCCATGTTAAACAGAGTGCTCTGCTGTGTTAGTCAGGCACAGAGTAAACTCATTGAAGCCCATTGATTTCAATGTCCAAGTTAGATATTATTCATAAAGTGTGAAGGGGAGATGCATATATGCAAAAACTTGTCATGGATAGGCAGCTGAGAGAAATCTCAGCTTACCAGCATGTTTTCATTGCATGACCTCAAGTGTTTGGAAATGGTCATCTCCTCCTTTCATGTTGCATTTATCAAGGTAAACACTGGATGAACACTGATATGCCTGGGCCATGCATAAAGCACAAAAAGCCCTTATAATCTACTTTCCAGTATCCTATCTGTGGTATGCAGTCATATAATTTGGGCCTGGCAAAGTCAAGTCCACATATTGCTGTTTGCATGGTGGTTGATAATTCTCTAGCTTTTTCCAGACCTCCAAATATTGCAAAAGCGGAAGGTTTATAAAGCATGTGAGGGTTACAGTACATAGCTGGCATCTGTGTAATGTATGGGTGCCTCATGTTTGACTAGCCTGACTTATCTCATAGGATTATTTATCGAAATGAATAAGTGAAGTGATTACTAGCTTACAAGTTAAAGAGTAATTTATAATGCATAATTTAGCAGCCATAAATAACCATGTGCCATTCATTACTAGGTTTACTTTATATTTTCATTTTAGTTCACTGATTTCATAATATGAGTTAGACTTGATAAATGGTAAGATTTGAAACCATCTTTGGATCGTTAACATGTAAAACATTGCACAGTATCAATAAGAATACGAAGTTAGTGGAAGAAATGTATCAGTTTAAAATATTTTAGTGATAAATCCAACTGAAGACAGACTGTGTGTGTGTGTGTGTGAGAGAGAGAGAGAGAGAGTGAGAGTGTGTGTGTATTTACAACTGCAGTTTTATAGCATTTTAAAATTCTATCCTGGCTTCAGTGCAGTAAAAGGCGAAGGACCCAGTCCACAACTCTTCTGAACCCTGCAGCACTGTGGAAGCACACAGATGATTTCTCTCAGCTCTGGCAAATCTCAGGCATTCCTGGACTCCAAAGACTACACAGCCCAGCTGCCTTGCAACAAACAGCAATAGGAGTACTGCATTGCAGCCTTCTCCAACCTGGTGCCCTCCTGATGTTTTGTGTTACAACATTTGTCATCCTTGACCATTGGGCCTGCTGGTTGGGATTCATGAGGTCTGTAATCCTTTCAAAAAGCCTTGTAGACTTACCTATTTCCAGTGGCCTTTGCATGATTCTTATGCACTCTCAGATGTGTTTCTGCTGCATTGTGAAAGTACACTTTCTATATTGGGCAGAAATAGTTTTAAATTACTGATGGCTTAATAACATTGGGGTTGTTTAAAACTTTTGGGTTTAGATATTATTATATTATGCTTTTTTTATTAAGAAATCTTGTTACACAGAAGTGGAGAGGTCTGCAGTTTGCTGAAATACAGCACGATAAAACTTGCATAAGGAATGCCCACCCAACTCTTTTGGTTGCTTCATTTCTTTGAAATAAGAGATAGTATAATATTATGGCTTGCTAAAACAATCATTAACTGTATTTAATATAAAGCAAGTGGTTCAGCAGATCCACATAAATAGAGCCCCACATAAATTTCAAAGCCAGCTTATTCCTATGTAACATTCTGAATATTTGTAAGTACCAAAATTATATATTTATGTCTGCTAACACACTGGAGGTGAAGAGTGGTATTAATAGTATTTAAGATTAAATAACTATTTTAAAATATTTGGTGATGAAGAAACCCATCTTGAATAAATCCTTGCAGGGGAAATAGCATATTAAAATAAACCTGTTGTAACACTAAGAGTTGTAGCAACAGGTACATCCTTATTTTTAACAGAATGCCGAAGCACTAACCAATCCCTGAGCTTTAAAATGCAACCCATCCAGCTATGATAAATGTGCACTTCAGAAAAGTGTTCTTGTTGTTCACAAACACACCTGGAATTTCTGTTAGAATCATAGAGTTGGAAGGGACCCCAAGGGTCAAGCAGGAATCTCAGCTAAAGCATCCATGGCAGATGGCCTTCCAACCCCTGCTTAAAAACCTCCAATGAAGGAGGAGTCCACAACCTCCTGAGGGAGTCTGCTCCACTGTCAAACAGCTCTTACTGTCAGAAGGCTCTTCCTGATGTGTCAGTCCTTTAGATTATATTTCCTTTCAATCTCCTCTTTTTCAGGCTAAACACACCCAGCTCCTTCAACCATTCCTCATAAAGCTTGGTTTCCAGAGCCTTAGGTTGCTCTATTCTGCACATCTTCCAGCTTGTCAATATCCTTCTTAAATTGTGGTTCCCAGAACTTGACATAGACCAGGTGTAGTCTGAGCAAGGCAGAATTATTCTGTATTCTACTGAAGACTTTGAACTGGCTTGGGATGATAGATAGGGTGAAGAAAGATATTAGCATCTCCACTCCCCACTACTGTCTTTTGAATGTCCATCACAAGCCCAATATCTTCCCATACAGACAGCTTTCATAAATCAGACCAACAGACTACATTGCAGCCATGCCACAAGAAAATTAAAGTGATAGCACTACTTGACTACTAGGTGTTAATGAATTAAAGGCTCTCCTCCTTAATTATGCGTACATGTTGTGTTGTTTACCAAACTATCAAGGAGGACTAAAGTACCCCAGCACCCTGCCGTGAGAACAAAATTAAACCATTTTTCAAGTGGAGGGGTGGAGTGTGTGTGTGCCTTGCTCAATAGACAGAGACCTCTGCTGACTGTCTCTTTGGAGCAGGCCATTTTAGGTGGAATTAGAAGGTTTTTAGAAGCCTCCTCATTAAGCAGGGTCTTGCCATTCAGTTCAACAGTACTGCCCAACACTGAATGAAGTTACAGAATTTCACAAGCTGGAAAACTAAGGGTCTCCTAAGACTTTGAAAAACTACATCAAGATAATAAGTGTTCAGGAGATATAATCTGCCATCCATCACTATCCTAACACTATACCTATGGGAGTCCTTTGTGATTTGTCTTTTCAGGCCTCACGAGTAGTTTTGTTCATCAAGGAGTGTGAAGGCACACTCTTCTAGTTTGATTACCTCTGCTCAAGGTGAGACACATTGTGACACAATGCAAATTACACTATCTGGGGTGATATATTCTTAGGTGCGATAAGGCTTTCATGCCTCAAGCTTATGCATCCTAAAGAGTTCCTGGAAGATGGTAGAGTACCATTTTGGTTGAAAGAAGCTTCTACAGATGGTCACCATCTTCTCTTGACAATATTGTGGGGTAGCTTCATGGGCATAGCCAAGGGGGGCAGGGGAGGCAACTGCCCCCCAAGCAAGTAAATCAATAAAAATACTTAACTATCTGAGGTTCTGCCCCCCCCAACATGAAGCCTGTCCTCTAATATAAATGCCCATAGGTAGCTCTGACTTTCATTTTGCCAACTATAATGATCTATCCACCCCCCCCTTTCAGCCTCCATTTCTCCCTTTCCTCTCTCTACATAAGTCACCTTTCCATCTGCAGTTTGTTTTCCAATAGAGTCAAGGAGCATAATCCTAATGTTCTCTCCAACTCCCTAAGACTTCAGGGATTTCCAAACAAGCACACCAGAACCTGGGCTTAAACTTTCTGCAAGACCCTAGATTGTAACTAGTTGACCAACCTTAAGGGTAAATTGAGTAAAAAAACGGGTACATTATGTCAGACTGGTTTCTATGCTGCCTTCTTACCGGCCAACCACTTAGTGACTGGTCCTGAACAGACTTGTTTTTAATTTTGATTAATTTTACTTCATTGTCTATATCTTCTATCTATGGGAATATTTCCTGAAGATGAAGTATGCTGAAATGTGTATTGTGGGCTTGCTGTTTTGCAAGTATCCACTTCCTTTTTTCCACCAGAAACATGTTTGTTGGTTATTTTGGACATTAGTTGCGCTGCAGAAGGCGTGCTGGGGAGACCACACATTCAAGAAACACAAAAGTAACAAAAAGTAACAAAAACTCCTTTTACACTAAATAACATTATATCCATATGTATGACCCATTCACCAGGGTACTGAGAGAGAGCTATATGATGCTCCCTACATACCATACCCAATTGCTGACACAGCTTAATTACCACAGCCTAACAGCACCTGCCATACTGCTTCACAGCCATAAAACTAGGTCATGTTATTTAAAGAGATACACATCTTGTGAAACAATAATGAACCTTAATATTTAAAGAACCATTCAACAATGTTTTGTTGCAGCTGGGGCAGAGGAAGGCACCTGGTTGTGTTGCTGCAGATGCACCATGGTGTTTATTCTCTCAGTGCTCCTCCATATGGTTATTTCTCCTCTGGTCACTGCTATGGATAGCAGTGCACTGCTATGCACTATGGTCATCTGCAAGGGATATGCCACTGCATTTCTACAATTTCCCTTTTCAGCTATGCATCACTTTGATAAGTCTCGTCCATGGACAATGGTGTTCTCCAGCTCCCTTATTCTAGTCTCCAGATCTCCCTTCCTGGCTTCCAATGTAGCATTTTGTGACATCAGAGAATTAACTGATAATTTTCTTTGTTCAAGTTCTTTCTGAGTATAATTGGCAATATCATTCTGCTTTGCCACAGAAAGCTGAATGTTTTCCATTTTGGCATTGCAGTTTTGTTCCACCTGATATTCATATTCCTGAACCTGTTGTTCTTGTTCCTCTCTGAGCTCTTTGAAAGCATTCAACAGTTTACTCTCAAATTCCTGGTGATGGTGAAACTGTATCTTGCTCTTGTAATTTTGCTTCTTGTTCTTTAGCTCATCATCATGAAGGTTCTTTAGAAATGTCATTTTGTTCCTTTTGAGTTTTCATTTTGTTTTCCATATCTCTTCTCCCCAGTGTCTTTTGGAATCACTCATCCTTTTCTTGAGAGAGATGTTTTGTTACTCTGACTCTTGAAAATCTTTCTCAAGGTTTTGTTTTCCACACTCCAAAAAGGTTACCAATTCAACCTTTTTGGAGTGGAACTGAGTGTCAAGGTCCCTTGCCTGAGCAACTGCTATTTGCACAGTTTATCAAGCTGTACCTGCAGAGTGGTGTGCTGGGTGGCTTTGTCATGAAGCTCTCTGCTCACCACAGCCAGCCCCCTCATTTTTGGGATTTGAAAGTTTAAAAATTCAGCATGCCCTACATGCTACAGCCATACTAGAAGTTGCTGTATGGTGACCAGTACATTCTGGGTCTCAGCTATGGTCCTAGTAAGACAAAAACAAAAAAACCTACAGAACAGCGAATTTATGTGGAATATGCTCATTATTCCCATTGTATTGAATACTGAAAGGACTGCAGTATGGGCTCAGTCCCATACACCCATGATGGGGGACATTGAGAGCCAAATGCAGCTCTTTAGATCTCTCTATCTGGCCCTTGGGATCCAGGTCACATTCTCTCTTCCCAGCCCACACCCCATATAAGTCCTGCTTTGCAGCTTTCTTGAGTATTCCTGCCTCTTGAATGTGTCCTTGTACTCTGATAATGCTTCTTGCTTTCCTGGGTGAAGTATGGAGAGGTAGGTTTGTGTGTGTAGACATAGATCAACTTACTAAATAAAGGTAAAGTTCACATTCATTGCTTGCCCACTTATGACTCTGGCCCTGCCCACCACTGACATGTGGCCCATTGAAGGATGTCAAGAAGGGAAAGTGACCCTCAGGCTGAAAGCTGTTTCTTATCCCTGCCATATACACACTTAACCTGGGAGTAAGTTCCATTGAACCTAGTGTGGAACACTTCTGAGGAGACATGCATAGGAATGCATTGTTAATGGGCTAGTAAGATAAAATGGATTATGGAATAAAACAATTCAGATATTGGGAAGGTTGCTGTTCAAAATCTCTGACCAAAGAAGTTTTCTTCATAAATCAAATTTTCTGTTCATTTTGAACTTTACAATGGAATTTTAATATTATTTCCAAGATTTGAGTCTTCATTAACTGCCTGCTACATATGTGGTAAGATTAGAAACGGTAGAAAAAATGATATTTCATTTGTATTGATTACCTCTATTGTAAAAATGATGTCTGCTAAATTTTATCTCCAGTCACTGATTGCTAATCAGATACAACACTGTACTCATCACTGTAAAAGCAAAATAGTGTGGCCAGTTAGAAAGAAATTATATTGTCATTTCTCATGAAACTATAAAGCCTTAGATATGTTTGAAAATGTACAGATTTAGTCTAGTAGAAGTAGACAGTAGCCAAGTATAGGGGAACTGTCACATTAGACTGTTCAATAGGGATTAATAAACCAAAGCTGGCAGATTGGTTTAATAGACAAAGTGGGTGGGCAGTTAACCATCTGAGCAAAGATTATGACTTTCTAGTGAAACAAAACAAAGAGGAATGAATCACTGAGTCATTCTGTTAAGACAATTAAAACGCAATTGCTTGATCAATTATCGCTGCATGGATAATAGCTTGATTCAAGCAGAGCAAATAAATCATTAAACATTGAAAAAGAAAACCAACTCAAGTCCCTGAACCTAGTTTTAAATTTATCTCTAACAGCTTAACAAAAAAAATCCAGTGGGAAGTTCTCTTTTACATTCCCTATTGAAACTAGTGGAAGCTGTGCAAACATTATATGATTGATTTGTACTGTGTTTTGGATTCAATGTGAAACCATTTCCTTCAATAATAAAAATATATGCAATGAAAACAAAGACAAAACTGGGAATCCAGTAAGATAGAGAGTAGGAAGAAGGGTAGCCTGTCCGATCTTTAAAAATAAAATAAAGACAAAAAGTTTGATACTTAATGGTGAACTGATGCTTACAGCAAAGAGCTGTGCTTAATTGAAAATAGTCTTAGAAGTGTCTTGTGTCAAGGATCATGCAGAATACAATGCAGCTGCTCAATCTTTTATCAACCCCTGTCCATAAATTATGGCTACAGCTAGTAGCAAATGCTGGACATGTTTTTCTTTTCCACTGATGAGGCTCCTCCTTCATGCTAGCAGTTCCATTGATAACACTTCTTTGCAGGATTGTTTGCATTTATAATTAAAAGCTGGAGGTTGCATTTTAACTGGCTGAAGATCAATTTGTTTTACAAGTGGAACCTACACAATCAGAAGCCAGCACTCCTAAGATCTGTGGGGCTTTCTCTCAAGTAAATGTGCATAGGACATTAGATGTGATGATAAGCCTAATAAACTGGATATTGTGCTATGTACTGCTGCTCTTTCATGTGTGTGTGTGTGTGTGTGTGTGTGTGTGTGTGTGTGTGTAACCACAAACACTTAGAAGCCATACTGAAATTAAGTGGTATAAATACAATGAATAATATAAATACATGAATAAATACAAACATGTTATTGCGCATTTACTAAGGCCAGGGTGTGGCTGTGACCTTCTATACTGTGTAGTGTGGGGCTGATCTCTGGGTCTGTGTATGATAAGGAGTACTGTTTGTTTATGTTTGTGGGTAAGTGTGTGTGAAAGAGAACGACTGTGCTTGATTGTGTGAAGTAAGCTTGGAAGCATGTCCCTATGCCAAACTGTTTTCTTAAGACCACCAATGGGGATTTTTGTTCTGACACTATTACAAGGGCTCTTTTCAAGCGGTTGTGAGTTCATGGCAACTATACACTATTGCAGCGGTGTAGCGTGGGTTGTCAGCACCCGGGGCAAGGCAAGTAATTTGTGCCCCTAACCCCTAACCTGCCGCCGCTGCCAGCTTCTTCTTGCTGCTGCCTGGGCTGGTTGGGTGTGGTTCTCTCCCGCGCTCAGCGCTGCGCTGGACAGCCGCTGCACTGTCCCTCCCCCAGATAGTCCCTCCCTCGCTCTCTCTCCGCTCCGCACCGCAACGCACGCCTGGCACCCTCCCCCTCCACAGTGGGCGGCGACCCGGCAGCTCAGATCGGATTCGCACAGCCAGCACTGCAGTGAGAGAGAGAGAGTGAGCCAGGTAGGGGCAGAGAGCTGTGAGTGCGAGCGCCCCCCCCCAAATGTTGCACCCGGTGCGGTTGGCCCCCCCTGCACCCCCTACGCTACGCCACTGCTCTATTGAATTCCGTGAAGTAACATTAGCACTGATCCAGGGACCCCACCAAATATGCAGTGCTGATTCCTATTATGGGAAGGGGAAAAGCGGTTCCTGGAATCAATCCCCACCAAACAGGTGTCAGAGGTATAACCAATTACGGTAGTTGTCCTGTGCTGTATGCACAGAAAAGGAGTATCTTCAGGTTCTATACGCACGCCTTCCCTCCATATACTATATTCCTTACCACACACGCATTTCATTCTGAAGCCCCAGAATTTAATATATTTCTAGCACCGTTTAACAGACTAATTAACCCATTTTGAAATACTTAAGTATTTGCAATCTTCTGGAATTTTCTGTTAAAACTCAGTTTTGCATTCAGATTCCTTCCAGCTGTGAGCTCCACCCCCCCCCACCGTCTTTCAGCTTTTGCCCTGACCTCTGTAACTCTCTTTACTCAAGCTCAACCTTTTCTTTCTCTTCAGTTGAAAAAGAAAGCAATGGCACTTTCCTGGCCATCATCACATTTAAAAACAGATGAAAGGTGAGATTTTGCACAAATGCAGAACATTCTCTGCTTATACAATCTGTGAAGGGTCTCTTAAAACAGAACTGCATAACATCTAAACATAACATAGGGCCGCTTCTGCTATGCATCAGGGGGAAGTGACCTGCTTCAGGCAGCACCATGCATGGTAGGAGTGAGGATAGACAAGGCAGAAACTGGTACAGCCAGACTTTTTTTAAAGTGCTTCTTGCCCAAACAAAAGGGTTGTGGCAGGGATCCTTTGCTCTCTGCTTCAGGGAGAAAAATGTTTTGGGCCAGCATTGATTATCTCATGATAAAATTATATCAATTGGGAACAATAAATCCATCAAACCATGTCTAACAGTATATTATGAGTGCTGGATCTTTGCCACTGTGATAAGTTTGTTCCTGCAGTTGTGCTCACTCTTTTAACAAGAGCACTTAGGGCATCAGAACTACACATTAAAAGAGCCATGGAGCTGCTGCTGCTCTATATCTCTTTCCGAGTCTTCTTAGTAATGGATAGTTTATCGTACACACATTATGTGATGTTATCATGCTGAACATTTTCCTATTTCAGATCACTGGCTGGTCAAGGCAGGAAGTACAGCAGACGGAAATCACACCACACATTGTGATAAACTACATGTCACTGGGAAGAGAGGGAAAGAGATGGCTTGGAAGAAGTTCCACGTCTCTCATTTTACCTTTCACTAAAGGGATCAATAAAAGCGATAATAAGTGGGCTAAAACCAACCTCATAACATCATTCTTCAATTGTGATTTATATCTCACAGGCTATGTACATGTCACACAACATTTACAAACATATAAAGTTGTAAGGAAAATATAAGATGCCTCCATATTACTTTTGCTGGAGTAGTAAGCATGTCCATCTGTTGCAGGAAAAACAATATAAGGTCTTGTGGCACTCTAAAGACTAACAAAGTTGTTATGGCACAAGCTTTTATGGACTACAGTCCACTTTATCAGGAGCATGAAATGTTATCCTGAGTTGCGCGCACGTATACAAACATACACATGGTTGGAGGATCAGAAACACAGGCTAGAAGGGAATGAAATGCAGAAAGTGCAGTGATAATTGCATTAGAATAATAATTATATTCTTTTATAATATAATAATTACTAACATATTCTCTCTCTCTCTCTCTCTCTCTCTCACTCACTCTCTCTCACACACACACTTATTGATAACACATACATTCTGGCATTGATAAGGCAACTGATACAGGGAAAGTGCAATCCTATGCATGCCTTCTCAGAATTAATCACAATTCAATGGAGCTTACTCTCAGGAAGGATTGTAAATGTAGTGTGTTTTAAAAAAACAATCTTCTGTCTTCCTCTGTCCAGTGATGGCAGTTCTAAGATCCCTTACAGAATGTCTTGAGAGGCTGAAATCCTCCCTCCCTCCCTCCCTCCCTCCCTTTCCATTTCTAAAGTTAGATTTGTGCAACCTTTTACTGTTGCGCATAGAGACAGATCTTTTGGATTATGTAGAATGCAAAAGGGGATTGCTGGCAGATAATGGCAAATATCACACTGGAAGATAACCAGATGACTGAGCCCCATACATTGTGGATGACATTATTGAGTAGAGTAGCCAGAGTATACATGGATACAGGGTAGATACAGTATCCGGGTCTGCTGTAGGATCTAGTCCCTGTGCTATGTGGCCTGTGGTTGATAGTAAGTAACTGTTTTAGGCTGGGGAGCTGTCTGGAAGCAAGTACTATCATGTGTGAGAGAAGTCCCATTGCACAGGACAGACTGTGGATCCTTAATGATACTGCTACATGCCAGCTCAATCTCTGACTGGTGAGAGTCTCCAGGGGTTTCAGGCACTTACACAGGGTTTCTTGGAATGAAGGTCAGTGGAGACAGTAGTGTCTTTAAAGATATAGGTTTTATTTACACATATATACAACCTGAGCATAATATGGAGGAGCTCATAGCATTAACACCCCCAATAGATCTTGTTTCTCCACCAGTCACAGCTTTGGATTCAGCAGAGAGCAAGTATGCCTCCAGCTTCAAGCCTGCTTCCAGCTCAGCTCATCCACACTCTCTGGCTATTGCTCTCTTACCTAGCAACTATATGGTGGTGTGGAGACCTATTAACCTGGAGGGCATCATCACTTAGTTGTAGCTTTTGCAACCTAGTTTATTGGTTTGGGGGGCTGATGAGGACATTTTAGTAGCTGGCTAAGGTCAGTCACTGTCTTACAAAGAAACTTGCCCAAGTAGTTCAGCCCAAACAGAATCTTCTATTAGATTTGAACACTCACTGGGTGCAGGATCCCAAGAACTGGAAGGTACTCAAGGCACTAGCCAGGCTGAAGCCCCCCCATCCCACAGCAGCGCATTTGAATTGTTTTAAGGTAACTGGGGGCTGTAAAGTGACACTTGGTGGTCCTGTAATTTATTCTTCTAGATCTGTATTGTAGTAGATTATTCCTGGGTACCAGTCTGGCTTGGTAGATATTTATTTATTTCAGACAATTTATATATCACTTGATTGTAGAAAAACAACTCAAAACAGTTTGCAAAAAAATGACAACATTAATGTAAATGTTTAAGTTATGGATCTTTGTCTAAGGTCTGCGAACACATAATATGTTTATCTATCCATTAGTGTCCAGAAACTAAACCTGTTGCATGGAATGGTCTAGGCTCAGGTTCTTGGTGAGAGGATAGTTACTGAATGAGCTGGTGAAACTACTGAAGTTACTCTGTGACTCAGAATACTATATCATGTACCTGATGAAGTACACAATACTCCATAGGCATCTACAGATGAGCTGTTCATTGCATTCACAAAGATGATAAGAAGGTTAGCTTATAATTTTTTCTCATTGGTTATTTGCTCTGATTTGTTTGCAGGGTGCTTATGCATGTTTCTGTTAGTCATTCATCCATCACACACTTTTCAATGCATTTCCCCATCACTTTTGAAACTGCAGAATTCCGGTTCTTTTTAAAAAAGTGGATTTCTTGTGCTGGGGCAACAGAGCCCTTTAATCTGGTTTAACTGTGCAAACCTAAAGTTCCTGTATTTTATTGAATTTATCTCTCAAAATAGCGACTGTCTGGAGGCACCACTCTATAATGATTTTGTAAGTCTTTTTTGTGCCACAGGACTATTTGTTGTTCACATTGCTTAACTCATATCTAGAAATGTTTTGCAGACTTGTGCAAAAATACTGCCAATTTGCAACTTTTCATAAAGTGCAATGGAAAAATATTTGTGAATGAAGTGGCAGCGTGTTTGTAGTAAGCTTGCATAAAGAACATTGCTTGCATTAAAAATTGCACAGCTCTCTTTATTTTCTAGTTCACAGTGAAAAATAAGGCTTTAAAACATGCTTTAAAAACACATAAAATGCTGAAGGCACAAACAGCTGTTTCATCCTACTTTATCATAGAGTCTGCCCACTCTGTGCCAATGTCCTTGCTTACAGGGATATTTTGCATAGATTCTATAGCCACTGAGCTATATTTGAATTGTTCCTTGTAAAAAGAAAGGGAGAAGGGGAAAAATAGGGCACAAAGTCCTTGTTGACAGAGCTGGCATTAAAATGCTGGCAAGAATACAAGAGAAGACTCAATCTATACAAGCCATCAGTTCTGGATGATATGCAGCAGGGGATCTTAAGGGAATTAATTAATGAACATTCTTCATCAACTGACAATTATTTTTTGAGGAGACTTCAAGAATCATCGAGGTATTTCTATGAAAACCAAATGTGATAAAAGTAGTATTCTAATGGTAAAAAGAGAATCTCTGAAAATGCCTCCTAACAGAAAAAGATATATATTATTATCAAATAAAAAGCAGGCATTCTGCTATGCAGTATAGTGAGAATTTATTTTTTATTTAAGATTCTTTATAGATTTCATAGTTTATGTTTACCTCAGAAATAGAGATCAGTAGTTTCTGAAAAATCTATGGTTATGAACAGTGTCTCTTAATTAAAGAAAATACACTTTAAAATGCCATGAGTAACATAAATATTCAGAAATAAATGCTCAAGTAGTTAAGTTACGTTTTTAAAAAGAGATAAAGAGTGAAAATGCAAAACAATAAAACAAAACCAATCATTCCAGCATCTGGCTGCCATTTAATATTTAAGCTTTAAATCTTTGGCAGAAGATTTTATAAAGAATGTTTTAAAATTGCTGTAAAAGAAACAAGATCATGTTTCTGTTTATTATCTATGTAAACTGAAACCACACACACACACACAAAACCACTTACATTTAACTCTCCAAAACTACATTTCATGAGGAATTTTTGTTTGCCTGTAAACATGCATGCTTTTGATTTCTTTGGGGAATTTATACACATCATTGGATAATTTGATTTTAAGATAATTTCCTGTTAGAC
The DNA here is from genome assembly GCF_964252035.2 of Podarcis erhardii. NCBI lineage: Eukaryota > Metazoa > Chordata > Lepidosauria > Squamata > Lacertidae > Podarcis > Podarcis erhardii. Next base: position 46,346,574 of record NC_138508.1, on the reverse strand, counting down.
ATGTAGACATGAGCCTGAACACATGGATTTCAGGAGAGGGGTGTGAGGTGGAGCGTAGAGTGCCAGATTCTTGACATGGTAGTCATTTCCTTGAGTCCTCTGAAAGTCCCTCAGCAGCTGCTTTCAACTAGAGTTGGGAAATCCGTTGAAATGTGCGACAACTGCTCTTTTGGGTACTGCATTTCTCTAAATTATTCTGAAGCATGTCAGACATAATACACACATAGACACACAAAAAAAGAGGAACATTTTTACTTGTAAAATACTTAAGGCAGGTGGTTAGGCTACTTATCCATTATCTTGGAGCTAGGTCAAGGAAATCTAAAATATATTTGGACCAATGCTTAAAAAGTGCTGCACTGATTCTTTCCTGCAAGTGCTTAATATAAATTAATATTTATTTATTTCATTTATATACCACCTTTATGCCCCCAAGAAGCCATTTTATCCTAATTAACAGCCCTTTGAGGTAGATTAGACTGAGAGACAGTAACTGTACCAAGGTCACCAAGTGAGCTTAATGGCTGAGTGGGAATTTGAACCCTGGTCTCCCAAGTCCTAGTCCAACACTCTAACCCCTACACCATAGTTTTTAAGTGTTTTTAGATTGTGAAATAGTACCTTACTTCAAAACAGTAAGTCTTACTCCAATGAAGAAGGAATTTAAAAATGTTAAAAAGTACTTTTCTCTCTATTCTCAAAACAACGCTGTAGGGGAGAGCACTTAAGTAGACTTCATACCCATATCACATCACCCACATTTAAAAAAAATATTAAATGCCCATCCTTTGCCCCTCACTTTTTCCTATTTTCTCCTAAATTTCATCTACCTGTTCATCAATTTTCATATTTTATTTTTATATTAAAAGATTCCTATATAAAATTAAAAGATTATGGTTCCACCAGTTCCCACTTTATTTGATGGCGTGACCTTGTTGTGAGTCCTGAACGACTAGTCAATGTAGCAACAGAGAAACTATTAGCTGAAGTGATAAAAGCATAAGATGACTGCTGGAGCAGACCAAATCCAAATCCAGAACCACGTTTTCCCCAGTTGCCAACCAGATTCCCCCCGGAAGCCCAGAAGTAGGATATGAAGGCAAGACCCCTCTCATTGTTTCACAGCAGTGGATGTTCCGAGGCGTATTGCCCCTGAATCTGGAGATTTCATAAAACTATAATCGATTATATCCAATATTATTCACACTCAGAGTAAACCTATTGATTTTAGTGGACATGATTAACATGGGTACATTAATTTCAGTGGGTCTACTCTGAGTAGCACTTAAAATACAACCTTTGGACAATAGTGATTGATAGGTATATCCTATATGAATTTGTCTCTTAAATCATCAAAAATAAGAGTTATTCAGTTAACAATTTATTTATTGGTGTAACATGTTGTGTTAAGGGTTTTCAATCTTTACCTTTAATTGCTACATCCTTAACAGATGTGACTATGGCATATGGTTAGTTTCAGCTTCACCACATTCTTGGAGCTAGTTACCTGTCGGTGGTAGAGTGTTGAGTCAAAGTCCCATATTTGTCTGTTCACTGGAATAAACATGTGCAACAGAACTATCATGCTTCTGAAGCTACCATTCCACGTTACAAGCACCCCAGCAAGTCCAATTGGGGCAGAGGAAATACACAGTATGTGTCAAAACTCATTCATGCTTAACTCATTCAAAATATGTCATTTCATATCCTTCCTACTCCAAATTCAGCATGGAGCATCCTCATACTTTCCTTTCTTAACCTGCCAAGTTTCAATTCAATCCAATGGAGCATTTTCTAACAATCAGCCATAGAATCCACTGCCCCCATTTCTCATTATAAGGGCACAGTGCAATTCAGTCAGCTGCAGCTAACCATATAAATCAGAATAAGGCCCAAACTACACATGACCATTTGCAGACAACATGGTGGGTTGGCATTGCTTATTTGACCTCTCACAGGTGAGTCGCCGCTGCTTACCTGGAATGGTGATGAGGTGGTCACAGTGCAAGTGCATCGGCTGAGTCAGGCTTGTACTCCTGCAGTACAAGCCTAACTGGCCAATGTCAGGCTTAATCCTCCCTACGCCCTTACCCCACCCCCTTCTGGTAAATTGCAGCAATTCACCTGCCAGGAGGTCAGGTAAGCATCTCTGCCCATCACACCATCTGCTATGGCATGTTATGCTTAATGCGTGTTATGCAGCTGTTTCTTGTTTTTCTTTAATTAATTACAGTCATTATTTGGTGGATCATAGGGAGAGGAAGTTTATCCCTTCACTTTCCACCTGTGGTTCTGCTAAAATCAGGTTCTCACATGCAAATAAGTTAAAAAGTTTCTATTGACGCCAGTGGGAACTTTTCTTCTTTTTCTTTTTAAGCCTTAACACCATAAAGGCAAGTGATTTTCATGGAGGAGGATTTGGCTGTGAAAGAAAGGCATAATCCTTGTTTGCCAATTTGATGGACCCAGTAACAATCCTTCCCCTCTCCCAGTGTCTGCAATTAATTAAAGAAAAGCACAAGAGGTATGACTGAATGCCGAGTTTAAAATCAAGAGAGTTTCATGTTACTCTAAGCAGATGCAAGTTTGCTAGCAATGGCCTTATCATTCTCACAAGGAATTATTTGTTCTGTAGAACAGCTTTTTAAAATACATAGTCTCTGCATTAATTTCTGTAAATGAAGCTGTAAGGATTGAAGTGAAATAGAAGGGAATCAAATAACACATGGAGGTGACTTGAAGAAGGTGGGATGGTGACAAAAATAACAGACCTGAGATAATGGATTTTATGCACTCAGTATACATTAAGCCTATATAAAGCAATGTAAGTAGGCAGTGAAATATCAGGAAACAATTCCTAACAACCGTGTCTAAGGGGCTGTAGTGTACAATAACCTCTCCTGGGAAAGCATGGAGGGAGATCCTATCACTTGAATTATTCATAACAATAACAAAAACGAACATTTGCAAAAGAGCGTATAAGAAACAATCTTAACTTTATAGAGTGTGCGCACAAATGGATCCAATATGCTTTTCCTGTCTGTGATACGAATGACATTATGGCCCCGAGGGATTATGTCTGTTTTCCTGAAGGTGACTTGTTATTTCTTTCTTATAATTAAAAAGTTGTGTTCTGTTGCACAGAAATATGGTATGTACTCTGAAAAATAATGAGACACTGGGAACCATTGGATTGCCTGGTAAGTGTGTCCTACAAAAATACTCTTCCAAGTCTATTCCTATTCTACAAGGCAATATAGAAATATAGAAGATATTCCCTGGTCAGAGCACTTTAACATATATTCTATCCAGATTTATGTCACCACATCTAGGAAACTAGCTAGAAAAGAAGAATAAAAAATCTTCAAGCAAAAAAAGGAGTATGCCAGGCTATATACTTAACAAAAAACACTAAAAGTATAATGGTGGTGCGTAAATTTAAGTGTGATGAGCAGTGCAAAAACAATGTGAAATGTAAAAAGGATAGGTGGGCATGAGGGTAAGGGAAATTTGTCTATATCTGTAACAGCAAAGTAGGGATTTATGCATCTCTCCAATTATTAGAGGGAATGATGGAGAGAAAAATATTTGGAGTCACTACAAAATCCAGAAATATATCCAGAATACACACAAAATACTATATATATATATATATATATATAGAGAGAGAGAGAGAGAGAGAGAGAGAGAGAGATCTAGAGTGCAACTAGACCAGCCTTTCCCAGCCTGGTGCTCTCCAGGTGTTTTGAACTATTCCCATCATCCCTGACCATCAGCCATGCTGATGAAACTTGTAGATCTAACATCTGGAGTGCACCAGATAGGAGAAGCCTGATCTAGAGTACACAGTTTGTAGTTATAAAAAGGAAGTGTACAAGCAAGCACAGATATGCCTATTTTGTATATTAATTTTTCAGTTCTGCTGTTCTTTGAAAGATGAAAAGTAAAATGCCATTTTGAAGTTATATTCCTGCATTAAAACATCCTTTAATTAGATCAACATATACTTAAAAGAGTTTTCAGATCACACAATTAGGTTCCCCTGTAAAGTTTTCTCCATGCTCCTATTAGTTTACATTTTCCTTACACTCTCAGGCTTGTACTCATAGCAATGTCATATAAAGACAGCTGACCACTTTTGGTGACAGAGGCAATTGTGGGAGAGCTGAGCAGTGTCAAGAGTTCCTTTCCATGCAGCCTGTTGACTCCGTCATCGGCCTCAGCTGGTCGCAGGGGTCAACAGGATTTCCTGCTGAAATCTAAAATTGAATTGGGCTCTGGGGATGGACCAAGTGAAGCGAGTCTTAACTTGGATCTGCCTCTACAGAATTTAAACTTCTGTTGGGAGCAAGCAGCACAGTCGGCATCAGACGCCCCATTCACCTTCCTGGTGGCAGTGCCTGTGTATGACCTTGCTGTGTAATAAATCACTTGCCATATTTGGGGCCAGGGAGGAATCTGTGCCTGTCTGGGTTTTTTGCTTTCCTCATAGTTTAAACTAGACCCACCCCTTATCTAGGTTCAAATTTCAAGGTGTCTCAGTAAAGGGGTCCAGGGGGAGGCTAACAGGCCATAGAATTCCCCAGATGGTTACCTGGTGGGATCGTCCTATTTGATTTGCATCATGAGGAGATCCTTGATCCAGAATCAACCCTGATGGAATAATCAGCCAGCAATTGGACTAGTTGATCCGGAATACATACCCAGTGCCTGTGCCAAAGTCTAGTGATATCTGTAATCAACAATGTTGTGGCCATTTCGATCCGAAGCTGCTGTCATGTCATTTCATGCCTCCTATTCCTGCCCCCCGGTGGCCCCAGGCTTAATGAGCCTGGGCCCACAAATACATGTGAGAGAATAAGACAAACTATAATAATATATCACTATGTCTATAACAGAATAGTAGCTGCATCTGGCTGGTATTGATCACTGCTCAGCGCCACAATTCAACTAATTGGTATACAAATTAATCCAACACGAAGCCATTCAATATTCCAGGTCCCATAAAGGCATGAATATATTTTTCATGTTAGAATTTTCTAGGAAACTGTGATTGATACAGTGTTCTAGTTAAATTCTAGGAATATGGTATTTTAACAGACATTAAGATAATCAGGCTTTGTTTCCTTAGTTAAAAATGAAATTCCACACTGTACAAAGGCCCTCCATGCTGTGACATTGTTTTGATGCCAATATAAGTCAAGGTACATAAAATTTTAATATAAGATTTTGCTTCAGATATATTGCAGAACGATGCCTTCAGTGTTATATAATGGCCTATCACATTTCATAATGATGCTCCATGTTTAAGCAGCTTATAAAGGATGTATGAATACTATAAACAGCTTATAAAGAATTAATACATGAATATTAGAATGAATCAATTATAGATTGTTACAGACTCCAACAGGTTGTTCACACTTTGATTTATAACATACTGTACTGATGTGCTTACAACTGCCTATAACTCAATAACACACAGTGGTCATAGCTGTTACATGCTTATAACAGCTATTAATCTTTTCTTGGCCCTTTATAAACTATTTATAAGCAGAACTTTAATATAAAGTGCAACCTAGATGTTCACCTCCATCATTAGTCACTAGTGTAGGCTCCTTCTGGCATATGCTGAAACTTCTGGATGTAGGTATGTAGCCCTAACATTTTATCTTAAAAGCTGCTCTTTAATTTTCCAAATCAGTGTTTGACACAGTTGCATTGTAAGCTGGAAGTTCAAGCTTGCACATTGAAAATTTTGCACCCAAATCTTTCCACATTGCTTAATATCTGTATGAATATGTGAAATTGCATTATGCTGTGTCAGGTCACAGGGCCACTTAGCTCAGTGCTATCTACTCAGACTGGCAGCAGCTCTCCAAGGTGCTTAAGCAATAGTCTTCTGTGACATTTTTTTTTTTAAACCCATACAATTCTATTTCAAAATTAAGTTAAAAGTACAAGCAATCAAAAGGGAGCATGCACACAACACAAGGGCACTGATGAAACAAAGAAGGAAACTTCAAAGCACACTAATGATCATGGAGATTGAACATGGTACCTGTTGCATACAAATCATGTTCTACTAGTAAACTATAACTTAATGATGCGAACAGGCTTCCTTTCCCTAAAACACTTGCAGAATAATGTTCAAGGGAAGAAAAGAGAGTTTTGACATTGTCAGCAAAATCTTTGTGATGTGGTATAATGAGCACATGAAGCTGCCTTATACAGAATCAGAACACTGATCCATATAAGCCCTGTATTGGCAATGGCTCTTCAAGAGTAAGAGATCTTTCCCAGCCTAGCTGCCTGAGCTCCTTTATGTTGGGATGGGAAACATTTGACATTCCTGATATTGTTGGGCTACCATAAGAAGCCCTAGCCATTGGCAATGATGTCTGAATTCCCCACCCCTGTTTTAAGTGGAGTTGCCAGGGGTTGAACCTGGTGCCTTCAGCATGCAAAGCAAATGCTCTGCCACTGAGCTATAATTCATCATGCCCTTTATGCTCCTTATCGTCAATGTCTAGAATGATCACTCCATAAATTGCGCACCGAGGCCCCCCAAGCCCTTTTCCAGTACAGTGGTACCTCGGGTTAAGTACTTAATTCGTTCCGGAGGTCCGCTCTTAACCTGAAACTGTTCTTAACCTGAAGCACCACTTTAGCTAATGGGGCCTCCTGCTGCCACAGCACCACTGGAGTACAATTTCTGTTCTCACCCTGAAGCAAAGTCCTTAACCCGAGTTACTATTTCTGGGTTAGCGGAGTCTGTAACCTGAAGCGTATGTAACCCAAGGTACCACTGTAAATAACTTCAAATGGACACATAATTGTAGTTTAAGTTTTGGGAAAAATTTGGCCACAGCTTTATTGATTACAAAACAAATTGAGTGGTATTGGCCTAGGCAATGGTCAGGGACTATAAATGACTCCTGCCTCTCTGGCTGGGAGTCTGAAAGGGTAAAGACCAAACGAGGGAGCAACATAGGTGAAGATCGATTGAAGCTCACCCCGGGGTTCCTGTGGTCCTAGCATGGCCCTAGTCCCTCAAGCAGACTTCGGACGAGATCCAGGACCCCCAGATTCCTTTACTGGAATACCCTATTTCTGGAGGGGAAGGTGATGGCCACACCTCCCCTCCAGCATATTTCTATAAACCAATGCCTAACCCCAAACCTTACAAAGTTGTGACGATTGCTAAGGGGGTAGGCGAAAACCAAGTGGCCAAGCCAATCCGCCAAATGGAAAAATTCCTACCCAGCCCCTGCTCCAAAGCAGGCGACCCAATCCAAAGCAAGGCCAAACAGCAGCACCTAAAATAGGGAGGGAGGGTGTGCGGCAGCGCAAAGCAAGTGCCCCATCCCCATCACGCTGCTGCATTTATAGGTCCCTGGGATCACACCCACTTGCCCCATTTGCTCCAAACAGCCAAGCGCGATCCCAGGGCCCAACAGACAAGGCTTGGGCCATGCCTAGCAACAACACACACCTTGGGGGTGGCTTAAGGGTCCCGAGTACAACCAGGACCCTCAATTTAGGACAATCCCATTTCCATTGTCTTTTTAATGGGAAAAAAGTCCAGGCCAGAACCAGTGTCAGACATCACCTATGAGCAACTCAAGGGCTGCAAACGTGGCAGGGTTCACCAGCACTGCTATCTACCCTGTGCCAGGTGGCTGAGTCTGGTGGATATAGTGTCATTCTGGTGCACTGTGGTAAGTTAAAAGGTGGCTCCTGCCCAGCACTGATTGAAATGTTACTATCAGCTGAACCCACTGGTATAGGTGGAGGCATAGGTGGGGGACATGTTGCCAAGGGACCCCTGAAGACTGGAGCATCCTTGGCACAGTCATACTAATATAAGACAGTGAGAGACAAGTGTTGCAAATCATTGCAAGAGTGTGTTATTTAGGAATGGCACATGTCGTATGTAATTACTTAAGGATGATTCTTTAAAGATCAGCTAAGAATGACCAAGGGCAGAGATAATTTTCAAGCCTTACTTACCACCTTACATTTTCAGGTTGGGAGTATACACTGAAATTCTTTTCTGGTGCTGCCATTTTTTCCAGGTGTTGACACAGTGGAATAGTGGAGATGTGCAATCTCATGCTACATAAAAGCTTGTGTACCTACTCCACAAATGCCCGAATATTCATTTCAGGAGAACAGCAGTGTCTGTCAGTCTACCCTTAACCCAATGCAGAGGCAAATAGATGGGAAATTAGGCTGTGGAGTGACGTTGGTGTGTTTTAATATTTGTAATGCTTCCAATATTTCAAGGTTCAGTAGCTATAAAATAGCAATTAAGCATCCTGAGCCCACACTTCGTTATCATGCTAAATAACAGTATATGGTCCTAAGATTTTATTTCACAAGCCCTTTCCTTTCTTCATCTACCCCTTGTTTTCTGTCTTACTTCCTCTTTTGCGTAGATTACAACTGAACCAGGCAAACCATACCTTGCGCCAATCATTGCTTGCTTGAAAATTAGAACTGTAGACCACAATTGAACTATAGTTTCCACCTTGGGTTTTTAAGCATTTTTTGGTTTGTATAAACAATAGTTTGCCCAGTTTAGATTTACCAGCAAACTATGGTTTGCTATGAAAGGAAAAACAGTATTTGCCCGTGTGATGGGAGAGAGAAAACACAATTAACTTTCCTATGATTCATTCAGGTGGTTGGGTGTTATTTCTAAACTGAAACACATAAAATGAGGTTTTAGTGTTGAAAATAGCCTTTAGGCTCCCTTTAAATCTTCTGTCTAATTTTGGTAGATATCCAACAGTGCTTAATTTCTACCAAAATGTATTCCCTCTGTGATATCATATGCTGATAAGATGTGGTATTAATCTTCCTATACAGCAATTGCTTAAAGATAACATATCTGACGTGGAAAATATTCTCATGATGATTAGATTGCCCTGTATCCAAAACTTCCAGTTTAGTGTATCTAGTTAGCAAATAGTTCCAAGTCAGATTATTAAAGTAACTGCTAAAATGTACTGAATGCAATTATACAGCAGTTAAAATCAATTCCTCAAAACACCACACACACACGCATTTCTAGGGCTGATCCACTTTGATTGTAGTATAGGATATATATTTATTTAGATTAAGTTGTTATGCTATTGAGAATGACACATGTACTTAGCTAAAGTGTAGCTTTAAAAGGTACTTAATATAATAGCTGATTCCAATACCATTACATTTAGAAATGCCAATACATATTCTTGACTAACTTGACAGTACCAGTCAAACATTTTGAAAGGAATATATAACCCAACAGATACAGATCTATCTCAGCTTGTCCAATATAATCTGTAGCAAAACATAGTTTTTAAATAGTTTAATAGAAAACAGTTGCCCAATATTATTATTGGGGTTTTTGTTTTGTTTGTTATTCTGTTATGTATTTTTTTTAATATTGTAAGCTGTCCTGTGATCCTCGGATGTAGGGCAATATAGAAATATAATAAATAATATTATTACTGATAATAATATGAAGAAAGAAAAACCATTGTGGATTTCACTTAGCTAAGGCCAAATTCCTTAAAGCCAAAATGTTAATACCGCCCCCCCCCCAAAAAAATTGATGGATAATAGATTTAGAGTGAAGTAAAAAGTTCATAATTTAATGTTCCATTCAGAAACAATTCAAATTGCCTGGAAATGTAGCTTGAAATTGTCCATTCCATATCTCAAGTTCTGTATATTTCTTTAATTTATTCTATAAAATTTTGCAAATTGACACAATAAGAATAAAAAAAAAATCTATTGGAGGAAAAAATAGTACTGTACCAGAAGATCTGCAAGGAAAAACAATATATAAGGACCTGCTGACACCATTATTGAGGCTATATAATCCCATTTATTGGAAGGGTGGTGCTTTCATCAACTCCCCACTGCATCAGAGATCTTCAGTGTCTAGGTCTAAGTGAATTGCAGAAGTCATTTTGGTTTCTTTGACCAAGTCCAGGGTCTTGGATACTGCAGAAGATAAATTAGCGCTTCTGCCTATTCTTCAATAACAATACTCCCCTCTCTAATTACAGAGGAGTGGAACACGGCTCAGAACAAACACAAGGTTGCATAGTTTATGCTGTCTTTTAATGATATTGTACTTCCTAGCTACTCTGTGGTTGTCTCCGAAGTTTAATAAACTCAAAACACTTAATTTTATTGCACTGAACTATTGATTATCTGTTTAACACTAAAAAACAAGGCAATCTCTGACTTTTGCCTCACTGACTGAGTGAATTATTTTATAGTTAAAGAAATGTACATTACAACAGAGAATTCTTATCTACTCCAAAGTATTTGTTTTGTGCAAGACTGCTGGCTATTTTACAGAAATACACAAATGTTTAATCTTAGTCTTACAAAGGAAAGGCCTTTTATTGCTTCTCAAGTGAACTGGATATTCCCTTGGGCTTTATACTACCATTTAGGTTTCTATTTCTTGATTTTATTGCCAACATAAGCTTATTTAAAGGAATGACATACAGGCTGTCTCTTTCAAAGGACAGTTATTAAAAACAACCTCCTCTCTTTCCTCCCCCACTTTTGTTGTTGTTGTTGTTGCACAGGGCTTCATTTGCAAATATCCAGATTTTCTCAACAGTTAGTGAGCTTCTCCTTATGATGTTTTACTGTAATTGAGGAATGTAATCAGTGACTTTTCCCTTAATTGGTGATCTTGCTGTATTGTTATAGGTGTTCATCCATTTTGCTGCCTATGTTTTATAAATTTTGATATAGATTTAATTTTTTTAAATGATATTTAGAATATGAATAAAAACAAATAATTTGGCAAGATGACCTATCAACACAGATTTTTTTCTAATTCCCATCTCATTTATTGGTCTCAATAGGAAGTTAGCCTTTTGCACAAGTTCTGTACTGTATGTACTATATGTGTGTATTATAAATTAGTTGGGCTTTAAAAAAAAAACAACGCTCAACAATGCCTGAGTGGCATTGTGCATACATGGGCGTTTGATTCAAGAAGTGGCCCAATCTGGGCAAAGTTCAGTTGAATTTCCAAATTCCATGTATAAATCAGTTTAAAACAGATTCCTCCTCTATCCCTACTTCCTTTTAGTCAAAGAGGCAATGTATGGATCTGGATCAGTTTCTGAAGGGAGTGATGGAGTGGATCAGGGCCAATAACCTGAAGCTGAATCTTGACAAGATTAAGGTGGATTGGGGGTGGGGGGTCTAGAAACTGGAGAGTTGGCCTGTTACGAGTTGCTCTCCCTTGAAGGAACAGGTATGTAGTTTGGAGTATTCTTTCATCCAATATTCTCACTTGAGGCCTGAATTCAGTTGGACATCAATGGGTACAGGATTGTGTCCTTGGTCTGTTTTAGTCTGATATACTCATACTGCGCTTTCAACAGCTGAATTACTGACAAAATATATTAAAGAAAATGTAGACTGTTGTAAAGGTTAGCGACTTATTTTAACTGATAAAAGTTTGCTTTGAATACAGTATGGACAGCTGTTAATTAATATTTTATGTGCATCTCTTGTAGCAAGTCATCTGTAAATTCTGTAATGTATATCAGATGCAAATAGCATAACTGATGCATAACACATGCTGAACTTATTTATTATGACTTTGGTCTCACCTCTTAATTTGTGATATGCCCTATGCTTGTTGTTCATTGAATGGTTCTAGAGATCCACAAACCCCAAATTGCAGAACATGGAAAGCAATGCCTGCTGTTGTGCCACACAGCGCTATGTATGTGCCACATAGCTACTGTGCAGACCAAAAATTGGGTTAACAGCCCAGATCATTGAACTCGGATGGCAGATTTTGGGACAGACACACTAATGGAGAGAAACAATGATTAGCCAGGGGTTCACCATTTCCCTCAGTAAGCAGCCCTGTCTGCTCCCCAGCCCGCCATTCTCCTTGCCTTTTCTTTCTTTTTTTAAAAAAATAATTTTTATTCAATTTTTAAAACACATAATTAAAAGACAAACACATCACAAAACACAAACAAACATAAACAAATCTAACATAAATAAATTCATAATCTTATTTTCTTGTAACTTCTTTCAATCGACTTCCCCATACCTCCCTTTCGCTGCATCCTTATTTTAGAAAGAATTTTTTTAGCAACCCTTTAGTCAATTTATCCATTTAGTTCCCTTCATTAAATTCCCATAAATTTGTTGGTTACAGCTGTAATTCTCTGCTTCTTACCCCTTGACATCTTAACACCCCTCAATTTTACAACAGTTTTTAAGATATATTTTAAATTTCTTCCAGTCTTCTTCCACTGCCTCTTTCCCCTGGTCACGAATTCTGCCGGTCATCTCTGCCAGTCCCATGAAGTCAATCACCTTTGTCTGCCATTCTTCCAGAGTAGGTAGTTCATTCTCCTTGCCTTTTCTTATACCTGGTGCCAAACCATACATAACACCATGTCTCTAAAAGCACTTCTGTCCCAGCCGCAAGTTTTCATACATCCTCTCTCACCCCCTCTTCGATGTGTAATTTAATTTTGAAAGGTAGTATGTAGGTGGGTGAATGCTGAACTCACCTCCACTGTCTAGTTTACACCAAGTAATTTCCTCATACCCCATCTAGCTTTCATACTTCGCTTTGCTGCAAGAAAGCAGCTGAGAGAGGAGTTGAAGGAGAGAAAGAGGCCAGGGTTGAGAGGGGGTTAACATCCACACCAACATGTCTCTTTTGCACTTTATAGACCCATTACACCAGATTGGGGCAGGGAATCAGCTGGAATTTCAGTGCATAGATAGATAGCTCGATCTAGTTCACCTCCGTCAACCTGGTGCTCTCCATAAGCTTTTAAGTACAACATCCACCTGCGCCAACCAGCACGGCCATTTTAGGAATTCCAGATATATCATTTTCACTTACGTTCACACTTGCCTTTGCAGGTAAATTATGAGAAAGTCTTCTGTAAGAAAAGTACGATATAATGCTGAACATATATTTGTTTTATGTATGTATGTAGTACTTGCACCACCAGCACTAGTAACTCTGGTCGGTCTCACTGCATAACATTCTTCCCCTCAGTCTGCTTATAGCATCTGTTATTAAGAGTTCATTTTGTCATGGAATTAAATTGTAAGCCATGTCTCAATAAATCAACATCAAACTGTAAGAGGTGAGATCTCTTTAATCTGAACAGTTTCACAGTTTAAAGACAGAGTTTTCTTTTCTGTTTGTAGCATTTTAATTCCAAAGGGACAAGTGTGATTGCTTTTCCAGACTCATTTTAAGAATAATTTGGTTTGTGAGACAAACAGGAATGCAAGCGAAATGCTTTTACAGGGAAGGATGACATTTAAATTGCTATTGATCTGTGGAAAGTTCAGTTTGCATAGAAGACTGAGGATAAAGGATAACTTGGATGCTTTGAGTGTGCAAACTTTGGCCTTACCTGTGCTATACATTTAAACCAGTATTATAACACTTTAAACGGTCATGGCTTCCCCCAAATAATACTGGGAACTGTTAAGGGTGCTGAGAGTTTTTAGGAGACAACTATTACACTCACAGAACTCCAGTTTTCATAGTTCTCTGGCATGAGGGATTCATTGTTCAACCTCTCTGCTCCAAATCACCCTAAGCCCCCTTTTGACCCTGCTGGTGTTTCAGCTGCTTCTGAATTTGCAGAATGGCAGCTTAAAACAACCTGCTTTCCATAGGGACCCTCATGTAAATTATACTGTTTCAGACTTAAAGGGAATAATCATAAACAATTTTTTTTGTTAATAATTGCAAAAGTGAGAAGTGCAAAGTAATCTAATTTGATGATAGTTTATTGCACAATACTTTGCATCAGACTGATATGCTTTCTTATCTAAACTGTCTAATGGTAACTTAAGTCCTAAAATGCATACTTTGGTTAGATATATTTTCACTGTCCACTGGTTGTTGCGTACTTAAATGCTTGCAGAAAGAACAGCAATTGTTAAGAAGTACAGATGATGTGGGGAAGGGATTGACAAACTGTTTGCCACTTTGTAATGATGCAGCAGATGAGTGGATGCACACTCAACTCATTTAAATTGGGTTTTTTTAATACAAAAAATGAATCCCTTTTCCAAAGGACCATGTGATAATGGCTAACTGTTCTTAAGTACTAGGCTGCATTTAAGTACTAGGCTGCGAAAGGAATAAATCTCAAACGCCAAAAACCTTGCCTTAATATACCCTGAAATACTTGATTCTCCATTAATGAAGGATAAAATAATTACACTACTTTGCCCTGTAAACAACACTGAGGAAATTCTGTGTGACTCATCCATTTTGTCAATGTTATAACAGAACGAAATTGACTAGCTAATGAGATCTTAATAGGTGCAGTGATTCTAAAGTAAAACTCTGTACTGGCAGACACTACATTATTGAGCTAAGTTCAAGGTATTACTGTTACTTTATACAACCCTAAATAGCCTAGGACCAGTTTCCCTGAATGACTACCTTGTGTCTTATACATTGCCAAATCACTTTGGTCATCTGGAGGAGCCTTCCTGGCTGTCCTACAAGTATCTCATTTTTGGTTAATTTGTGCAAACTAATTTTAGTGTCTTACTTTGGCAAGCCATTTGCATGCAAACCAGACTCATGCAATTCTGATATTTCTCCATTTCACCAAGCATTTCTAGACATTTTTGTTTTGCCAAGCATTTTTAGAGAATTGATTTCATTCTTTTGTTCTTTTTGTTCTCTCTTTTATGATTTTATAATCTAATGTATTAATAATTATATTGCACCTTGCCATGATATACTTTTCAAATGACTTGGTGGTTTAGAAATACTCTTGCAAATAAATAAGGTAAAATAGTATTTGCACATCTGTATTTGGTTCATATCTGGCTCATCCAGAAACACAGGATAACTCTGACATTTCCTTGCTGAGCTCTTCCTAGAACATGAATTGAAATAATCCCCTGCTAGGCTGAAGAAGCTACAGGGAGCCATCTAGAAGAAGAAGAAGAAGAAAATTCTCAGCAAATGACACCACTGCTGCAATTCCAATAATAGGTCCTCAGGTGACATACCTTCAATAAACCCATAGCTTTACATTTACACAGTTACAATTTATGCAATTTGCATGAGAATTTACAATCTCAAAGCTGTGTTATCCCAAACACTTTGGATCTGAAACAGCCCTGGCAACTTTCCAGATGCCTGGAGGTTACAACTAATTTGCATATTGATTTACATAACCATTTAAATTTCAGCATGACCCTGTTCTGCCAGAGAAATACACTAATAAAAAACAGAAAAAGGGGCCTTCAAGCTGTGGGCTGGCTTGATACTTTCGCGAGCTCCTTTCAATTTAATTTAATTTAATTTATTTCTCCATCTCAATTTAGTCATTTATGTCCATAGCATTATGTTTATTCCTCCTTTTAGCTGTGAAATACTGCATTTGCCTTTTGTGTGCTCTTTAAAGGTGGTGTCACCAGCCTGTCTCTTGTATTCATCTGCAAGTTCTGTTTAGAACATACCTTGCACATGCTTCACAATATGTATTTATATATCCCATGGAGAGTATCTTATGTCACTGTGCTAATTGTATGCTTATTGAGCTTTAGAGGGAAATTGGCCCTTTCTTATGTCCACTCATTTATGTAGCAGCTCCCTCTAATTATACTTCTGTTTATAACACTCTCTCACGCACAGATGAAGCACATACACCACCCACAGAGGGAAGTGGGGAAAATGGGATCTCTCTCTCTCTCTCTCTCTCTCTCTCTCTCTCTCACACACACACACAGAGCATAACTTGGGATCCTTCCAGCTGAATACAATCCAGCCATATATTCTGGCCTGCCAGGTGTTGACAACCCTCTCCTTTTCACAATATTAGAGGCAAACAAGAACCACAAAAGGTTTATCAATTCCCATTTAGGCTGGTGAGAGGGCTGCTACCAAAATTTTCCTCATCTGAATTTCTCTCAGATTTTGCAGTTCTGAATTATTGGTCTTCCTTTGAAGACCAAAGTGGTACACTAGAAATAATCCATTGTTCTGTTCTGTTATTTTTTCCATATCATTTATACACTGTTTGATTGGTTTTAAAACCAAACAAACCCTGAAAAGTGGTTTATTATTTCCAAACTTTATACAGAGTACTGTGCATGCACAGTTTGCTACAGCTTTCACTTATTACATTTGCACTGATGAAACACAGGGAAAGAAGTAATGTTTATTTGCTCATGCATACAATTGCATCTAGATTCCTTTATGGACTATACTGAAACCAATATGCATGTTTGATCCGCAGTTAAAAGTGTTGGTGAAACACTGCAAAAAACCGTCCTGATCAGATTGTCTATCTGATTGCACCAATATTCTTTTTCAGTTGCATGTTATTATTTATTAGATTTCTTACCCACCCTTCACCCAGTGCGGGTTACAACAATATATACATTATTAAGATCAGTTAAAACAATGATATTAATGCACACATAAGTATAACACTGCACAAAAAGAAAGTTAATTAAAAACACTGCTATATAGCTGAACAAACATTCAGTCAAGAGAAAGAAAGGTGGTATATCCATAATTGACAAGGCAGGTCAAAGAGAGCAAGTACAAAACTGCAACTGCAGGAACATTTCTAATAATCACATTCAGGCTCAGCAACGAGAGCTGTTGGCAATAGCTATCCATTGTAAAAAGGCAGTGGTTTGGTTATTCATTTATTCCAGACAGATGTCCTGATCTCACCAGGGGGCATACACCTGTGAAAGACAGAAGCATGCTTCCATGCATGCATTCTTAGCTGGGAGGACTACATAAAAGTAACAACTACATAAGTAAATGAATGCTGCACTTGCAACTCATCCAACTCGGTTGCTAGAGTTACAGTTACATAGCCCCCATTCAGAAAACCAACAGCAGCACCATCCAGCTGATGGAATGGGGCTGGGGAGTTAGCCTTTACCACATTGTCTTGACCTGAAACAGCTGATTGTGCTGTCATTTATTATACGGCTCATCTACTCTATGCACACAGAGGGGGTCAGATATGGAAATTTCATCGTGCTTTTTAGATCAACCTGCAGCCTAAGACAAAGAAAGGTAGAAAGATAATAGAGGGACAAAACTTATGTCCATTTGGCTAGATGTCTCTTGCAGCATAGCACCAGTTGCATATTGAAACTGTTTAGTTGTCCTTATGAATGTTTTTTAAGCATATGATCCCTCCTCCTAAAAAGTGTCTTGCTCAAGTAGTCATCATTGCATATAGATAAATAAAAGGGAGATTTCCTGTAAAGGATCAGTCCAAATGAAGTACGGTATCCTGGTTATGCAGAAGTAATAGTGTTGGGAATGGGAAAATGGGAATGAAATTGATAAAAGAGCAGGAAAAGTGAAAAGAAAGGAAGTGCTTTTATGGAATGCAGGATAATACTGTGTGTTGTGAAAATAGGCATGAATTCCACATATTCATTTAAATCTATAGTTAAGATGAATAAGCAGGACATATTTCAGGGAGGAAAAAACCAGCACATAAATTTTTCCCCTCTAGAAGTGACTGAATCAACGGAATCTTTATATTGCTCCCTAGCCAGCTGTGATGACTTACAGTTAACATTCCAGGATAACACTGCCATGTTCTAAAGGCTTACTCAGCAGAAGTATCCTCAGGCAAATACATGGTGCTTGTTCTTATGGGGTCAGTGTGAGCTGAAAATGCTTCCTACTATATTATCATCAATATTACTAGGTAGGGAATACAACCAAATTAAAACAGGGCTAGAATGACCTTGGGGTAAGTGACAAACACCTTTACTACAACTGTTCACAAGTGGCAATAAGTAATGGGACCTGCAGAGGTAGCCATCAAACGTAAGTAATTAGCTGAAGCAAGGCAGAGACAAAGATACATCAGGCTGGGAAGTGGGCCAAAAAAAGAGGAATCAAATCAGCAAAGGCCTAGTTGAAGAAGCTAATAAAAGCATTCTTGTTTATGGCATTAGACTTAGGAAGAATTATAGCCATCCCATAAAGGTGGGTGGGTGGATTTCCTCACTTTATTTTCAGAATTTTTATATATTGTCTCAGGCTGTATACATAGAAAAAGCAGCAAGAACATTCTTTTTATTGAATTGCAGCTAATTTGGTGAGAAATGCATTGAAATGTAGTACAGTGGTACCTCTACTTATGTTCGACTCTGGTTACATATCCTTTGGGATACGTACGGGGCAAACCCGGAAGTATTTTTCCTGGTTTTGCAGCACGTGCATGCGCAGAAGCGCTCTACCACCACGCGCACATGTGCAGAAGCTGTCTACCACCGCATGCACATGTGCAGAAGTGGTCCCTCTGGTTGTGGAAACCTTGGGATCCGAATGGAGCTCCGGAACAGAACCCGTACGCAACCGGAAGTACCACTGTATTCTGTAAGAAACAACAGAATAGATGGAGGATAAATATGGATTGTGTACATTACTTCCCAAACTGTTGGTGGGAGCATACTGGATGCTGAGTAAACAATAGTGTGTGTACAGTCTCAGTTCCACAGTCTACTTTTGTCTTTCAAATCTTTCAGATATATATAATTGTCTCTTTCAAATATATATAATCTTTCAAATCCTTCAAATGCATATCATTCATTTTGGAAATGGTCCATGCACAGTTTGTCATACCTTTCTTTCCCATCAGTGTGAATTTTTCCATTTTCAAAGCAATTGTGAGCTTCAAAACACCAGGCATTTGGGCTTGTTTCCTCCCACATGCTCTATGATAATGCTGCACCTAATCTAATCATATCAGCATTCCCTTTTAGTTTATGGAAAGGTCACAGTTTGTTAGTTAGTATGTTATTGTTGATCCTGGTGTGCATTGTTTTACATTCATTTAAAGGCAGTTTAATTCCTCTCTTTGCCTTCATAAAGCTCATGACCCTTATTCAAGGTGTTGCTTTTTTCCATAGAACCCTGAATTTCCTAATATTTCTTTGTGTTCTGGGTTTTTTTGTTTTTTTGGGTAGTGTCAACTGCCTGAACAATGGCCTACAGATTTGTTGCAGCTTTTTGAACCTGCTTTCAGTAATGAAACACCTCAAAGCTGGGTCCTGGGTCATAAAATGATGGAGACTCTGATCAAAGGCTACCTGATAGGTCACTTAATTGGGGATAGAAAAAAAAGCATGCAACAGCAAGAGTGAACCACATACACAGTGATTCCAGAAGGAGGCACCATTTCATATGGACCTGTTCCCATAGCTACTATGTTTTGTGCGATTGTAGCATCCTTTATTTGAACCATGGCAACAGAAGAAATTGTCTTATGGATAAGTCTTTGGATTTCCTGGTATAGCGTTACCCTCAAATATGTTGGAGAAGCAAGTAAATTGTTCACTACTTCTATATCTGGCAAGAGCCAGTTGTTACTTCACTTGAGCAAGTTCATTTCAGGACTGGGTGTGCAAAAGCAAGTTGGTTCCACTCAAGGCTCAGCATGATGGAGAAGCTATATTGGCAGTGAGGAAGCCAGGGGATCAACTCAATGGCTTCTGTACAAAACTAGCTAAAGCTAAGAGTCTATAAAAGGCTGGGAGAGCTAAAGGGCGAAGATGCTGAATGGCAATGGGTGAGAAATTGTGAAGTGGGTGTTTTGGGTGGAGAAGGGAAAGGTATATAAACACCAGCCTGACACTTCATGACAATTTTAAAACTAATAACTAATTACTATACATATAATTAATATATCCTTTTAAATGTGTTTGGGGGGATTATGGTTTTGTTTTGATTTGGTTCTTGTTTTATTAGGCATTTTGTGTTTTTATCTTGTATTTTTTATGCTGTGGACCACCCTAACATCTACAGATGAAGGGGGGTATACTAATTTAATAAATAATAATATTTGAACTGACTATATAAATTTTCTTGGTATATATATCTCTTCAGTTGTTAACAATTTCTCTCTAGTTCTCGTCCCTTAAGAGCTCAGGCTCATTTTGTTCAATAAATTACAAGAACTAATGCTCTAAAGAAACTCCTCTGCATCTGCAGATGGTTTAATACTTCAAAGCCATGCCAGCTTCATTGACTGACCCTTTGAAAAACAGCCTGCAGAAACTGCAAGGACAATCTCATGTTTTTCTTATTAGGCACAACTCCAAGACTGCGGAAAAGACAAAGACAAAAATCTATCCTCTTGTGTGGGTTGCATTGACCTAGAGACAGCAGATTTTAACCAAATGCACTATATTTCCTGTGCCTGCACACTTTACATACTAAATTATTAAATGTACTGTGTACCTTCTAATATAATGTTATTTATTTTCTCCTATTTTTACACAAATTGGGCAATAAACAAATTAAACCTTGGAATATACTAAAGCATGTAAGAAAATTCTACATGCAGAGTTTTAACCCTTTTTACTCACAAATAGCCCTCTTCACACATTGGCGAGTCTCTTCTCAGTATTTACTCTCAAATTTCAGTTGTAATAAGTAGTAAATTATCCCTCCCTACCCACATTGCATCTTTTCCTTATGTTTCATCTCTTGGTTTGTAGAATCCCGAGAATGTGGAGGGAGGAGAGATCCCTTCGTCAAAAAACAGAGAAAAGAATATAGAAGAATAAGGGTTTTCAGCTCAAATTCTTTTGAATAATACTGCACATGCCTGCTCAGAAGTAAGTCCCACTGAGTTTGGTAGAATTTTTTTAGGTGGCCCACAGCTGCTTGGTATCATTCCCTTTTAATTTGTAACAGAATGGTCCATGGAAATGATGCTGAGTCATGATGTGGGACAGGCATGTCCAACTCCCAAGATAAAAATAAATAAATCCTTCCAGTAACACCTTAGAGACCAACTTTGTTACTGGTATGAGCTTTCGTGTGCATGCACACTTCTTCAGATACTACAACTCCCAAGAGACTGCCATCTACTTCCAGTATAAAAATACTGACTGTGATCTACCCATAGTCATTGGAGGCAGGAGGAGTGTGCGTGGGGTGGATGGATTGCCCAGGGTTGTTGACTTTTTGGGGGGGAGAATAGCACAGAGTTTTAAAGCTCCCCCCCCCCGCAATTTTGTACACGATAAGGATCGCACGATCTACCAGATCGCAATCTACTGGTTGCACACCCCTGATATAGGACAAGGGTGGATTTTGGTAATACAGTGCCCTGAGGGAGGATAAAATTTACCTCCCTTAACTTCTGCAAATGCTTTCAAGTGCACTACATAATAGTTTGCACTCCCTTGGCTTGGCGCCCTGTGCAGGAGAAACACTTCTACAGCCCTAAATCCAGCACTGATATAGGCTAGTTCCCAGGACCATTCTTGTTGGGAACAATTGTTAACCCAGTTGACCTGTGTGACAGCCATTTCCCTCCTCAAAAATTTATCTGGAAACAGCTCTAAATAATGATATAAAAAATTCATCACAATGCAGAATATAGAAAAGAAAAACCAAAACAACAACATTAAAAGCGATAATAGATTAATTCTAAAAGCAGCGGGCAGAAATCTAGTCTCCTCTCAACTACATTCAAATGATTGTAATCACTAAGAAATTAGCCAGCCAGAACACCCACAAAGATAGCAGAGATGCTCACAATCAAATGCCTGGGGAGAAAAGGAAAGTATTCACTGGCTCCACAAAGATATTAAAGTAGGTGCCAGGTGAGTCTCTGTAACAAGTAGATTAGATTTTCCATTTTAAAAGACGAACAAGCAGCGTGATCATTTCAATAGTTCCGTCTGGCGCTTAGGGGTGCATGGAACTGTCTCGATCCTTTTTATGTCCTTTTTGCAGTGTCAACCGACAGGTTTTGTCCTGTTTCTGGGTGCATCTTTTAAAATAGAAAACAATTAAAAAACAATTAAAAGGGAATTCCCAAGGGATGTCCCCTGCCCTGCTCTCTCTTTATTATTATTATTTTTTACCAAGCATTATGCACGATGGCAGGGTTAAAACTTTTTGGGATGCAATGGAGTAGCAAGGCCAAGGAAAGGCCCTGTTACTGCCACCTACTGGCAACAATATGATCATGCTTCATTCATAGCCTTTCATAGAGGCTTGTGACTTTCACAAACTTACCGTAAATACTGAGCCCCAGAGATTTTTGTCCTGAAGGGCAGTCCCCACAGACAAATTTCTAAGACCCAAAACACTAAACCTATGACGGAGAGGCTCTCTGTCTTCTGTGTGATGCAAACAATCCTATATAACATAATAAACCATTTCCTTCGCCCCACAAACCTCACATCCGCCCAGCAATGCACAAAACACTCAGAAGAGTACAATGCCGCCCCTAGTCAGAACAGACTAACTTATCTCTGTTGTCCTTTCAGTTCACAATTCAAAAATTGCCAATGATAGGCACATTAAAATCTCATTGGATTCCTGGAATGTATTTACAAGTATGGAAAAGAAGTGGAATCAGTCAAACCGCTTGTTCAATGGGCAAATCAAAGAACTGGATCTACTGAACCCTTTGTTCACCTAACACTACCTTTCTCTGTGTTATTTGGTATAACTGGGAATTTGACATCCTATATCATAAATAAATAGACTAATATAGTACTAGATGCTTAATTCAACACATGCTTAATTCATTTTTTAAAATGAATAGCTTTATTAAATGTTCCATGAAAGGTACCATACGCTTTTTAAAAAATCTGAAAATGAGTTGCAGAGTCACAGCTAATTTAATTACATGGCTTCACTGTCTTGGGATAATAACGCTGACAGAAAATTAAAATACAGTTATTCCATGAATGCAACCTTCTCCATTGCCAAAAAAGAAAAGAAAAAAAGAAAAGAAATAGAAAAATAGCATGATTAACTAGATTGAAATTATTGCTTATATTTTGAGGGTTATTATTTTAAAAAATAACGTACACTGAGTTGATAATAGAGTAAAACAAACTTAAGCAGTCCACTGAACTGTATTTCTGTTGCTTTGTTGTGCTTCCTTAAGTTAGCATCTAGGCTCATACAAATATGCATCTAATATACCACTAAGAAAAATTTAGACACAATAAGTTTAACAATTAACTTCATAAACTTCATAAAATTGGCTGTTGGGCTCTTGTGGGCATTTCTGCCACACTCGAAGTGAATTTTCCTCTCAGGTGTCTACCTGACTTCAATAGGTAAGACAGCTACAGCCATTCCTAGACTGAGATAGTTTGGCTGCTGTGTTCTTGGTACTGGTAATCTCAAGATGCATTTACTGCAAGACATTCTAGGTGAGACTTCTCATGGGCTTAACCTGACATGTCATGCTACATGTGTGGGTCTGGCAGAGCAGCAGAACCTGCATTAGGCTTGGGGAAGAGCAAGGCAGACTGGATTCTCGCTTTGTTCCCCTTCCTTATTATCTGCCTAGACATCTCAGAAATCACTCCTATGTTGGGGGCCTGTGACATAGCAGCCTGTTTGATAGCTTCTGGCAAGAATGGCCTGTCCAGACTAGCAGTTGTGGAAGGAAGGGAGTGCAAGTTCTTTCCCCTCTTCCATTATACCTGTGTAATATTAATAATAAAATTCCTGTGTACAGTTTTATTCTCATTTTATAAAAGTAAACCTGGACTGACAAAATGAAATATTTTAAAAAAGCATTAGCTATCTATCAGGGAAGCTGAGCTTGCCCCCCCCTCCCCACCCAAAATTGAACCACCTCCTTATTAGAAAGCAGAGAGATAGCCTTTGCACTGTGGAGCAATGACCAGAATCTTTAATAAGCATCCTCTGTGGTTCATTTGATGGAAGTAAAAGAAAGAAAGGTTAGACATTCAGCCTTGTTATAGGACTTATGATAAGGAATAAAAAACTGACAAGAGACAACACTGCAAATTTGGAAAACTGAATGCAATGAAAATGCAGAGGAGGGAATTCTATGTACCAGTTTATTTGAGACAAAATTACATATATTATGCATCTTATATCTTCATTCAAGCAGGAAAAATGATGTCTCGGTAGCTCTATGATACTGTAGTTTATAATGTATTCCATGGAGAGCTGTTTACCTCCACAAAAAGTGAGAATATCCCCCAAAAAACTTAAATTATCCCTTTATTTTATTCTTACCAGGATTGCTAATTATTTTCTATATCTTTACAAGTTTTCTAACAGTGCTTCCTATTTCATGTGAATATGACTTTAAACAAAGAATGGAAGATGTGTCTTACATGTTACAGAAAACTGCATCCCCACAATTCATAAATCAATTGCTCTTAATAATACATCGCTGAAAAAGAAATTCTGTATGTAGAAAGGATTGGAGCATTATACATTAGCAAGTGATTTTGATTTCTGGCATTCATGCCCTATTATGCAAGGAACTGTCCATCTTTTACAAATGGGCTACATGCAGTTAGAATGATAGCTGAAAAGTGATCTATTATACTCCACTCTAGGATTATCAAGATTATTCCTATTTAGCAATTCTGCATTTCAGTCCTTTAAAGGACTACTGTATTAACAGGGGGTGGGATCTTAAGGAGAGAAATGCAAGCAGAGAGATCAACATCTTCAGAACTTGTTCATGTTGAGGCTGTCCATCTGGATGCAACCCACAAAGTGGGGGAATGGCATATTTGACTGTTCAGATTGTTCAGACTAATGACTCAATGTCAGAAGGATGAAACTTACAGGTCTCATACATCATATGATTCCTGCTGAGCTAGTAACTGCAATATTACCCTCTAGTAATTTGTAGTGGCGGTGGGCCTGTGAGCGCAGCCAATTTTAGGCTCATACAAGTACAGATCAGCCTTCAAATAGTTTTGCCCTAAACTGTTTAGAGCTTCAAAGGTAATCACTAGCAATTTTAATTGGGCCTGGGATCTTAATGGAAAACAAATACAACTGATATAAAATATGTGTTATTTTTTCTACCAACTGGACCCCACAAGCAACTAGATAGAACTTTTCTGTACCAACTGTCTTTAAAGGCAGGTCTACACTGAGGTGAACTTCTGATTTTAACTAGGACAGGTATAACTGCCAACTATTAAGGACCCCAAGATCTCTTTTGTGGCCAGTCATCTCCAGTTCAGACCCCTTACTCTATATGTTAAGTAAGGGTTTTTAAAATCCCAAATGTATAACTTAACACTTATGTGGAACTGCATTTTCCATTTTAATGCCCAAACGCCCAATTTGGAAAGATCCTTTGCGCGTCGAGGTCCCCAAGACACCCCCCCCAAAAGAAAAACACAATTGACACTTAATTTTTGTTTAAGGTTTTTGGCATAATTTTGGCCACAACTTTATTCAAATTACAGCAATGTGAGTGGTTGCTTAGGCATTGGTAGCACTAACTGACCCCGCCCGGGGACAGCTCTGACATTCGCATCCCCCGCGAAGTCAGGAAGGGTAAGTCACCTGGGGAGAGAGACAGGACTGGGAACCATGCCTCACCTCTCCCCAGAATGCTCCCAGGGGTTTGCGTGGCCCTAGCCCCTTGCCAGGGGGTTTTGGGCAAAAGCATGGGGAGCCCCTGGGTTCCTTTAACGGAAAACCCTTGAAGCAGCAGCTGCAGCAGCATTTTGGAGGGGCAGGCACGGCTGAATCCATACCCCTCCACCAACCAATTCCAAGACCAATGCCTAACCGCAACCTTACAAGTTGTGACGATTTGCTAAGCAGTAGGCAAAAACCAAGTGGCACACACTAATCAGCCAAATGGATGAAATTCCTCCCAGGCCCCTGCCCCAAAGCAGACGACCCCATGACAGGCATAGCAAGGTCAAGCAAACAGCCTAAAATTAGGGAAGGGAGGGTGGGTGATCCAAAGTAAGCAGCGAAAAGAGGAAGTTCCTCGCTGCGAGCATTGTATTTAACAAATAGGGCTGTCAATCAACAAATGGCAATATCTAGATTTCCCCAGTAACAGCCCGCCCCTGCTTAAAGGATGGCCAAACCATTTGCCTGGTAACAGTGAGGTGTCTTGTCAGCCCCGCCCGCAACCTGTGCTCTCCATGACGGAGAACACACTTTAGCAGCAATCCCTTGCAATCCATTTTTGTTTTTATCACCCTGAACAATGCAAAAAGCTTTTGACAAAGCAGCTCCCCTAAGTAAGCTTAACAGTCATGAGATAAGAGGAGAGGTCCTCACCTCATGTGGACTGGTAACTTACTAAGTAACAGGAAGGGGCCTTTCTAAATGGAGTGAATGGGTGCTACTAGAACAAATACAATTTGGTGTATACAAATATAAAGTGATGCACATCAGAGTAAAAATCTTAATTATATAAATATAATGCTCAAGGGTTCTGAACTGGCCCCCCACCTCTTGCCTTCCATTCCGTATCATAGGTGTGGTGCCCTGTGTGGCACCCCCAAGGCTTTGTACCCAGTGCAACCGAAGTGGTCGCGCTCCCTTAAATCCGCCTCTAACTGCTGACATCATAACACCATTATATAAATCAATGATGTAACCATACTTGGAGTACAGTTTTAGTTGCCTCACCTCAAAAAATGATGTTGTGATAAGGGCAACCAAAATGATCATGGAGATGAAGCAACTCCCCATGAGGAAAGGTTTCAGCATTCAGAGCTCAAACTCAGGACCCTGAGATTAAGAGTCTCATGCTCTACCAAATTCCAGTTGCTGGAAACTGCAGGAAGGGAGACTGCTGTTGTGCTCAATTCCTGCTTGTGGGCTTCTCATAGGCAACTGGTTGGCCAATGAGAGAACAGGGTGTTGGACAAGATGGGCCACTGGCCTGATTCAGCGAAGTCTTCTAAAAGTCTGGTGTTTATTTTCTAACCTTGGCAGACTTATTTTTCTACAAGCTTTGTATTTTTATATTTAATAATGCTTTCCACCTGGAAAAGATATCAAGCTAACCAGCATACAATTTCTCAGACTCCCCCTCCTCGCAAAGGTCCCTTTTAAAGAATTAGTATTACAAGTTTGGCCACTTTCCAGTTCTCACATACTGATAATTGGGATGTTACAACTTTCTGTTAGATTAGCAGTATGTTTCTATACTAGAATTGCAGCCTTAATGTGCAAGAAACTAGATAAAACTGCTCTGTCTCCCTCCTCTCAATGCCTTTGATTATTTTAAAGTTTTAAATTGTAATAATAATGTGTTAATGTTATACATTATTGTGCATTTATTGGAGATGGTGCTATGTGTTGCTTGAGGATATGCCGTGAACCAGTCTGAGGGCCTCGTCATGTCATGAGATTGATCTATTGTATGAGGCGTTTATATCCAGTCATTCAGTCATGTTATGTCTGTGAAAATATTTCAGCAGATTGATGTGTATATATCCAAAGTACTGTATATTCTGATCATGTCAGATATGAAGAGGTAGCATAATAAGAACTGGGCCATTAGAAGAGCATCATCAATAGTGTTAGTAAGCAGAGGAAGCTTTTCTATGCATTTTCAATTAACCTCAGCAGGCTGTGTTTGCGTCTATACAAGGTGCATAATCTAAGTTGTGCTGTCTACTGTAGAAATGGAAAAGACAAAAAACCAAACCAGGCATTGCATGGAGTTACATCTCCTGCTAGTTTTTTTAAACAAAACAAAACAAAACAAAACAAAACAAAACAAAACAAAACAAAACAAAACAAAACAAAACAAAACAAAACAAAACAAAACAAAACAAAACAAAACAAAACAAAAGCAGCCTCTGCAGACTGCCAGTGGTAGTAGGGCAGGTGGATGGAAGCTTCTTACCCTTTGTACTTCCCACCATTAGTCCACTCAAAAACCACCCTGCCTATTCTAATCTTCTGCCTGACCCCACATCTTTTTCACTCTTGATTTTCAGTAAAACCAAAACCAATTCCCAAACACCAGACTATTGAGGAAAGACGCACAGGAGTTCATGTCATGTCTAATTTGGTCCAGACTTCTATCCTAATCCTGAACTTGTTTACTCAAAGGGTATATTAAGTTCAGTGAAACTTACTTGCAGTCTGAAGCATGGAATTCTATGCACACTTACTCAGGAGTGAACGTCACTGGTCCTTTAATTCTGAATAGACATATATAGGGTTGCAGCTGTTGAATCTGTATTTCTGACAGGAAATATGATGTGCCTTTATATAATTTGCAATTTGGGGGGATGTGCCATGAAAAGTAAGTTATATATCAGTGAATGAAAACATTTAAGTAAATGAATCCAAATATATAAGTAAGCAGCTATTATGTTTTTGTTTTCTCATGTATCTAACCCTAATAAACACCTCATCTGCATGACTATATTTTTCTGTGAACTATGCCAAAGCATAGATGCTTTTAGGTGAAGTACATTTTTTCATTTCACACACTAAATGAAAATATGATTTTCTATCACCGCAGCTGCAATGTGTGAGGTTCTATAAACAGATTCAGCTGAGAAATTCCTGTAAATCATTAATGATTTATCAGAATTGGAATTTTTTCTCAAGCACAAGAATTTATTCATCAAAAGCCCCCAAACTATCAAAGCATACAGGCATTGTAGGACAGATTGTTTATTATAATAAACTGTATTTCTTACAGAGTGATGCCATTATTGCGACATTTTTGAATTGCAAATGAATAGAGCTCATCTTCTGGGGTTGTTAATGCCTGACAGATCAGAATCAAATAGCCACTAGCAACACAAGCAAAATGAGATGTTTCCTTCATCCTCACTCCTGCTACCTTGTGATCATATTTACAAAAGCAAAGTTGTAACGTTCCCATACAGTTCTGAAATGGTTCAACAAGCCATATCTACATTTTGAATATTTTAAGAAAAAACCCACAAAACTACAAGTAACACATAAACAGCATTTCCCTTTACCTGTTGTCCCAGATAACTAAGCTGCTATTTATAATCTCTTTCTTCATCAAGCCAGCCAGTTTCCCTCCATCCGAAGGGATTATGTATCTCCTGCAAAACACTGGCTCCAGTCTTATAGTGTCTGGTCATGGCAAAATTCCTCAACTTCAATAGGATAAGATTGTGCTTTCAGAAATGGACTGCCTTCAATAAAAAAGACGTCATTTACGCAACACAGTTATGCAAGAACTGAGATGCAATGTGTTATTTGAGGGTATTATTATTTTAATGGAATTATTATTATTATGAAAGCATTTGTATACTGCTTTTCATTCACCGAATACCAAAGCAGTTCACAACCATCAAAATTACAATAATAAAATATTTCAATAAAACATTCAATAAACATTTACACCAGCCACAAACTGAAGAACTGGTATTAGTGGCTTAGGCAGATTTGTTGGGTCAACTTATTTTTAAAAATAGCTTAATCTTTTTCCAGATACTGTCATTGTCTTCCAATTGTCCACACACCTTCAGAGGTATGTAGAGGAGTCTGGAAAAATAGACACACTCACAAGTGTGTTCAGGGAATAACTGTATCCTTCTCACATGGTATATTAGGTAGATATTTGTGTTTTGTGAAATGTGGTGTTATGTGGAGCATGACTTGAACATATGCTGCAAACTGACTCCTGTGGTGGAAGGTGTGATCTGTGGACCCAGATTTTCCTTTGCATTGTTTTCAGCTTCACAATTTCTGAAGATCATGGCATGATATGGCACAGTTCTGCTATTTCCAAAAAGACAAAAGGCATGGTCTTGACATCATTATTTCAGCTCTGTGCTGTTCTTTCTGGTTTTAAGTCTTCCCTAAATGCCATGGAATCATAGAATTGTAGAGTTGGAAGGGACCACAAGGATCATCTAGTCCAACCTCTTGCAATGCAGGAATCTTTCACTCGAAGTGGGGCTTGAACCCACAATCCTGAGATTAAGTCTCATTCTCTGACATATCCAGTTGATATGTGGCTCAGGCACATATTATTCTGTGTATCGAAACAGTGACTTTAACCCATGTCTAGGACACTTATAAGTGAACTTTTCAATTGTAATATTATTCAGTTACAAGACAAATTAATTTTTTTTTGTAATGGTGGTTTAGCTGCTATGTATTATATAATTCTGAGGTAAAAGAAAAACCTCAAGATTT